>NW_022196893.1:9515696-9532058 GCF_008632895.1 Mastomys coucha
GGGACGGACGATGGGGACAGGGCACCCTGCCCCCTCCCCAGCTGCATTCCAGGCTGGAGCAGCGGATGAGGTCATCCCGTCCGGTTCCCTTCTGGCCCCGGCAGCCGCTGCCCTCTGCCCGCGCCGGACGGGAGCGAGAAAGTCTCCCTTATGAGGTCCCCAGAAGGGAATGTTTCCTGGTTGAAGTCTTTCCTGGACTTCTCATCCCAACTGATTGTGCCCTTGCTCCAGGTATGCAAGACTCGCCAAGTTTGAAGGCCGTTTTCTACACTGGGAAACTGAGGCTGAGAGAGCCATAGCGGTGGAGTGGGGGGGGGCTGCTTAGCTTTAACTTGGGGTGCTAGGGCAAGAAGACGTCGGTAGTGTTACACCAGTTAATACCACCGCCACTTGGTAAACTGAGGCAGGACGGTCACAATTTCGAGGTCAGCCTGGGCTATATATATACAGCAAGACCTTGTCAACAACAACCCCCCCACATCTCTCCTCCCACTTTCCAGTCGCTCCCTCCTATCCTACCTGCTCAGTAAAGTTCAGAGAAGCCTGATCCTCGGGGACGGTGATTCTGGGCAGCTGGCCTTAGTTTCCCTGTCTTCCACCCCAAAGTGCTGGGCTTTAAGGGGATGCCCCTGGAGCACTTCTAATCCCAAATGTCACAGAGTGGTGGAAATATGAAGCAACAGAATTCCACAGTTCAGTGTTGATATCAGAGAGCCACCGTCTCTGCGCCCCCATCAGGCTGTTGGGGAGGTGGGGCTCTGCACACCTGCCCGAGGGTGTTTCTGGGTACTCCAAGGAGCAGCACCTCTACTCGATGCCCCCCATTTCCCCACCATCGGAGTGGCTTCTCTTGCCCCACTTCCTTGCCTCCACGTCCACCCCGTTGGCCTCTGAGTGAGTGGAGCCAGCCAAAGCCCCAAAACTTGTCCCTGTGGTCATTACTACTGAGGGAGCCCTGGCCTCGTGTCCAGATCATTGCGCTGTAAACATAAGAGCTCTGCGGATACTGAAGCCTCACTGTGACCACTTATGCCCTGGTCGCAGAAGTGCAGAGCCTGGGTCCCATTCTTCCTACGCTAGCTTCCCCTTAGCTACCTTCCCTCTGAGTGCAAGGCAGTTAGTTCTGCCAGTGTTGGTAGAATGTCAGCAAGATCCAGGGTTCACGCTGTTTTTGTTCTGTGATCTGGATTTCTTCTCCCCCTCCCCATGTAAGACGGGAGATGTGAGCATTTACTGGGGCTATTTCCTGGGCCTTTGTGAAGAAAGGTCCCAATATCTCAAGCTCCAGAGGTCAGGTGGGGCAACCTCAAGGCCAGCAATAGTCTGTGGTCAGCACCATGGGGTCGGTGACTGGAATGAAAGATGCCCCTTACTCATGAAATGCTGAATTTGAACCCAGGCCTGCCGTGCTTCAGGATGGGAGAACTGAGTTTCTCCGGCTGCTGCCCCCTCCTCCCTTCTCTGGCAGCTTCCTGCTTGCTCCGTGGGAATAGAAACAGTGGCTGAAGTTGAGCCAGGCCGCTCTGCCTCAGAACATGGGTGTAGAGGATGCTATCTAGAGGTGCCCAGAGGCATTTGGGAGGTGGCTCCATCACAGGGTTGGTCAGGGGGTGAGATGGGGACAGGACCCCTCTCCCTGGAAGAAACTCAGAAGTGAGAGGATCTGGTGCGGAAGGGCACCGTGTCCATAGGGTAGACAGAGTGGACCCTTCCACGTGCCATTTTACAGCGTGAGCCCTACACAACTCCACAACTCCTTCCTCCAAAGACAAGTCTTTATAGGGCTGGGAAACCTGGCCAGTGTTTACCTGCCTCGGGACCTTGGATGAGTCTGTTTCCCCGGCTGTGTCAGCCTTCTTTGTAGCCTGAGCCAGCCTTCCAGCCTCAAGGGGGTGTTGGAGACTCATCTGATGACATCATGTCATTGGTCGGCCCACAGCAAAGCTGAGTGCTTTATAACTTCAGCAAACATTCCACGAGGACCTCTCCGTGCTGGGGGTGCCAGGGAAAGGGATGATTCAGAAGTCCCCCCCCCACCCCCGGGAGAAGTGGGAGGAGCTAGGGTTGGAGGAGGATCCAGTGGTAGGACGGAAGAGAATGTAGTCCCAAAACAAAGCGAGCTTTGTCCAGTTCTCCTCGTTGTTTTATCTTGTTAGTTAACCTATTTTGAATTTCAAATAACATTATAGAAGGGCCACGCTGAGAATTTTTATGCTTGGAGGCGGCAGCTAGGGCTGAGAAAATTAAAAAAAAAAAAAACAACAAAAAAAAAAACGGGGTTGAAACTCAGGTCTAGATCTTTATCAGCTGAGCAGGTGTGTGGAGGTGACTTGCCCAAGGTCAAAGGGTGAGGACTCTGAGTCCCCAGCCTACTCTACCCCCTCAGAAAGTGCCAGGGGGTGGTCCTTTGGCGGGAAGGTTATCTCAGCTAGTGATTAGGCTAGCCACGTGCTAGTGCTAGGAGGGAGAGAGGCAGGAAAATCCAGGCCTCGCTCCACCCTCAACGTCCTCAGGGAAACAAGACGGGGCCCCAAAAGCCAGCGAAGAAGGCTTACGTGAGTCAGAAGCTCCGAGTTCAAGTTGGGACTAGCTTTTTGATGGGACCTTGAGCAAGCTTGGCCCTCACTGGGTCACAGAAAATCAGAGTTCAGTAAGGATCTCAAATGCTCTCCAACCCCATAGCGAAGGAGAAACTGGGACACAGAGGGACCAACGGAGAAGGTGAGGACTCAGAAAGGACATTGATAGGTAGGGAGTAGCCTTTGGCACCCACAGGACTCCCCGCTCCCTCCAAAACTTGTTCCCCAACAACAAGACTCCTATATCAACCTGATAAACAGATAAAGCCCTTTCCCGCAGGCCTTCTCAGAGCCTTGAGTCAGCTCAAGCATGCGGGAGCCAGCTGGAAAAAGCCACTTCTGACCACAGGATCCCTCTTCCAGGAAGCAACCTTGGGGGCAGAGGCTTCTGAGGAACGTCACTGCTTGCTGGCTGCGAGGCAGGCTGTGTACACAGCCGTCCACAAGACCTTGGCAGGGCGCCTCCATTCTCCTGACCTCCCCAGGTAGAATAGATTTGAACCCACAGAGAACTGAAACCAGCAAGAGGCCATGTTGCCTGGGCCCAGGGTCACTGGGATAGGGAGCCCAATTCCCCGGTTCCTCCTGGAGAAGCCACAAGCACTAAGTCACTAGAGATTCTCATCTCATCTCAGGCCTGCCCTGGTGCCTGCCTCCAGCCGGTCTAGTTAGTGTCCGAGTCCTCTGACTCGTGCAGGAGAGCCATAGACACCTCACCCACAAGCCTTACGTAGGGATTGGTCCATCCTTTTTTCTGTTTCGCTGATGCCCACTGTGAAGTCTGGTCCACGAAGTGGTACTCAGAGGCTGCCATCTACCCTGCCTGTTCTCAGACTCTGGTGTGGGCGAGCACGTGTCCAGGTGCTTGCATACAGAAGCCAGTGGAGGACATTGGTCGCCCTGTTCTGTCACTCTCGCTTAGTCCCTAGAGACAGAGTCGTTGACTGAACCTGACACTTGTAGTTTTGTTTGTTTGGGTTTTTGTTTGTTTGTTTGTTTGTTTGTTTTAAGCTAGACTACCTATAATCCTCCTGTCTCTGTCCGTCTCCCCCTAAACACCGGGATTACAGGCACATGCAACTATGCCCAACTTTCATGTGGGTACTGAGGAGTGAAACTCAGGTCCTCAGGCTTGCTCAGTGAACATTCCCTCACTCAGTCACACCCTGCCCACCCACCCCCCCCAGCTCTTTCTTGAACTTCCTACACAAGCACTGTGGATCCTCCTTTGTGTGTTCTAATCAAGGATCTGTGCGTCGTCGTTGGGCAGCCGCGTTTGTTCTCTCTGTGGCTTCTGTTTGGATTGGGATTTCCCCTTCAGACGACACGCCACAATGCTATCTTTCTGCCCTTCCAGGTCTCCACTCCAGGGCAGGGACCACCCTCTTTTAAGGCCCGTCTCCTGCCACCTTTGATCAACCTCACCAGGACCAGGAGCAGGTCCTCTGGGAGAGAGAACCAATAGACTCCCTCAGCCTCAGCACTGAGGGCAGAGCCTTAATAGAGTCAAGGGTTGCCTTTTGCTCCACCATCTTCATCAGAGGAAGGGGCTGAGAAGGGTCCTGGAGCCCAGCCTGTCGTCTTCCCTGGCCCCAAGGTGGCATGGACTAGCAGTTGTGAGCAACCAAAGCTGATGCCCGGCCCCCAGGGGGGCACAGGAGCCCCCACCATGAGCCTGGGCAAACTGTCTCCTGTGGGATGGGTGTCCAGTTCCCATGGAAAGAGACGCCTGACAGCAGACATGATCAGCCCCCCGCTCGGGGACTTCCGCCACACCATGCATGTGGGCCGTGGTGGGGACGTCTTCGGTGACACCTCCTTCCTCAGCAACCACGGAGGCCGCTCTGGAAGCACCCACCGCTCACCCCGAAGTTTCCTGGCCAGGAAGCTCCAGCAGGTGCGCAGAGTTGGGGTGCCACCTCGAAGGGTGGCTTCCCCGGCTGCACCGTCCCCCGCTCCACCTCCCATCTCACCCATCATCAAGAATGCCATCTCCCTGCCCCAGCTCAACCAGGCCACCTATGACAGCCTGGTGGTGGGCAAGCTCAGCTTTGACAGCCCTCCGGCTAGCTCCACGGATGGCCACTCTGGATATGGTGAGGAACTGGGTTTATGGTCTCTTTCCTACTGTTGAGATTCAAGCCTAGAGAGATTCTGCCAAGCCTTCCGTCTTTCCCCACAGCTGTTTAATCTTCCAGTGGAAATCTGGCCCCCAGTCTAGGCTGAGGATGAGGGTGGTGGGTTTAGGGAGGTGGAGTGTCTCAGCCTGCTTACACAGAGGCTGAGCTAGAAATGGTATTCGCGTCTTACATCTCTCTAACTCTCTCTGTGACTCACACAAGCCTTTTTCCCATCTCTGGACTCTGTGGCCAGACCTCCCCTTTCTGGCTCCTAGCCATTAAGCCACCCCCAGTGTCAGAGAGTATCATGGCGAGGCTTTGAGCCCACTCTGGATTCTAGTCGTTGTTTTTCCGACCTCAGTGAGCACATGGACCCCCGAGCTCCGATCCTCACCTATAAAGGTCCCTTGGTCTCATTACTAAGATTCAATGAAGTCATGAGGCCAGTCTGATCTACATAGTGAGTTCCAGAACAGACTGGGCTACTACACTCTGGGGCAGCTAAGGGACCCCACCCCTGTCTCAAAATGCAAAAGAAAACATAGAGTGAAATCACACACGCTGGTGCGCTGGGCTGTTTTAGCAGCAGATGCTAGGGGCAGAAGCTGTTACTTGAATAAAGGTTCCTGTAACGCGGCAAGTTGACCCAGGTGTGAATGCCACCCGGGCCTTGGCAGGATAACTCACCAGGGGACTGTGGGTTACTGCTGCCCCCTTGTGGTCATGTACTGCATTACAGTCTTGCTGCCACCGCAGGCACAAGGAACTCCATAGCCTGTCAGGCCTGGGAGTCGTGGAAGCAAGAGTTGGGCAGGTAAACTTTTGGAAGGCATGTGCCTGTCCTGAGAGCCTGTGATATCTATGTTCTGACCCTGGCCGGTCAGCATCAGAACCAGGAGCCATGGCCCAGTCCACACCAGGAACTGGGTGTCAAGATTCAGGCTGCATGCATAGTTCCACCCCGACAGACTAGCTTTAGATGATGTGTCTCAAGCCCAAACTGAACTTCCATTTTTATTTGCTCTTCTGCAAGCGAGGTTAGGGTTCATTTCACAGAGAGAGCATAGAAGGCTGTAGGGTCCTTACATTAGAAAAGCAGGCAAAATGGAGGTCAGCAGGGAGTACAGCTTACCGAGGGACACACCATAGATCGGGGTCTGACCCTTTGTCTCCAAGAACGGGCTAGGGACCCCACCCCTGACCTTCTCCCCATTTCTCTGCTAGGCCTGGAGTCTGGGTTCTGCACCATCTCTCGCCTGCCACGAGTGGAAAAGCACAACAACCGTGACCGGGACCATGACCCGGACCGTTCTCAAGACCGAGAGCAAAGTTCTTTCCCCCCTGAGCCTAACCCTAACCCTGAGCTTCGACGCTCTGACTCTCTCTTGTCCTTCCGTTTTGATCTTGACCTTGGGCCCTCACTCCTCAGTGAGCTGCTAGGGGTCATGAGCCTTTCCGAAGCCCCAGCAGCTGAAACCCCAGCCCCTGCTGCTGCCAACCCCCCTGTTCCTGAAGCAAACCCTGCCCCTACTCCAAAACCCCCAGCCCATGCGATAACCACTCTAGACGCTGTGACAAGCCTTCCAGCCCCTGTGGCAGCTAGCTCCCCATCCCATGGACATTTCCCCAATGGGGTAACTGCTGTGTTGGGCCCTGTGGCTGAGGTAAAACCCAGTCCTGTGGGAGAGGGTCCCCAGGTACCCTCCAACATGGCCTTTGACAGGCGCGGAGCCAGCTGGGGGGCCAGCCGAGCCAGCCGCCACTACACTGAAATGGATGCTCGGAGGGAGCTGGCAGGGGTGTTACCCCAAGTTCATGGCTCCTGGGAGAGTCTGAATGAAGACTGGAGTGTGCCTCCAGCCAGCGGCAGGGCTCCTGTACCCAGCACGGTGCAGGTCAATGCCTTTGAATTTGCCGATGCTGAGGAAGACGATGAGGTCAAGGTGTGAGGGGCTGGCCGTGGCTTCAGGTTGTGCCAGCCTTGGGGCTCACAGGACAGAGGGGCCGAGTTCATCTGCCTAACAACTACATCTGTCCTCAAGACATTGTCAGCTGCCCAATGGGAGTTGCTCCAAATCCTTCCTGGTCTATGCAAGGCGGGCATGGGTGAGGGGAGGGTCTCTGCTGACCTGACCCGGCTCCCTCCACTGTCCCTAGACCCACTAGCCCTTCAGTTATAACCTATGCCACCTCCTGTGGTCTGACAGTAATGGCCTTTGTGCCCCAGGATGCTTCCCTAGTGGGGTGGGGGGTGGGGCAAGGCCCACACAGGGCCATTGTCTATGAGTGGGACTGCCTGCCCCTGCTCATTGAGAGCTGCCGCAGAAGGCCACCACTGTGTTCTCAATAGCCCGGTTCCAGGCTCCTCCTCCTCAGTTCCCAGAGAAAGGTCAGGTGTGACACGGGATGGAATCTTCTGTGTACCCCAGGCCTGCCTCCCAGGCCTGATTGTAAAAGCCTGTCTATTAAGCTCCCTCTGCCTCAGCCCCTGTGGAGGTATGCTTTCTCCTCCTGAGGGTTTGGAAAGTTGAGGACCCCCTTGTACCCTCACCCCCTCCAGCTAGGAGAGGGGGGCCAGACCAGCTAATGAATAACCAGCCTGGAATGTTGAGCGATAAGAAGCCCAGGTGGGACCCTTATCTGCAGTTCCTGGAACACCCTGGCCCAGGTGCCAGGAACCAGGATCTGCCCCATAATCCCATGGGGCAGCTTGGCAGGTGCTCGGATCACCAGGAGGGAGACAGGTTCCCATGCACAGGGTGGCTCAGGAGCACCTCCCATCCTCTCTTCTCAGCAGTGCTACACCCTGTGCCTCAGTTTCCTCCCCTGGACCAAAGCCGGGGAGCATTAACATGCATGGAAAATGCTAACAGTTCTTGCTGTGGAAATAATAAATGTGGATTCTTTTATTTGACCTTGACCTTGGGGAAGGGGTTAGTCAGAAGGGCAAGAGCTGAGAGGGAATCTTTGAGGAAGCCCGGAACCTAAAGGCTGCGGTTCTGGTGGGGGCTTGCTGGAGGGCTGGCTGAAGCTGGCTCAGGGCTAAGGTCTTCTGAGGAGACGCTCACTCGAACTTGAAGGAGGAGATCTGGAGCCCTTCCATGCCTAAGTAGTGCAGGTGGTTGTGGCCCAGCCTGTTGGGGAAGGTCAGCACGTGTCCGTCGGGCAACGTCACCTTGAAGTCTTTATCTTGGAAGGCAATGGTGAACTGCAGGGAGAGGAAGTGTGTCAGGAGAGCCTGGGAAGGAGCCTGGTGGTGCTCCCCAGGTTGGGGCTGGAGGGCCCTTGGTGGGCTCCCCTTTGACCTCACCTTGACCTCTGACCCCGGACTGAAGCAAACGTGATTTTCTCGTTGCTCTTGTCCCCAGTGGCCACCATCATGGGTGTTACAGACAATAGTGGATTCCTTGAAGCGAGGGTTAAAATGCAGGTTCAGCGTTTCTTTCCCCTGGCCCAGGTTAATGTGGAAGCTGTATGGAATGACAGGAAGAAGGGCTTAGGACAGGGGGCTCTGGTTGACCACAATCTGGAAGAGTAAGGGAAGACGTTGTCATCGAGATCTATGTCGGCCTTTGCATTTGGTGATTGTTCCGTTTGGAATGGGCTCCGAGGCCGTTGACGGAAGTAACTTAAGGAGTTAGAATTGTGAGTCCTGGGGGAGGGGTCCGGGCAGGGGTAGATGGTTCAACAGGATCACTAGAAGAGCCTGGGTGGGACATTCGGAGCCCTTGAAAGTAGGACATTCTGGATGTGGGATTCCATCATGGGTAGGGGTGGAGGGGTTCTCAGACTAAGGATGTCTGCAAATGAGGGACCTGGGTAGGAAAGGAGGACTGTTTCTCTTAGCTCTTACTCTGTGTGCCTGCCTGCCTGCCTGCCTCCTTCATAACCAACAAGGGCTCAGAGGCGCTGCTGTACCCTCATCAGCCTGGTACTGAACTGCAGGGGTGGGGTGGGGGGTTTGGCTCGGTGCTCTGATAGAGGAAACAAGTGGGATTTCTGCTGTCCCCTAGTGGCTGCCTCTGGTTAGCGTCACAGGACCCGGTTAAGAGGGCGGTGTGTGGGAAGATGGGTAACAATGCAACTTCAGTACAGGCTCCAGACCTGCCAGGCCAGGCCGAGCAAGCGTCGTCCCTCTCCATCTGAGAGAGGGAGCACTTGAGACAAGGAACAGAGAGCATAGTTTCAGTTCTGACATTCTGAAGGTTCCTGACCCAAAGCTTAGATGCAAAAGCTGCCCCAAACGGGAGCCAGCCAGGGCTATGTGGTAAGGAACATACAAAGAAAGAGTGGCTCCTTCCTGAGTCTTTGAGGCTCCCGGGCCTCAGACATCCCCACACCTTACTCACCGGTCAACGTTATTGTGGATCTTGCCTTTAATCTTCAGGGACATCCCTGATTTCATGTTCAAGTTTGTGATCTCAAATTTCTCCTAGAGCAACAGAACACGTTTGTTAGAGAGCCCCACAGGGACCCATCAGCCTGCTACCACCTCACCATCCTGGATGACTTCGTTCCCTCTTCGCCCTCACGGAGACCACAGGATTCTGACTCTGGCTTCCCAGAGCCCTCTTACCCTCTGCTGGCTCTCCTCCACTCCACCACCCAAGAAGAGACCGGCTAGGACCGGAGGTTCACAGAGTGAACGGCCTGACCTTTGCCACTGGTGTAGTTTCCCATTGTTCAAGTAACACACTGCCCTAGGCAGACCCAAACCACCATCAGTATGATGCAGAAGTGACCATGTAGGGCTGGGTGTGGTGGCATCTGCCTTCAGTCCTAGCACTTGGGAGGCAGAGGCAAGATTTCTGTGAGGTTGAGGCCAGACTAATCTACTTTAGCAAGTTCCAGGCCAGCCAGAGCTACATAGTGAAATGCTGTCTCAACAAACAAACAAACAACAATGCAATGATGCATGTTTGCAATCTAAGTATGGGAGGCAGAGTCAGGGGGATCCCTGGGACTCTCTAGCCAGGGAGTCTAGCCTAATTGGCTAGTTTTAAGCTCCAGGCTACAGAAAGACCTTGTCTCAAAGAAAAGTGAAGAGCATTTCCTGGGGGTGACAGCTAAGGTTGTGCGTGCACACTTCCACACTCCCCACATGTAGCCATACACGTACACTAAGAGGAAGAGAATAGTCAGAATGCATTATGTGCAAGCATACAATTGTCAAATAACAAAATTAGTTAACAAATCAGGGTTGGGATGTAGCTAAGCGGTAGAGCGTTTTCCTAACAAGCAAAAGTTTCAGATTTCCAAACCCAGCCCTTAAAAAAGAAAGACTAAAGCATTCGGAGAGTGTCTGTTGTGTTGGCAGATGTGGAGGACGGCCAATAGCAGCCGTCTTCAGGAGGTAGTCTAGTGAGAGATAACATTGCCCTCTTTCCAACCCCTGACTTTATTCAGAGATCTCTTTCCTTTCCTCTCTATCTTTTCTTCTCTCTTACCTTGTGTTAGGGCATTGAAAGAGTGGAAGAAAGGGGGTAGAGAAGGATGAAAGAAAGAAGAGCTCACAAAGTAGCTACAGATCTCTGTGAGTTCAAGGCCAGCCTGGTCTACAGAAGAAGTTCTAGGACAGCCAGAGCTGTGACACAGAGAAAACCTGTCTAGAAAATAAATAAATAAAATAGAATAAAGGGTAATATTCATGTTCATTTAAGAAAATACTAATAGTGATGTATTATTTTTAAGTATACAGCTAATATGTTTGGAGTTATTTAAAATTTATATTGAGAGAAATGTATTTTCACTATTGCTGTAGATGAGCATCTACATAAGACTGTTAAATTGATTGTTGTTTTATATCAAACAACTTTTATAATACTTATTTTTATTGTTATAATATTTTATAAATTTTAAGGAATATGACAAAAAAGATATTGTAGGTATTGAAGGGGGGTCTACGGGAGGAGTAGTGGTACAAAAGGGAAACAAGAATGATTCAATTCTATTTAATTAAAATATGTTTTTAAATGTTAACAAATTCAGATAAATTGAAATCATGTAACTTTTCTCATTATAATGCAATAAAAGTTTAGAAAAAAAATAGAATAAAGGGAGCATTCAGTCTGGGAGTGGGAGCTCTGACGGCAAACACATTTCTATGGTAAGCACTTTAGAGCAGGGTCCTAGGCCAGTCCCTAGGGAATGAGGTGGGCATCTCTACGTGGGGCATCCTGTGTGCTGTGAGATGGCTCACGGTTCTCCTCTCCTCACTGGAACTTCAAAGTCCTTCCTAGATGGCCACAACAACAGAGCGTCCAACAAACCCGCTCACCTCAACGTGTTCATGGGGCGGACAGATCTACAGCACCCCCCCCCCCCATCCTGTAGGCACTACTGTGGGTTTAGCCAGAATGACACTACTCTCTTCAGGCTCTTGGGGGGCAGAACTATCCCAGGGATGTGAGTCAATCCAGAAAAGACAAGTCAAGAGGAGCTAAGGAGCAGAGGCATAAAAAGGTAACACTCACAAATTTTCACTGTGTGGGCACATGCCAGTCCCCAGGAAACCACGCCATCCACCCTTCCCTGGCTTCCTGGGATGAGTGGAGTGAGCAACCTCATCTTTACAACTCTGACTTCCTGGCTGGAGCAGAACTGGAGCCCTTGAGACTAAGAGTGGAGGCTACCACAAGAGCTAGGGTACAGGGAAGGACAGGGTATATATACATTTGTATAAATAGAGAAGCTGGACTTGAGAGCATGTACAGACCCCGAGCCTTGTCCCAACTCAACAGAGACTAAGGCCAGAGAAATAGAAGGCAAAGTCAGGTGGGACATGGGACATGGGCAGTTCATAGGCGATGAGGCTGATAAGGGTGGGGAGGACCAAATCCTAGCTCTGCCTCCAGCTGGCCACGTGACTTGGGGCCAGCCTTACCCCATTGGGCCTGGGTTCCTCACTGGTGCTATGAAGTGGTTATCTGGAAGGAGAAAGAAAAAAGCAAAAGAGTTGAGATGGCCAAAATAGAGAAGGCCAAGGGTGTGTCTGGACCACAAAAGGGCTTCCTGAGAGGCAGAGGCAAGGAAGGATACATACCGCTATCCCTTTCTGCAATGATGCCCAGTCACATGGACATCTGCATACTGCCTACACTGGCATGGGTAATGCTACCCGCCAAACACACACACACACACACACACACACACACACACACACACGCACATTCATCCCACCTGGCATCTGCTAATGTGGCCTGCTTAGAAATATGATCTTGGCACAACATAACATGTTGGTTTAGGATAGGTTCTAAATCCACTGGAACTGATTTTCTAAATTTAAAAGGAAGGGAACTGGCCCAGAGGGATGGCTCGCTGGTTAAAAACACTTACTGCTCTTGTAGACGACCCAGGTTTAGTTCCCAGCACCCACGGAGTGGCTCATGACCATCCATAATTTCAGTTCCGGGAAATTCAGTGCCTTTGTCTGACCTCTGTACACCAGGAATGCACATGATATAGACACATACACAGGCACACGCATACACACACACCTGTGTGTGCAGGCAGAACACTCAAATATAAATATATATATATATATATATATATATATATATATATATATATATATATATATATATATATATATATATATATATATATATATATATATATATATATATATATATATATAATCACCTCCCCAAACGAAAGGCTATATGCAGAGGCAACAAAACCTGCAGTTACAAAGCTTCCAGAGATGGGCTAAGTACCCACAGGAAACTGGAGTAGATAATAAACTGCCTCCCTAGAGACTTCAGAGAGTGCCAGGCCCTGCCCACCCTGGATTCCAGACTTGGCCAGGACCATAAGAAGAATCGCTATGGTGGGGAGCTCCCTATTTTGAAGTGGTTTGTTCCAACAGCCCTAGGAAATGAACCTATCATCTAAACCCCAGAGAGCGCCATGTGGTCCTTTCCTATACACATCATGGGAGACCAGTTCTCTGAGAGAGGGACATCAACTTGTCCAAAGTCACACCAGAAGCTTCCGAGGAGCCAGATTGGAACACAGGCTCTTGAGAGTGTGCAATACCCTTGCAATATGTAGATAATAGCCTCCTATGATTTCATCTTGAGCCTCAGTTTCCCTCCCTCCCTCCATCCTTTCCTCCCTCCCTCCCTCCTTCCTTCTTTTCTTTCTCTCTCTCTCTTCCTCTCTTTCTTTCTTTCTTTCTTTCTTTCTTTCTTTCTTTCTTTCTTTCTTTCTTCCCACAGGATCTCAGTAAGTAGCTGGAATTCATTATGTACACCAGGCTGGCCTCAAACTCAGATATCCCCCTGCCTCTGGCCCTTGAATACTGGGCTTTCAGGTTGCACCATCACATCCAGTTTCTGCAGTGCTGAAGATCAAACCCAGGGCTACATGCATGTTGCACAAGCACTTTACCCACTGAGCTAGATCCCATGCAATTCCTTTGGAAACGTGTTATTTTCTGGTGCTGGAGATCAAACCCAGGCCTTGCACCTGCTAAATCACTGCACATGCTTTATCATTGGTCTGGACCCCTCCCACAGCCCCCGCACTGCAACTTCTTATCTTCATGAGACTCAGTAGAGGTTGGCAGTCATAATTAATATGACTGTTGCTGTCTTTGAAGAGGGAGAGTTAAGTCCTGGCCCTGAACCTAGTGGTAACAGACAGACAGACAGACAGCTTCAATGCTAAGGGGTTGAGAGATTATCCACCAGCTTTCTTCTTTTAGTTTTGGAGATAGAATTTCTCTACCTAGCTCTGGCTGTCCTAGAACTCTCTCTGTAGACCAGGCTGTCCTTGAACTCACAGAAATCCACCTGCCTCTGCCTCCCTAGTGCTGGGATTAAAGGCATGTGCTACCAGCCTGGCGACCCAGCTTTCTTTTTGAATCTCCTGGAGAAACTGAAACAAAGAGAAGGGCAGCAATAATGAACCCCCAAAACACCCCAACCCACACACTCAAGCCAAGACAAATGAGCGGAGGGAAATGGGCACAGAGGACCAGCATCCTCACCGACATGGTGACAGCTCCTGGCCACAGCACTCCAGTTGCTCCTAAGGCTTGTGCTCAAGGTATCCCCTCCTGGTCAGGCTTATAATCCCAGACTATTACACATTAACTACCCCAAGGCCATAAATAAGGACTTTGGACCTTTCTCTCCTAATATCTCCTGGCCTGCATATGCAGGCACTCAACAAATAGGAAGATGGCTTCTCGCTCACTCTGCCTCCCCAACCTCAGCATCCTTCTGGCCCCCCTTCTGGCAATTCCTACCAGCCTCTGTGGTCAGTACTCCGCAAACCCCAAGGGAGGAGGCCCTAGTGCCACCCCCACACAAACCACAAACACCCCGATCTTGGCAGGCCATCCAACCTCTTTGCTGAGCCCAGATCCTACAACCACAAAAAGACAGGCTGGCTCTGTAAAAGATGTCCAAGCTTCTAATTTTCAGTGTGTCGTGAGTCATTCAAAGACGTTTTCCCCTTTCTCTCATCCATGCCTTTTGTGATTATACATATAATTTGTTTCTTTTCTTTCCTTCTTCTTGTGAAACAGAGTCTGACCATTTAGCCCAGGTTAGCCTTGGACTCTATTCTCCCGCTTCTGCCCCAAGGGCTGGGATCACAGGCAGGAAACACTATATCTTGGCCGCACACATTTTGCTTCCAAAGCGATGCATGCTAGATTCAAAGAAATATCTAGGGCCGGTGAGATAGCTCAGTGGATAAAGGTGCTTGCTGCCATGCCTAGCCACCCGGGGTTTGATTCCTGGAGCTCACATGATGGAAGGAAAGAACCAACTCTTGCAAGTTGTCCCCTCTGACCTCCACACATGGACCATGGCACATGTGCACGCATAAATAAATATAATTGAAGCACTTAAAAATGGCTGGGAGGAAGATGCCAAAAGTAGACTATTCTGTGAGGCCTGGGTGTTTCGATGGTGCCGTGTATACTTGGGATGCACAGCCTATGGCTTTCATCCCTGGTACTACGCTCAAAATAATGGGTTCTGCTGGAATACAGACCAAATGTGCAGAAGGGAGCCCAAGGACTTGGGACACTGGGGGTTTATGTGCTTCACCCTTTATTCCCATGAATTTTGTGGTGGTCGGGCTCCGTATACACAATTAGATACTGTCAATAAGAAGAAACCCGACATAGTTCCTCTGCTGGGAGGGAACCCATGCTGTCTGTCCTTCCAGTGGGTTTGTACCACTGACATGTCTCTACAATTGTTTATCCTGCTTCATTTGGGAACACTGAGACTTATAGATCTGCACTTCAGAATCAGACATCACTGGCTGTGAGATCCAACCCTCCACGGCTTAGTTTGTGGAACCCATGTCTTACCTCTGAGCACCTCCATTCACCCTAATTTGCCCCATTACAAATGCTACTCCCTCGGCACCCCCAAAAACCTCCACAGTGCATATTCCCAGGAACAGAACTTTGCCTGCGCTCAGGACTGGCATCCCACGGAAGCTTCCATCCGAGTTGGCAGTAACTGTGCTGGCAGGGCACCAGGAGACCAGCCCTGCCGAGCCCCATGCGGTGCCAGGAGCTGGTGGGTGGCTCCCTGCCCAGTGAGTGCTCCCATCAGAGCCACCTTCAGTGCCAGGCCAGGAGGGGAGTGGTTGATTTCCTTATTTTACCCTCAAGGAAGTGAATTTGCTTCTCAGCCTTTCTCCCAGGAGCCAAAAAGAGATAAGACATTTGAAAGTGCAATAGAAAGTGGACCTGGTGCTCCTCTGGTGATGGCGTGAACTCTCACTCACCACAGAAGCTGTGGAAAGTGGACAGAAAAAGAACAGAAATCTCATGTCTCTGAAGAGAATCTTTCTTTCTTTCTTTCTTTTTTCTTTTTCTTTTTTTTTTCTTTTGGTTTTTGGAGACAGGGTTTCTCTGTGTAGCCCTGGCTGTCCTGGAACTTGCTCTGTAGACCAGGCTGGCCTCAAATTTAGAAATCCACCTGCCTCTGCCTCCCAAGTGTTGGGATTAAAGGCGTGCACCACCACTGCCCAGTTTCTGAAGAAAAGCTTTGCAGACAGAGGGACATGACAATACATAAGGCTGCCTTTATTTGCTTATTTTTGATACAGGGTGTCACTCTGACCCAGGTTGGCCTAGAATTCACTAGTTACCACAGGCTGGCCTGAGCTTGTCCTCCTGCCTCAGGCTCCCAGGTGCTGGGACTACAAGTGTGTAACCAAGTCAAGGTTGCATGTATATTTTATATCAATTGTGCTTGTGTGTGTGTGTGTGTGATGTATGCATGTATGTGGTACATGCATGCATGCATGTAGAATACACATCCACACACATGGAACACACATCCACACACTTGGATTTGGAATCATCTCAAGTCCTTTCCCTATTGCTCTCTGTCTTATGCCTTGAAACAGATCTCACTGAGCCACAAGCTCTTCCTTTTGGCCAAGCTGGCTGACCAGCAAGCTCACAGCACCCCCCTGTGTCCACCGTCGAATGATGGGAGGAGGCATGCACTGTCATGTGGGTGCTGGGGATTTGAACTCCGACCCTCATGTTCTCAGGGTAAGTGCTCTTACACACTGAGCCATCTCCCCCCAGAGAGCTCCAGCCCCTACATGTATACTTTTGTAAGATCAGCTCCACTCACAGCACTGGACCTGTGATTTGCTGCTTCTTTTTTTTTTTTTTT
>NW_022196893.1:9532224-9532368 GCF_008632895.1 Mastomys coucha
ATGAGATCTGACACCCTCTTCTGGTGTGTCTGAAGACAGCTACAGTGAATTATGCCAGAGTGAGCAGGCAAGGCTGGCAAGCAGAGGTCCTGAGTTCAATTCCCAGCAGCCACACACATGATGGCTCATGGCCATCTGTACAGC
>NW_022196893.1:9533240-9542901 GCF_008632895.1 Mastomys coucha
TTTTTTCTTTTTTGGTTTTTTGAGACAGGGTTTCTCTGTGTAGCCCTGGCTGTCCTGGTACTCACTCTGGAGACCAGGCTGGCCTCAAACTCAGAAATCCGCCTGTCTCTGCCTCCCAAGTGCTAGGATAAAGGTGTGTGCCACCACTGCCTGGCTGGCAAGAAATCTTTTATCTTAAATCTCTACATTTGGGTAGACTCATTCCCCAGAAATAGATAAATACACTATCTCTTCCCATCTACAGCTTGGGAGAGAAACGCTGCTCAGGAGGCAGAAGGACCCTCTGCCCGGGCTTATTCTTACACAGCTGTGTACTGAGTGGCTTTGATTTTGAGAGGTTTTGTGGGTTTATTTTCCCACAAAAAGGTATGGGGGTGTCAGTGTCTATGTGATTGCATGTTTACATATGTGTGGACACAAATATATGTAGTGTAAGGTAGGGGTGTGTGTGTGTGTGTGTGTGTGTGTGTGTGTGTGTGTGTGTGTATAGACTCAAGGCTGACTTGGGCATCTTGCTGGATCACTGTCCACCTTGTATGTTAAAGCAGATTGGACTCACAGGCAGGCCACTGACTCACTGGATTTTTTTGTGGGTTCCAGGATCTTTGCAAACTCCAGCTTTCATGCTTGTACAGTAAATGTTTCATCAGCTGAGCCATGCCCGGTAGCTCCTGTTTCTGAGTTTTTGAAATGGGGACTTACTATGTAGCCTAGGCTGGCCTGGAGCTCTTGATCCTCCTGCCTCAGGCTCCTGAGCACCTGGGTAAATGAACCCTTATCCACCCGTCTGTGGAGGTACTTCCCTCTAGCCCAGGGCACGGTGGCTAGTGAATGAGACAGAACAGAATCAGGTCTGCATGCCTCTGAGATTGCAGCTCTGGCTGAGCTGCTCTCGTGAGCTGGCCATGGGGACCCCAAGTTTAGCTCCCTCTGACCACATGGAAGCTCACAACCATCTGTCTCTGCACTTCCAGGGGATCCAGTACCGTCTTCTGACTTCTGCAGGTACCAGGCACACATGTAGTTCGTAGGTATACATGCAGGCAGCCATACACATACAGTCAAGTAGATTTTAAGTTAAACCATTTGAACCATTTTGTGGTTAGAGGCCCAGGGTATCCTGCCTGCTGAGCCCCATGGGGCACTCGATCCTTCCATTTCCAGTACCTTTTGCCCACAGGCCGCCAGCTGTTGGGGGACTTTGGTCCTGAGACACTAGAGATCTGCTGCTTATCTCTTCTCCTATCTCTTCTCCTTTCCTCTCCTCCTAGAAAACAAACAGATCCACACCTTCGTGATACCAACCTCCTCCCTCCCAGCCCATTCTACAGCAACATCTTCTTTTAGACGGACAGGACAGAGAGGCAGAGGGTAGGGGTGGGGAAACAGGAAGCTTCAGGCATCAGGAGAGCAAATGTCAAGGCTCAACTCTGTCGTCCGCAATAACTGGGGAAGGACATGTAGACTCTTAGCTTTTGTTTTTCTCTCTCTCTTTCTTTCTCTCTTTCTTTCTTTCTTTCTTCCTTCCTTCCTTTCTTTCTTTTTGTTTTTGTTTGTTTGTTTTGTTCTTTTGTTTTTGTTTTTTCGAGACAGGGTTTCTCTGTGTAGCCCTGGCTGTCCTGGAACTCCGTCTGTGACCAGGCTGGCCTCGAACTCAGAAATCCACCTGCCTCTGCCTCCCAAGTGCTGGGATTAAAGGCGTGCGCCACCACCCCACCCCCGGCTCGACTATTAGTTTCTTCACCCATGAAATGGAGCTCAAAGCACCTTGAGAGACTGTGGTGGCTCACTGCTGTAACCATCACGTTGAGGAGGCTGAGGCCGAAGGTTTACTCTAAGTTCTAGACCAGCCTCCACTCCCTAGTGAATTCCAGGCCAGCCTGGGCTACACAGCAAGGCTATGTACCATTTGTTTGTTTGCTGTCTTCTTGAGACAAGGTTTCTTTGTGGAGCCTTGGTTGTCTGGGACTTGCTTTGTAGATCAGGCTGGCCTTGAACTCACAGAGATCTACCTGCCTCTCCCTCCTGAATGCTGGGATTAAAGGTATGCACTACAATGCTCAGTTAAATTTTAATTATAAGAATATATTAGTAACTTTGGGGGTTGCTGTGTCCAAAATATCTTCATGAACAGCTTAATGGGGTGTGATGGTTAAGACTGATTGTCAGCGTGACGGGGGTCTAGAACAGTGGTTCTCGACCTGTGGGTCGCAACCCCTCTGAAGGTCACACATTACATATCCTACATATCAGATATTTACATCACAATTCATAACAGGAGCACAATACAGTTATAAAGTAGCAATGAAATAAGTTTATGGTTTGGGGATCAACACAACATGAGAAATTGTATCAAAGGGTAGTAGCATTAGGAAGGTTGTGAACCACTGGTCTAGAATCATCCAGGAGATGACTGAGGCACACCTGTGAGGAACTATGTTGACTAGTTAGGTTAATGGAAATGGGAAGACTCACCTTAAAATTGGCCAACACTATCCCCTGGGCTTTGGCCCTGAGCTGCACAGGAAGGAGAACTGAACTGACCACCAGCATTTGTATCTCTCTGCTTCCTGATGCAGTATGACCAGCTGTGTGAGTGCTTGTCACTAGGCCTTCCCCACCTTCATGGACTGTAACCTCAAACTGGTAGCCCGAATATACCCTTCTCTTCTCCAGTTGATTTTCTCAGTGTTTTTTTTTTTTAAAGTTGTTATTTATTTTATGTACGTGAGAACCCTGTCCTCAGACACACCAGAAGAGGGCATCGGATCCCATTACAGATGGTGGTGAGCCACCCTGTGGTTGCTGGGAATTGCACTCAGGACCTCCGGGAGAGCAGTCAGTGCTGAGCCATCTCTTTCAGTCCCTTTTCAGGGTATTTTAGCACAGCAACAAGATAAATAACTCATGTAAGGAGAGAATGTTGGTTTGAGCTCACAGTTTCAGAGGCTCCAGCTCATGGTTGCCTGACTTCTTGAACTTGGGCAAGACATCACTGCATGAGGCAGGGCACATGGTGGGGGAAGCCTCTAACCCTCTAAAGATCGGAAGAAAATAAAATCAGAATACAGGAAGGGGCTGGGACCAGCTCTTGCTCCCTAAGTTGTACCCCTAGTGTCCCACTTTCTCTAAGCAAGATCAGCCCTTCCTGTCCCCAATAACGCTGTTATACCATGAATCCATCAAGACACTAACCCACTGCTCAGGACAGAGGCCTCAGGATCTAACCCCCGTATGCTCTACACAGACACACCCAGAAACACACTTTACTCATCCTAAACAGTTCTCAGTCCAGTTAAGTAGACTGCCAAGATTAAGCATCATAAGGCTAGGCATAGTGGTGCACACCTTTAATCCCAGCCTTTGGGAGACACAGAGGCTGGTGGATCTCTGTGAGTTCAAGACCAGCCTGGTCTACAGAGTGAGTTCAGGGACAGCCAGGGCTACACAGAGAAACCCTGTCTCAAACAAACCAACAAGAAAGATTGGTCATCACAGCCAAGGGTGGCAATACACCTGTAATCCCAGCACTCAGAAGATGCAGGCATATTGTCAGGAGTTCGAGGCCAAGCTGAACTTCATACTTAGACTGTGCCTCAAAATACAAATGTCAGGGGCTGGCAAGATGGCTCAGCGGGTAAGAGAACCAACTGCTCTTCCAAAGATCCTGAGTTCAAATCCCCGCAACCACATGGTGGCTTACAACCATCCGTAATGAGATCTGACACCCTCTTCTGGTGCGTCTGAAAACAGCTACAGTGTACTTATTTATAATAATAAATAAACCTTTGGGCTGGAGCAAGTGGGGCCAACCGGAGCGAGCAGAGGTCCTAAATTCAATTCCCAACAACCACATGAAGGCCCACAACCATCTGTACAGCTACAGTGTACTCATGTACATTAAATAAATAGATCTTTAAAAATGCATGTGGAAAAGTCTTTTACTCCTATGGTTTTTCTTCAGGAACATTAACCTCAGGTCCTAGGAAACCATCCACCACTGTGTAACCTTGGGCCAATCACTCAGTCTCTCTGGGCCTCAGGTTGCTCGTGGGTAAGCAGAAACTGTGGGTCAGTCCTCTTAGGGTGGATGCAGGGTTTCCCGGGAGAAAGTGTGTGAGGGCTAGACTTGGGACCAATCCTTGTGCATGCTGAGCAGCTATTTGATGTTAGTAAAGACTCCCAGGATGTCTTAGATGCTCAGCCAGCCTACTGCTCCAGCCTGATAAGCCAGCCAGCTCTCTGTCATGGGTCTCTGCTGTGGCTCGAGTGAACTCCTAGACAGGTCCTATGCAGGCAACTGACTGTATGGATGCTGGGGTTAGTAGGCAGTGGGACTGGCTTGAAAGTGTGGCCTCACGACGTGGCATCTGTGGCTTTATAAGAAGAGAAGAGGCCGGGTGCCTTTAATTCTAGCACTGAAGAGGCAGAGGCTGTCAGATCTCTGAGTTTAAGACCAGCCTGGTCTATAGAATGAGTACCAGGACAGCCAGGGCTATACAGAGAAACCCTGTCCCCAAAAACAAAACAAAAGAATAAAAGAAGAAGAGGAGGAAGAGGAGGAGGAGGAGGAGGAGGAGGGAGAAAAAGAAGGAAGAAGAAGAGGAAGAAGAGGGAAAAGAAGAAGGAGGAAGAAGAAGAAGAGGAAGAGGAAGAGAAGGAAGAGGAGGAGGAGGAGGAGGAGGAGGAGGAAGAGGAAGAGGAGGAGGAGGAAGAAGAGGAGAAGGAGGAGAAGAGAAGAGACAAAAGCTCACACACTTGCTCTTTCTGACCACATTGATGCGTGGTACTGAGGGCCTAGCTGGATGTGGTGTCACACCCTTTCTAAAAGTTACCTTTTGTTACCGTCTCCAAATACCTGACAAAACCAACTGAAGGAAGAAAGACTTGTGGTCCAAGGGTACATGCAGTCTGTCACAGCAGAGAGGGCATGGCAGCTGGTCACATGACACCCTCAGGCAGGAAGCAGGGGGGGTCCTTGCTCAGCCCACTTTCTGCTTTGGATTCAGTCCAAGACCCCTGCCTATGGGATGGTAGTGCCTGCCTTTAATTAACCTTGTAGACAACCTCGCAGGCCCAGAAATGTGTTCCTGTCAGATTCTAGATCTCTTCAAATGGATGAGAGCTACCACATTTTGTCCTTTAAGTCTCCAGAACCACGAACTAAATAAACCTCTATTCTTTACAAATCACCCAGTCTCTGATGTCTTGCTACAGTTGCTGAAGTAAACTCAGGCAAACACCCCCAGAGGCTTGCCTCACACACCCAAGGATTGCCTTTCCTTGACCTCATTTCTAGGTTCGGCAGTCTTTCCAGTCCTCACTGCTGGCCACCCTGCCCGACCCTAGTACCTACAGGGCTCTGGGTCATCCTACCTCACTGGAATCAGGGCTGGCCTTGAGGGAGAGCTAAGCTGGGAAAGCTGAAGGAAGGGTAAAGGACCCCAGCCATGTACAGTTCCCCTTCCCCAGCCCCGCTCACCACCCTTGGCACCCTTGTAGACTGCGAATAACAGACAGCACCACATCCTGCTGCTTTAAGCCTTCCAGTGGCTGCTTCTTGTACTCAGGACAAAATCTGCCACCGTCTGTGGCTGACAAGGGATGTGCCATCAGGCCTGTTTTCCTTGCAGCTTCGTGTCACCCCAACTCCTTGGCCACTCCCTCTTCTCTTAGGTTCAGGCTCTTCTCTGTACTTGTGGATCCCTCCATCTAGAAGGCCTCCTCAGCCAGACTGAGTTCCTCACTAGGCAGAGCCAGATTCAAAGGTAGGCAGGGTGTGGTGGCATGCTGTACTCCCATGTGGGGAGGGGGGGAGGAGGGGGAAGGGGGGCTGTGAGTTTGTGGCCAGTGTGAGCTACATAGTGAGACTTTGCCTAAAAAAACAAAACCAAACCAAAAACAAAGAAAAGGCTGAGAAGATGGCTAAGTCAAAAAAGTATCTGTGAAAAAACTAGGCCCTGAGTTTGACTCTCCCCACCTACATGGTGTCTGAGACCTGAATCCCAGCACTAGGAGGCAGAGACAGGAAGGTCGCTGGGCTTGCTGGCCAGCCACCCAGCCTACTCAGCAAGTCCCAAGTCCCAGTGAGAGACCCTGTCTCAAAACGACAATGTCAAGGTGTGGCACACAGCTTCAATCTCAGCACTCAAGGGGCAGAAGCCAAGTGGATCTCTGTGAATTCCAGGCAAGCCTGGTCTACACAGCAGGTTCTAGGCCAGCCAGGGTTACATAGTGAAACCTTGTCTCAAACAAAACTAAACAAACAAACAAAAATCCAACGTGGTTGGCACCTGAGATTAACCTCTGGCCTTCACATGCATGCACACATGTGTATATGTAGACTCCATGTTGGCACGCGCTCACACACACAGCGGGGCAGGAGTGGGGAGCAAAGAAAGAAGACTGGAGGCTGTCAGGTAAGACTAGCCCTCCTCTGGGATTGGAGCCTTAGCCCTGAGCCTGGCTCCTCCTCTCAGGGTCGGGCCACCCAATCTCCCTGTGGACAATGGAGTCCTCTATTCCTTGGTGCCATCACAGCTGAGAGAGAAAGTGGATATAGGGGGATGGGGATCAGAGACAGATCTAGATTACAGCCTGACCCACATGCCCACCCCAGCCCTTGGCAAACCCTGGAGCAGCAAGGTGCCTCTCTGAGTCAGGAAGGGTGGTCACCTGCCTCCCTCACATGACAAGCAGAGGCCCGGCATGGCCCTAGTCACAGGGAGCTTCCCCCAGCCAAGGCCTCTGGTCCACTTCCAGCACTCAAGGCCCGGCAAGCGTTCTTCCTATTGAAAGCCGTCTCTGGGGCTTGGGTCTGCCTGTGCCCACACAAAGCCCACAGGTGCCACATTAGTCACGGTCCTCTGGTGGAACAGAATCATCAAAACAGGGCGATTATCAGATTGCTTTACAGGCTAGGAGCTGGGTGGTCCAACAATGGCTGTCGGAAGGACAGAGAGCCTGAGAGCCTTGTAACTGCTCAGCCCACAGTCCCGACCTGGTGCTGAAGGCCTAGAGGGCTCCTGGAAAGCCACTTGTCTTCAACCCAAGTTCAAAATCCCAAGAAGCTGGATTGCAAAGTCTGTACAAGATGGATACACAAGCAAGGAGCAGTGCTGGGCGGGCAACGGCAGCCTAGATGCTTCCTTTGAGGGCTGGTAGAAGCTCTGACCCACTCTGAGAAAGGGGCTTCTCTCTCCATCCATCTTCCCTGAAAATCCTCTCACAAGACTATCCAGAGGCAGGTCTCTAAGTGGACTCCAGATCCAATTAAGGTGATGATCAATATCCACCATCACAGCTGCCCCCATAGGGAGACATTCAGTCTTCACCAACTTGACTCGTTTTAGAGTCGCCCAGGAGATACACTTCTGGGGGTCCCTGAGGGAGTTTTCAGAGGGAAGACACACCTTTTATCGTGGAGCTCATTCCTACCCTTTATCAATTTATCCAGAGATGCTAAGAGCAGCCAACCAGCAAAACAATCATTTTCCTTATTTCCCCGCAAACTGGTTGAAAGTTTCGCATCCCGGGTCACTAAAACCATCGTCACTCACAACTGACATCCGGATCAAGGTAAGCGAAGGCATTCGCCTCTGTAAGCTTAAAGCGTAGTTTCCATTGTGGGCTTTCAATACTCTGCATCTCTATCCGTGGCAGTCCCATCTCATGGATGGGGGTCCCTAATGCATAGAGAAGGGAAGAAGGGGGAGTTAGCTGGGTGCCAGCACTCACCTCTGTTTCCTGACTTCAGTGTGACCAAAGTGTGACTCCAGCCACCTTGATGGACACTCTCCCCTACTCCCTTCCATCAATGAGTTGCTTTTGCCTGGCATCTCATCATGCTGGCTGACTCCCTCCTGCCTCTTCCCCCACAAGCATTTTTCTTCCCACAAGAAAGGGCCCTGTTCCACATCCCCCTCGGTTTTGTTTTTGGGGTTTTTTGTTTTTTGTTTTTGGTTTTTTGAGACAAGATTTCTCTGTGTAGCCCTGGCTGTCCTGGAATTTGTAGACCAGGCTGGCCTCGAACTCTGTGATTCTCCTGCTTCTGCCTCCCAAGCTCTGGGATTAAAGGCGTGCATCACCACTGCCTGGCCACCATGTCCCCTCTTTTTTAGAGGAAAGATCTGTCTTCTCAGGGTTCCTGTCTTCCACATGCTCTACAGATTGCTTCAGTGACCCTCAGCTGCCCTCTTAGAGGCTGCCATCATACTCACTGAGTGAATAAGGTAACTGAGACTCGGAGATGGCTTTGTCAGGGCTACACAGCAGGAGGAGCAGAAAGGGGCCATTCGCCTCCTGATACCCAGCCGCTTTCGGGAAATAAAGATGGGAATCTAGAAAGAGCTTCCATCCTGGGCAGCAGGAGAGGGACAAGGCTGTGTCCCTTCACCCATGTCCCAAACCTGAAAGACAGACAGACAGACAGAATCACAGTCTGTAGGACTCCCAGGGAACCTAAAGTAAATAGGTCCAGCTCTTTGGGAAGAGTCCACTTCAGAGATCTGTTCTCATTTTTCACAGTGGGACACAGGAATTGGGCTCCAAAATACCAGTTTGTTTTTTTGTTTTTTTTTTTTTTTTTTTTTTTTTTTTTTGGTTTTTCGAGACAGGGTTTCTCTGTGTTGCCCTGGCTGTCCTGGAACTCACTCTGTAGACCAGGCTGGCCTCGAACTCAGAAATCCGCCTGCCTCTGCCTCCCAAGTGCTGGGATTAAAGGCGTGCACCACCACTGCCCGGCCAAAATACCAGTTTTAAATGTTTAAAAAAGTCTTTTTTTCTTTCCAGCACAGGGTTTCTTTGTATCACCCTGGTTGTTCTGGAGTTCATTCTGTAGACCAGGCTGGCCTTGAACTCACAGAGATCAACCTGCCTCTGCCTCCCTAGTGCTGGGATCAAAGGCGTGTGCTACCATACCACTCAGCTCTGATCTGCTTCTTGATGGCTGTGCCCAGCAGACCAGGAAGAACAAATGTCTCAGCTGGAAGGTATCTGTAAGATTTCTACTCCAGGGGCTGGAGAGATGATGGCTCAGCAGGTAGGAACACTCACTGCTCTTCCAAAGGTTCTTGAGTTCAAATCCCAGCAACCATATGGTGGCTCACAACCATCTGTAATGAGATCTGACGCCCTCTTCTGAGGTGTCTGAAGACAGCTCCAGTGTACTTACAAATAACAAATAAATAAATCTTAAAAAAAAAGAAAGTTTTTTTTTTTTAAATTCTACTTCATAGAGCTGTTATAGGGCTGGGGGAGAGAACACACACAGTAGGTTTGGCTTTCCAAGGCTGGCACTTAAGGCTGGCACTTAGTGAGAGCTTGTGCTGTGGTTCCTGGCTAATAGTCTGGCCCTGGCTGGATGGTCACAGGCCTGTCCCTGTATCAGTAGAGTATTACTGTCAAACACTTATCAGTTGGGGCTCAGCTCTTCCTGAGGTCCCGAGTTCAATTGTCAGCAACCACCTGGTGGCTCACAACCATCTGTAATGGAATCTGATGCCCTCTTCTGGTGTCTCTGAAGAGAGAAATAGTGTACTCATATACATTAAATAAGTAAATAAATCTTTAAAAAAAAACACTTATCGCCGGGCCCCGCCCCCTCAGCTTGACAGTAGAGACACTGGGGAAGGGTGTGTTCTGGAGAGGAAGGCTTCCTTTC
>NW_022196893.1:9544560-9546465 GCF_008632895.1 Mastomys coucha
TTTTTTTTTGTTGGCTTGCTTTAGACACAGGGTCTCCTGTAGGCCAGACTTGCGTAGAACATTTATTTGTTTATTTCAACACAAAGTCTCTTTACATAGTCCAGACTGTCCTCGATCTTACTTTGTAGACCAGGCAGGCCTTGAACTCACAAGAGAGCTTCCTACTTCTGTCTCCATAGTGCTGGGATGATTAAAGGCATGCTCCACTATGCCTGGCTCACTTGGAACTCTTTATGTATCTACGGTTGGCCTTGAACTCCTGACCTTCCTGCCTTAGCCTCTCAGGTGCTAAGATTACAGACATGAGCCACCACGGGAGTTCAACGGTGGTCACAGCAACACTATTCACAAGGGGCAGAAGGTTGAAACACTCCAGTGTCTGACAAAAACATGAGACTTATCCACACAGTAGAACATTATTCAGCCATGAAAAGGTACTGAGCGCTGGCACCTGCTCCCACATGGAGAACCCTTGAAAACACAGCCAGCAAAAGCAGGAAGACGGAAAAGGGCTCCCACAGCACGAGTCTGCTGTGAAATGTTTACAATAGGCGATTCATGGAGACAGGAAGTGGATTAGACATTCCCAGGGCCTTGGGGGTAAGGGAGAGTGGGGAGTCAGGCTTCAGCATCTGCTTGGAAACAGATAACAGGGATGGCTGTCCACACTTTGGTGTAAACAGTGCCCCTAAATTAGGCACTTTAAACGTTAGAATGAAAGCCGGCTCTCGGGGCTCTCCGGGCTCTTGGGGCTGGTGCCAGCACACTGGAGGAGTGAGACAGGGGGACAGCTGTCATGATTAATCCTGGTTGTCAGCTTGGCTGGATCTGGAGTGAACTCTGGGCACACCTGTGTGAGATCTCCTGTTATTTAATAGTAGGAAGACCCGCCCTAAACGTGGGTGCCCCCTTTCAGTGCCGATCCTGGTAAAAGGGGGTCGGAGGGAAATGGCTTTACTCTTTGCTTCAACTGCCTTGGCGGCTTGATGGTGAGTCACTTGCTCTGTTGCTGTGGCCACTGCTGCGTTTCTTGGCTGACATCAGTTTCTTCAGGCTTCCAAAGTGGACTGAAGACCAGCAGTTTTCCTGGAATCCTCTGGCCCTCCGGGATGGCCCGCGGCACCCAGCCTCGTGGAGCTGCGATGGCGTCTCAGGCTCGCTCGCCAGTATAGAGACAGCTATTGTTGGACTACCTACATACATACCTGTGTCTACTTCCTGAAAAGTCTCATCTAACCTGTCATGTAAGCCAATCCAATAAATCCCATTCAAACATTCATGCTATTAGGTTTTTTTTGTTTGTTTTTTTTTTTAGGGGGTTGGTGATCCCAGACAAGGCCTAACTGTGTAGCCCTGGCTGTCTTGAAACTCAATCTATAGACCAGGCTGGGCTTGAACTCACAGAGATCCCCCTGCCTCTGCATCATCAGTGCTGGGATTAAAGGCATGCACTACCATCACCCAGCTTCATTCTCTTGGTTCTGTTCCTCTAGAGGACCCTAAGTAATACAAGTGCCATGAGTTTGGGACCAGCCTGGGCTACAAAGTCAATTCCAGTGTAGCCTGGGCTACACAGTAAGACTTTGTTTAAAAAAAAATAGTTTAAGGGTATACTATTTTAAAGTTAATGATGTAGTATTTAATTGGGCAAGCTGTACAGCATGTGAATAAAAATATATCAGTGAAGAAATTCTACAAATTAGGGGTCAGGGGTGCAGTTCACAGAGCCACCTTCCCCATGCAAGCCCCAACCTCTGGGCTGTTTTTTTTGTTGTTGTTGTTGTTGTTGTTGTTTATGTTAGAAATCAGACCTGGGGCCTGGGCTCCACCTGTGAAATGCACCCCAGCCCAGGCCTCAACACTGAAGTCTGCAGAGTCTGCAGTCCTGCCACAGAGCTCAGCCAC
>NW_022196893.1:9546475-9566677 GCF_008632895.1 Mastomys coucha
TTGCTGCCTCCTGGTGGCCATTAAGAAAATAACCTAGCAGGGGGGGAAAGATGGCTTGTAAATTGCAGTGTTAACCTCAAAACAAACAAAAAACAAAACCAAATAAAAGCATGTATGGGATTTAAAAGTACCTTATGAGGGCCTGGCAGTGGTGGTGCACACTTTTAATTCCAGCACTTGGGAGGCAGAGGCAGGCAGATTTCTGAGTTCAAGGCCAGCCTGGTCTACAGTGAGTTCCAGGACAGCCAAGGCTACACAGAAGAGAAACCCTGTCTCAAAAAACCACAAAAAAAAAAAAAAAAAAAAAAAAAAAAAAAAAAAAAAAAAAATGCCTCCCACAGTCTATCTTGTTCTACTTCAGTGAAGGGATACCATGACCAAGGCTTATAAAAGAAAGCATTTGACTGGGGGCTTACCGTTTCAGAGGGTTAGCCCATGATTATCATGATGGGAAGTAGACAGCATGGTGCTGGAGAAGTAGCTGAGACCTTTACACTGTGATCTGCCAGCAGAGAGAGAACTGAGCCTGGCCTAAGCTTTTGAAACCCAAAGCCTATACCCAACGTCCTACGACACAGCTCCTCCAACAAAGCCACACCTGTTACATTCTTATTTTTAAAACCTATTTGTAATGATGGTTCTTAAATGCTTTAACCTCTCTTTTAGCCTGCCACCCACCAGAGGTAGTAGGAAGGAAAGGATAGAGGGAGAGGGGGGAGTGGACCTGTTTAGAAAGGTCCATTAGAGCAACTTCTGTCTGTGTTGTCTGGAAGTTGGCAGTTCCGTTCACAGGTCGGCAGCGGCAGCTCAGCCTCTGCACAAGTCAGCAGAAGGGATCAGGAGGAAAGTCAGGAGAAATTCTCAGCTGTGCCTCTCTAAGCAAAGCGACAAGAGACCAAGAAGCGTTTAGCTATGAAAGCAAGCCAAGCTCAGCCTCTGTCACTGTCCATTGAGTCCTTTTTATATGTTCTCCAAGCATCACCTGCCCTCCACGGGTCTTGCCTCAGCATGTACACCTGTCTCAGTCCACATCTCTGCCAATCAGCCCGAGGCCACAGAAGCAGCAAGAAACTGTAGCACACCTCTAGAAGTTTTTTGTTGAGTTTCTCTCTATGGAGTCCTGACAGATGCAGCTCAACAATGCAACGTAAGGCAGACCAATACATGCATGTCGTTAGCAAAGAATCCTTCATTACCCGTCCTTTCCCGTGCTTGCTGTAGCAGAACATCCTTTCTCCTGTGTCTGTTTCAGCTAAACATTCCTTTACAAATGTGCCTTAGCCTTTTACCTGTATCCACTTCAGCTAAACACCCCTTCACGTGTTTGTCCCAGCAAAATACCATCCAACACAACTGACCTTCCAAAGAACCCTTAAAGTTTCCACTTCACAGACCTCCTAATCTTTCCCATACAGTTCCACCAACTGGGGACCAGTCATTCAAATATGTGAGCCTATAGGGTCTGTTCTTATTCCAACTACCACACTCAGCTTAAAAGGAGAAGCCAGGCTCACCTCAGCCTCCAGGCCTCCAGAAGCCCATAGCATCTCATGCTTCCGTCCCAGGAACATTTAGCAGCCACACAAGAAAGAGCAAGCACATGGGCTATGCTGCACTTGGGTTCTACTCCTTCTTAATCTGGTGTAGTGACACATGCCTGTAATCCCAGAATTCGGGAAGTAGAGATAGGATGATCAGATCTGTCATAGATACATAGCAAGTTCTAGACCAGTCTAGGTTGCCTGAAATCCAAACAAACAATACACAAATATATTGTACATATATATATATCCTGAAAACTATTCCACATCTATCCTGGATCATTTTTGTTGTTGCTGCTGATAGAGGTGGCTTTGGTTTTTTGAGACAGGGTTTCTCTGTGTAGCCTTGGTTGTCCTAGAACTAGCTCTGTAGACCAGGCTGGCCTCAAACTCATGGAGATCTACCTGCGTCTGTCTCCTGAGTGCTGGAATTAAAGGTGTGCACCACCATCACCTAGCCACCCCTAGACCTTTTTTGGTTTTGTGTGTGTGTGTGTGTGTGTGTATGTGTGTGTGTGTGCACACGTGCGTGCGCACGCGTGCATGCGTGCATGTGTGTACTTATGCCACACCATCCATGACTGTGGAGGCAGGAAGACTACTTTCAGGAGTCCTCTTTCCATTATGTGGTTTCTGGAGATGAAGCTTGGGCTCTCAGGTTTGGCAGCAAGCGCCTCTCCCTGCCGAGCCATCTCACCAGCCCACTTAGGTTGTTCTAATCTCCAGCTTTTGTAAGCAAAGCCGAATGGTGGTCCTTGAACTCAGCACTTCAGACAGTGATTTCTGGCAGGATCATCCAGCAATACTGGGGAGCAAACCTAGGGCCTCAGACTTACTAGGTAGGGCCCCATCACTAAGTTAAACCTCCAGCGTTTCTGTGTATGTTTTTATTTAGAGAGCAGACCTAACTGTGACACCAGGCTGGCCTTGAACCCACTCTAGTCCAGACAGGATCTCCTGAGGAGCTGGAAGGACAGGCCTGTGCCATCAGGCCTGACTACTTATAATGTTTTCTGAAATGCCTTGTTACAGCCTCCAGTCTCCTGGTGAGCAACCTGATACGCAGCGGTCAGATCGCCCTTTGATTAGCCACCAGCCTTGCAATGTAAATTAGCATGACCCACACTACGGGGAGGACTTCACCACATCCACATGGGCTGGATTTCTGGGCTTGGTTGATTTGAAGAGTACGCAGTTTGCTCAACCCTTCTTCAGGACTGTATGCAGTTCCTAGGCCTAAAAGGATGATGGTTTCAGATCTAAGAGACTGAGGAGAAAGTCTTGGTTATGAATTGAATTTGGAGTTGTTTGTCTTCATTCACTGCAGCCTGTGCTGGGAGAGGGGCCTAGGAGTGCTGTAGGAAGCCAAGACAGGGCTCTTACATAACTCAGTCCTGAAGCGACAGGCAGCTTAAAGTGTTCCATGGGACAAGGGGAAGGAATACAGCGATGCTGGGGCAGCCATTTATAATAGATTTATTATTATGGGGGCGGTGCTGGAGTGCCACCTGGAGGTCAGAGGTCAACTCAAAGGAAGGAAGGAAGGAAGGAAGGAAGGAAGGAAGGAAGGAAGGAAGGAAGGTCAGTTCTCTCCTTACACCATGTGGGACCAGGACATAGAAATCAGGTTGGCAGCCTTAGCAACCAGTGCCCTCGTGATTGAGCTACCAACCCAAATCATGTTTCGGTCCACAAAGGCTGATTGATCTTTCTCTTATGGAAATGCGATGAGAGCATGCTGCAGGATAAGCGCGCAGCACAAAAATGCACAAGACTAGAGTTAGCAGCAGCATGGAGGAAAGTAGAGAAGAGCTCTTGTTCTGAATAAATGATCATAATAGACTAGGCTCCATCAATCCGCAATCCCAGAACGTGGGAGACTGAGGCAGAAAGACCATGCATGAGACAGAGAAGTAGACCAGTTACATTAGATCCTATCTCAAATAATGACCACGAACCCATACACAGTGGTAGGTTAGCCTGGGCTTTGGCTTGGGTTGTTTTCATGTCTTGTTTGCTGGTTTGAGACAAGATTTCACTCTGTAGTCGAAGCTGTCCTGGCATTCACCAAGTAGCTCAGGCTACCCCCAGACCCATAGTGAGCCTCCTATCATAGCCTCTTGAAGTGCTGAGACTACCCATGAGCACCACCATGGCCAGCTCCGAAGTTTGTATTTACAGGAACTTGTTTCACATTTTAAATAGAAGTTTGCGCCTCTTCCTCTTCCTCTTCCTCCTCTTCCTCGTCATCCTCCTCCTCCTTCTCCTCTTCCTCCTTCTCTCCCTCCTCCCCCTCCCTATCCCTCTTTTTTACATTGATTTATTTAGAGATACAACTCACTGTGTAGCAGTCCTGACTGGCCTGAAACTCACCACAGAGATTGGCCTCTCTCTAAGTGTTGAGCCTGGAGTTAGGTATCTTTGATGGGATTGGGGAGAGAAGACAGGAGAGGCACTTCCGCTAGAGTCTTGGGTGACTTGGAACTCTCTATGTAGACCATGCTGGTCTCGATTTGTTTTTTGTTTTTTGTTTTTTTTTTGTTTTTTTGTTTTTTTGGTTTTTTTTTGGTTTTTCGAGACAGGGTTTCTCTGTATAGCTCTGGCTGTCCTGGAACTCACTCTGTAGACCAGGCTGGCCTCCAACTCAGAAATCTGCCTGTCTCTGCCTCCCAAGTGCTGGGATTAAAGGCGTGTGCCACCACTGCCCAGCTAATTGTTTTTTTTTTTTTAAGATTTTTAAATTTTATGTATATGAGTACACACAGTAGCTATACAGATAGTTATGAACCTTCATCTGGTTGTTGGGAATTGAATTTAGGACCTCTGTTCACTCCTATGGGCCCCACTTGCTCTGGTCAACCCGGCTCACTCCAGTCAGCCCAGCTGACTCAGGTCAACCCTGCTTGCTCAGTCCCTGCTCACTCTGGCCCAAAGACTTATTTATTATTATAAATAAGTACACTTGTAGCTATCTTCAGACACACCAGAAGAGGGCGTCAGGTCTCATTACAGGTTGTTGTGAGCCACCATGTGGTTGCTGGGATTTGAACTCAGGACCTTCGGAAGAGCAGTCAGTGCTCGGCGCTCTTACCCGCTGAGCCATCTCACTAGCCACCCCTAAATTATTTATAAACTTTAAGCTCCCAAAGAACTTGAATTTCACTTCATCCTGTAAATACATTTCCCATCCTGGATATGTTTTTTTTAAAAGATCTCAAAGCAGTGGGCAGTGGTGGCGCAGCCTTTAATCCCAACATTCGGGATACAGAGACAGGTGGATTTCTGAGTTCGAGGCCAGCCTGGTCTACAGAGTGAGTTCCAGGACAGCCAGGGCTACACAGAGAAACCCTGTTTCAGAGGGGTTGGGGGCAGGGGAAGAAAAGATAAGATCCAAAGGCTCTGGGTAGTTAGAGGAAGTCAAAGACTCTGTCACCTCTAAGACTGTGTACATTGGTGGCAAAACTTCCATCCCCTCAGCTCCTGCAGCTGTGACTGTGGCCGAGAGGCAAGGAAATCCTTTCTTGGAGTTTTTCCAAATCTTTCCTGCTGTCCTTGAGATCCTCATCCTGCAAGGTGGCGGGGAGGAGTGCTAGTGTGTGGCTCTGGTGGGGGAGAGAGGTGAGGACAGTTAACCTCTGTGCTCTGGGGAAGGAGAGAGCGAGGGTGGGTCTCACCCTACGCTTGCCACTGTCTGCAGCTCTCTTTCATTGGAATAATGAAATGTCAGACTGGGAGTGTAGCTCAGCACACAGAGGACTTGTCAAGCATGCACAAAGCCCTAGGTTTAAGAGCCAGCAGCACCACATAAAGCCTGGTATGGAGCCAGCAGGAAGGCTTAGTAACCAAAGGCACCTGTAACCAATGGAGTCTGAAAGCAAGGAGAGGTGGAAGGATCCACTCCTGAAATTGTCCTCTGTCCTCCACGCATGTGCCATGGTGTATACACACATGTAAATAAAACGTAATAATTTTTTTAAAGATGGTGTTTTGTTTGAGACAGGGTCTGTGTAGCCTTGGTTGTGTAGGTTGGCTTCTAACTCAGAGATCTGCCTATCTTTACCCACTAAGTGCTGGGATTAAAGGCATGCACCATGCCCAGCCCAAAAGATTTTGTGTGTGTGTGTGTGTGTGTGTGTGTGTATACACCTGAGTGCAGGAGGTCAGAGGTGTCAGATCCTTTTGGGGCTGATGGACAGGAGGTTGTGAGCCAACCGATATGAGTGCAAGAGCAGTGTTCCCTCTCAACTGCCGAACCATGTCTCCAGATTGAAAAAGAGAGGGCTGGAGAAGTGGCTCAGTGGTTAAAAGCCTTGGCTGTACTTCCGAAAGACTCACGTTCAACTTCCAGCTCCCACATGGAGGCTCACAACTCTCTGTTATCCCTAGTTCCAGAGGATCCAACGCCCTCCACTGCACCGAAGCCCACTGTAGAGAGCTGGGCACTGGCGTCCTTTTTTTTTTTTTTTTCAGTGCAAACTCAGCAGGGAAGAAGCTTCCTCAGCCTTTCTGGAGTTCCTGGCTAAGTGTGAAATAAAATTGATGAAGGCAGATCAACAGGAGGAAAATGTGACAAATGCTTTTAATCGATTTCTATGACAGGGTGCTTTAGAAGGAAGGCACAGAGACCCTGGGTAAGCTCTCCATTTTCAAGCTCCAGTTTGATGGAGTGAGACAGCCGTGGGGGCTGCAACTGGACAAGAGTGTGAGCAGACAAGGGTGTGAGCTGACAGAGGGAACATGGCAGGGAGGCCTGGCAGCCCAGACTCTTCTTCTATAGGGTCTGAGGCAGGCCCCCTCCTCGATGCGTCTTGTAGGACACGGGTAGGTAAGAGAACCCTCTTCTGGCAGGCTTCTCCCCCAAAAGACCGGGGCATTTGTGAGAGGGTCAGGTTTTTGAGCAGCTTTGGAAAGAGATGTTAGTGTCTATAACTCATCTTGGCATGAAGAATTCTAGTTTCTATGGCCTGCCTGCAGGGGAAATGGAGGAGAAAGGGTGGTGGGGGAGGGGAGGTGAGTAGGCCTCCTTTGCATTTTCTGCAGACCCACATGCAGTGTGTGAAGGGCTTCCTGACAGGCCCAGGTATGGCAATCATGATGCCAGCAGGTCTTGCCCTCTCCGATTCCCTCTCCCTTGCTAAACCATTAGATTACATTTCTGAGGCTGAACACCAAGGTCCAGCGATCAAAATTCATTATTTGGCTACACTAACATGTCCAATTGGGATTTACCAAATCATCCTAAGACAGACTTCCCCCATTTTCTCCTTACAACAAACCACTCCCACAGATACCTGCTGCCTACTTTGCCTGATCCAGGCCCCCCCTTGCTTGTCCCCAGCAAGGTAAATAAGATCTCTTTGGGGCTGAGAATTTATTGTCTGCCTGTGTTCTGTGCCGACTCTGAGACCCCCTTCAGTGTGGGCAGGTGCCATGCTATGAGGAACTGTGTTCTGCATCCAAGCCCCTACTGGACACCAGCAACTACCTTAGGTCTCAGAACATTGTGATTGCTAGTACTGTCAACCTGACAGATTTAGCATCACCTGGATGTTGAGATGCTGCCCATGCCTCAGGAGGATTATCCTGCCTGAGTTTACTGAGGTGAGAAGATCTGCCCACTGTGGGTAGCACCTTCCCCTGTTGGGAACCTGTACTGTGTAAGTGGAGAAAGAGCGGGGAGGCAGCATTCAACACTCTCTCCCTGTTTCTCAGCTGCAGGTGTGATGGACCCGGCTGCTGCCACCTTGATTTCTCCACTAAGATGGACTGTACCCTTGAATTGTGGGCCAGTACAAACCCTGTCTGCCTCTTTTACATTGCTTTTATCGGAGTAGTTTAGTCACAGCAACAGGAAAAGAAACTCAGGGATTCACCAGAGACAATTCCTCAGGGATGAAACTTCCCCGAGGCAGGGAGGGACACAAACCATGCGAAAAAAACACACAGTGGGGCAGCTTGAGGTTAGAGCTCAGGTGGTGAAGTGTCTACCTAACATGTTTGTATGAAATGTTAGGCCTCATCCCCAGTACCACAGAAATCACTAGCTTGGGCTATAAAGACTCAAAATGGAGGCAGAGAAGCTGGAGATGTTGTTTATCTGGTAGCATGTTGCTTAGCTTGTAAGAAGTCCTATTCCCTTGCAGGTGTGGTGATCCACAATGAAGGTGGAGAAAGAAGGATCAGAGATCAAGGTTAGTCCATAATGAGTTCAAGGCCTGCCTTGGCTATTGGAGACCCTGCCTCTGTCGTCCTACCAAAAGTGCCGGTGAGTGGCGATCTGACTCTAAATAAATTTGGCAAATGCAGTTTGGGTTTTTGTTTTGGTTTGCTTTGGGGTTTTGATACAGGGTTTCTCTGTGTGGCCCTGGCTGTCCTGGAACTTGCTCTGTCTACCAGGCTGACTTTGAACTCGGAGATTCACCTGCCTCTCCCTCCCGAGTGCTAGGATTAAAGGCCAGTGCTAGGATTAGAAGCCACTGCCCAGCCTACAGTTGGGTTTTATTTCACTAACAATTTTAATAATAAAGAAAACAAAGAAGGCCAAGCCCATCTGTTCTGGCTTTTGCTGAGGGGTTATCAACACACATACCCCCTCTCCTGTATCTTATAGGTTGCAGGAGAGAATTAAACGTCTCATTGAGAGTTGGGTTCTGAAGAAAAACGGGCTAAAATGAGGTAACTGGTTCTGCAAGGTGAATACGAATCCCTCTCCAAGGCCACAGGCACGCGGAACTGGATTCGCTGGCTCCTCGGTCTCACATGTTCTTTAACTCTTCCTGGCACAGGCTCGCTGGAGCGGGCACAATGGCCAGTTCCCCGGACGGCCGCCAGAGGCTACAGAGAGCAACTGGCATTCCTGAGAATTGCCCAAGGCGACCGCAGGGGATGGAAAAAGCAGGTGAAAGGACCTCGCATTTTTGCCTCCTCCTAAACCACCACAAAGCAAGAGCCTGACTTGGTCACCATCCCAGTCTGGGGAAAGAGACCCTCTCATTTTGCCACCATTCCTCGGGCTTTCCTATCACCTTGTGAGTGTTAACGTGCTTTGATATGTGAGATCCCACGTTGGCCTTGAACTGATAATCTCTTGCCTCTGATAAATGCTGGAGTTATCCTCATCACCTAGTGGGATATATATCTGGCCTTGTCTTTCTCTCCAGGGCTGGTCACAGAATAACCCAAATGCAATGTGCTCTTCACGAGTTTCTAAGCTGAATGCAGAAGGAAGTACCCGGTACAAGCACTGACCCTTAAGTGACCTCAGGCAAACTCAATACCTGGCTCCGGGTTTGAGTGAGGATTCATGAGTTTAAAAAAACAGCCCTTTGCTGGGCGTAGTGGAGCACTCCTTTAATCTCAGCACTTGGGTGGCGGAAGCAGGCAGATCTCATGAATTCCATGCCGGCCAGGACAACATAGTGAACCCTTGTCTCAAAGGAAAAAAAAATTGCTCAAACAATGCCTGGGGCTTTAAGAGCTAAACAAACATTAGCTTAACCTCATCATGTTCGCGGTAGCCACTGTGCCCAGTTGCCCTTTTAAGGGCCATTGACATTTTGCACACTTAAGCGGAAGTACCCCTGAGGGCTCCGGAAGTGACTTCAGAGCCCCTCAGAAACATGGCATCGGAGCGTTGTTCCGGAAGCGGTCACGGGTATCTGCGTGACGCTAACTGAGTGAGAGCGTTCCGTGGTGTTTCTATGGTGTCGCCCGCAACCCCCAGGCTCTCCTCTTCCTCTCCCGCCTGAGCGCCCGGAGCTGCGAGGCCGCCGACCGGTCCCACCGGCGACTCCGCCAGCCGCCAGGGGGAGGGTTGCCCAAGAGGTGACGCTCTGGGCGGCTCCACCTGCGTCTCGATGGTGCCCAGCGTCCCAGCGCGGCGTTCCGGCTCGTCTGGGTGGACGCGGCCCCTTTAACCGGCTGAGGGCGGAGCCGAGGAGTTCCCGCGAGAGCGGCGGGGGGCGGGGGGCGGCGCCGAGGCGGGGGCCCGTGGCGGATGGAGCCCGCGATGGAGCCGGAGACTCTGGAGGCACGAATCAGTGAGTGTCCGGGAGGGGCGCGAGCCGGACCGGAACCGGAACCGGGGGCGCGAGGCTGGCCCCTCTCCCGGCGGGGCGGGGTCCGCGCGCCCCCTCCTCACGCCCCGCCCCCGACCCGGAGGGGCGGCGCCCCAGTCCGCCGCTCGGACCCTAGCAGCTGCGCAGCCTGGCCGTGGTCGGGCGCCGCCCACCCTCCCGGTGACCCGCTTGCCGAGAGTCCCCCGAACCCCCGAAGGCCCTGCCTGTTGCACCAAAGAGCAGACCCTCGAGTCTTCCCCGCGAGGGACCCCCACTTCCTCAGGGCCTGAGTCTTTGAACCCTGTGCCCGCAGCTCTTCTTAGATCTGCTCATTTCCCCCCATCCTGGCCCATCTGATTCAGCTCTGTCGCGCCTGGAGAAACTCCCAGTGCTTGAAAGGGTCCCGTCTAAGACTCCGTAAGGAAATCCAAGTTCTGTCACTAGACCCAGACCAGCCTTGCTCTGCATCCCAGATTGCTTTCCTAGCCCCTGCTGAGCTTCCTCCCCAGGCCTCTGCCCTTATTTCCTATCTCCTCAGAAACAGCTTCCCGCGACTCTGGCTTACAAGCCCCTACCTCCACCCTCTGTTCTCCCTGTCCCACACTGCCGAAGGTCCTTGGCTTCGACAACCCTATTCCTGAACTCTGCCCCTGGGAGCTGCACGCTGCCTCTTCTGGCCCATCTAGTGACAGGTTTCTCCCAAGGCCGTTCTGGATGGGACCCAGAGAAGCCTCTGGGTCTCTCCTCAGCTCAGCCTCTTGGCCTCGGGTATAGCAAGGATCTGTGCAGGGTGGTGTGGGAAGACACGGTCAGCACCTTTGAAGCCAGCCTTGAACGAAGTTGAACTGGGAGGTTGATTCCAGACCTCACTGATCTGGGGGGAATGGAGGAGAGTCAGCCTTGGCAGTGGGGTTGGATGGTGGTTGAAAGAAGACAGTCTGTGACCATGGACTGCATGAGATACTGTAACTGCACAGGTCTCAGGAGGTCTGAGGTAAAGGATAGCTTCTAGGGAGGACCATAGATATTTTTCCCATCTGAAGAGTCACACCCAGTTGTGAAATACCTCTCTCTCCCTCAAGTACTTTCCTCTGCCACTTGCCAGGGGAGATGAGCCCCGTCCTACCATGGAGGTTGGGGGAAGGGGAGGGGACATGTCACCTCCTGTTCTAAGATCTTCAGTTTGCTCAGTGCTGGGGAGAAGCTGATCTTGGGGAGTCAAAGTTTCCTTTTCCCTGGCTCCTGATTCCCATTGCCTGGCTCCACCCCTGCTGGGGCTCACGTGCCTTTGACACTTCGAGGACTTCCTGTTCTAGCTCTTTTCTCAGCTGTCATTGAGAGGCCAGTACCCTGAACATTCTCTCTGGCTCCAGATTGCAGTCTCTCTTCCCAAGTGTTCAGTCCTTAGCCATCATGAGGGGCTGGGAGGTCAGGAAATGAGCAGCCTTCTCCAAGGACGTAAAAGAGATGTCCCTGGTGTCCCTGGGGCCCTCACTGGTTTTCCTCTCAAGGACTGGAGGGTTCCCACAAGGTTCCTGGGATAGAGCTGTACCAAGAAAGACTGCTTCTTCAGCCTCTGTCTGTCCATCTTGCCTCTGAGCACCCGGGAGAGAGCAGTCTACCCCAGCTCCTTCCATCCTTCCCGCTGCTCTGCCTGTCTTCCTAGCACTTCTGTGATCACTGATCTGAGTGGTCAGTGATCTGTTTGGGCCAGTGAATTTCAGGAGAGAAAAGCTTTTGTCTACAACTGTATTTAAAAAAAAAAAAAATATGGCTTAAGTGAATGGCTGCCTGGCACTGAGGGTGTCATGGCCCCAGACATACCATAGGTCCCCAACTGGGCAGGTGCCACATCCTGGGCCCTAGCCTCTTCCTGTCTACAGATCTCTCCTAGCCCCACCCTCTGTACCTGCAGCATGGGCAGAAGTGTCAGGGGACTGTGAGGACAGTTCAGCCTCACCATGGACAGCCTGTGTGTTATCCAGTTTTACAAATAAGGAAACAGGGTTCAAAGGGTTCCTTTTTTTTTTTTTTAAGATTTATTTATTATTTATTTTATGTGTATGAGTTCACACTGTTGCTGTACAGATAGTTGTGAGACTTCATCTGGTTGCTGGGAATTGACTTTTAGGACCTCTGCTTGATCCAGTCGGCCCGCTCACTCCGGTAGACTCCCCTGGCTCAATCCCTGCTCACTCCGGCTCAAAGATTTATTTATTATCATAAACAAGTACACTGTAGTTGTCTTCAGACGCACCAGAAGAGGGCGTCAGATTTCATTACAGGTGGTTGTGAGCCACCCTGTGGTTGCTGGGATTTGAACTCAGGACCATTGGAAGAGCAGTCGGTGCTCTTACCCACTGAGCCAAGCTCACCAGCACCAAAGGGGTCTTCTTACCTCACAGCTCTTTACCTGGCCAGTGTTGGGGGCTCCAGGAGGATTTGTCTCGTATGTAGTATTTCTTCCTCCTTGCTATTCCTCATTCCTGCATCCCAGCTTCTCCAGCCCCATCCTACCTGGCACTCACGCATCTGTTAGAGGGGAGAAAGGTGTGTTCTCTGCAGGAGTCACATAGCCTTGTGTAATAGTCCACTTGGGCCCACTGTAAAGAATAGCAGGGACATAGCCACTGCCGCAATGAGCACAAGTGAAGAAAGTACTAATGAAGCACCCTTGGAAGAGGTGTCCTGAGTCACTCCACAAGGACAAGGTCTGGCAGAAGTAGACATGAGGTGCAGGGCACAGTCTTCCCCAGGTACATGTCCTTAACTGAGCAGAGTAGCCCTCAGCCTGGTTAGCTGACTCTTACCTCCTCTGGGCGACTGCCCTGGCCCCAGGCAGATCCTGTGGTTTCTTGGCCACTTACCTTTTCTTAAGAGCCTAGCTTCTCTCGGCTGCCCAGGCCTCCAGTTCCTCCAGGACTGGACCCTGGCCTTCTCCTTACCCCTTAGTCTCCTGAGTACTGCTTTTGAGAACAACGTCAGAGATGGTAAAGATAGCATAGTGGGACGCAACCATGGGAGGCGGTCCCTAGGTGTAGTCTGAGGATGGGGCCATTGGGTGAAAGGCGAGGTAAGCAGCAGCCATGTTCTTCTGCCCATTGATCCCACTGGAATGTCAGTGCTCAGGCTTGGGGGCTGTCCAACAAGAAGTGGAGGGAATTGTGTCCCATGCACTTGATCCCTCTTAACCGTGCCAGTTGCAGGACAGAGTTAGGGGAGGCAGTAATCCCACTCTCCCATACTGACTCCCTCTGCTCCTGCAGACAGAGCCACAAATCCCCTGAACAAGGAGCTGAACTGGGCCAGCATCAACGGTTTCTGCGAGCAGCTCAACGAAGACTTTGAGGGGTAGGTGGCTCTGGTTGGCTGACACACTCAACAAAACACACTGTGCCCCTGCCATACATTCTCCAGAACCTGGTCTTGGGTAGGCTGGAGACCCAGTTTCCATTCTAAATGCAGTGACAGTTAACAAAGACAGTGGCACTTTCTGCTGGGGGCTATGTGGATGCTGCCTTCTTGAGGGGAACCTTCCTGGATCCATTTTATAAATGAAGAAACTGAGGCTCAGCTGTTTGCTCTTGAACCTTACCAGGACACTGGCAGTGTCCGTCAAATCTAAACCTACCATGTGGCTGAAGGCTTGTGTGGGCCTTCCAGAGGGCAGACTACACTTTCCCCAACACCCTTCCTGTAAGAAAGAACCAGATGTACCTGGGATGCCTACAAAATGCATTGTAGGCTGCTTCTACAAGTGACCCCCCTCCCCCCGAGGGCTTGGTTTGGGTGTTCCTCGGTGCTCTTGGATTATAGAAACCACGTCACAGTGTGCTTCGCCTCCATCCTCCTTTCTGGCTTTCTGGGGCAGGTCCTTCCCTCTAGTAAATGTGGGGTTATAGGCTTTGAGGCACACGAATCCCACCTCTGGCAGAATAGTCTTGGGCAAGTCATTGCTGGCTTGAGCCTCAGTCCTCAGCTGTAACGTGGCACTGGCAGAGGTGCATGTAGGAGGTTATGGGGGTTTCCTGCCACTGAGGAAAGCAAGGGGCCTGGGGGGTTTGTGAGCCACCTTGCATGGCCTTAGCCTCAAGCTGTGGCCACCTGTTCTAACCATTCCCTATGCAGGCCAAGGACACAGCTGCTCTTGCTTTTTTGTTTTGGTTTGGTTTTTTGGTTTTTTTTGTTTTTTGTTTTTTCAAGACAGGGTTTCTCTGTGTAGCCATGGCTTTCCTGGAACTCACTCTGTAGACCAGGCTAGCCTTGAACTCAGAAATCCGCCTGCCTCTGCCTCCCAAAGTGCTGGGATTAAAGGCATGCACCACCACCGCCTGGCTGCTCTTGCTTTTGATGGTGATGAATTTACACAGGGCCTCACTCATCCATGCTAGGCAAGTGGCTCTACTTAAGCAACTTCTGCAGGCCCATGTCTTGTTCTTAAAGCCAAAAGGGGCTAGGTTTGCATCTCTTGAAGGCCTTTGCCTATACCGGCTGCCTGGCACTGGCTGTCACCATCCCAGGTCCTGTTTGATCTGGAGACACATGGGCTTTTGTATGTGCTTCTCAGGGCCAGTAGAGGGCTGGAGTGCTACAGGCTAGTGTCGTCCCTCTGAGGGAATCAGGTACCATGTCAGTCATGACTCTGTTACTCCTACCCAGGCCTCCACTTGCTACCCGCTTGCTGGCCCACAAGATCCAGTCCCCACAGGAATGGGAAGCCATCCAGGCCTTGACGGTAAGAAAAGATCCTGGGGTTTCATGAGCCCAAGGGAATTGTGACCAGATGCTCCAGGTCTGGGTCAAGCCTCAAGCTGCCTATCAGCAACAGAGAGTTAGTTAGCCTCTGTCACTGCTGGGCCTCGGACGGTGGTGGCAGGGATTCTTCACTTCAGGCGCACAGTGGACACCTCCCCAGGATGCATGTTAAACACACTGAATCAACATGCATGTTTTGGAGTCTGTGTTTGTAAAGCTCCCAGGTTCTCCGCAGGGGCCACCCAGACCACATGGGATCTGCGGACCCCGGGCATGCTATGATTGAGGTTATAGCTATACCAGGAGCAAAATATGTGGGACACTGTCTGTGACCCATTACATAGCCCACATACCAGCTACCTTAGAGCAAGATTGTCTGAGGCTAAGTGGAAATTGCTGTAAGTTACTGTGCATGTTTCAACACATTAGTTTCTGTTTGGGCTTTCTTCCTTAAGTATGCAGGGACCTTGTGATTTCCCAGAGTTAGGAAAAGCCAAAGTAGTGTCAAACTGCCAAGCAGTAGGGGTGCACACCTTTAATGCCAGCACTCAGGAGGCAGAAGCAAGTGGATCTCTAGTCTACAGAATGAGTTCCAGGACAGCCAGGGCTACACAGATTTGATCTGTCTCTAAAGAATAGTAAAAAGGCCATATGCAAGTGAGGCATGGGCCAAGCCATGGAGGTGCGCTGGTGGCTGAGCAGCCTGAGCTGTCCTGGTCACTAGAGGACCCCTGACCTGCTCTAGGCAGGGGATGAGCAATCTCAGAGACCTGGGAAGCCCAACAGTCTCTTCCAACCTCCAGTGGACATGCATCTTGTGTCCCCCAGGGTCATTCCTTTCCTCTGGGCCCTGGCAAGGATGGGGCTACCTCACTGCTTCCCTCCCCAGGTTCTGGAAACATGCATGAAGAGCTGTGGCAAGAGGTTCCATGATGAGGTGGGCAAGTTCCGCTTCCTGAATGAGCTCATCAAGGTTGTGTCTCCCAAGGTATGTCCTGGCCCAGGCTCAGAGTGCCAGCTCTGATGGAGGCTGCAGAAGGAAGGTCCGTAAGGGCCTCCCAGTTAGGAACCCAGCACAAATCCTTCTCCAGGACCTGACTGAGTCATTACAGCCTGGGCCTCTGAGGAACCAATCAGTATGCAGGGAGAGCTGATCCCAGGGCACACACATACTGTCACTAGGTGTGCTCAGCCCGGGCTGCTTAGGGGTTTGACATTTCTCCCTGTCCGAATCACCTAGATGTGGTTTCCTTGAGCCTCAGCATCCAAAGCCAGAAGCCTGAGTCAGTTATGTTAGCAAATGGGCCACACCCTGGGTACTAGACTTTGATCACAGTTTGGGTACATATCCTATGCCCAGCCCCCTTGACCTTCCTCTGAACAGAACTCTGAGTGGGGCGTGCAGCCCCATATCTCCCAGGTGAGAACTGTGCAGTGAGAGCCACATCTCTTGGCCTAGTTTGCTGCTGGAGCTGATGTGTGGGGCCTCATGGCTGCACACGAGCCCTTCCCTCCTCCACCTGGAACCCCAGGCTCCCTGCTGAGATCTCAGGGTTCAGTTCTATATGCTCTGGGCCTCCACCCTGCACCAGCTCCACATGCCCACAATGAGGAAACTGAGTCACAGAGCCCTGACACAGCCAGTGGGTGGTCAAGTTGAGACCAGAGCTCGGTTTACACCAGGCCCCTTGCAGGGCATATGAGGACTTTGGAGGCATCTGAGGGGCTGCAGGCTTAGGGCTCAAGTGATGGGGGCTGAGCAGTTTCAGAGAAGTCCTCTTCTGTGTGTCTCTGAAGTACTTGGGCTCCCGGACATCAGAGAAGGTAAAGAATAAGATCTTGGAGCTGCTGTACAGCTGGACGGTCGGCCTGCCTGAGGAGGTGAAGATTGCAGAAGCCTACCAGATGCTGAAGAAACAGGGTGAGTTAGCCCACCCCCTGCAGCTCTGGGCATCTGCCAGCAAGGCTGCAAGCAAGTCTGCCAGTGAGGCCTCTCTGTGGCTATGCCTACGGTCAGCTGGAGTAGAAAAAAGATGGTAGTGGGTCCAGTTTACCTTCAGAGAATAGCTTCAAAACATGGGTGCCCAGGAACTAGGGGTGTAGCTCAGCTGTTAGAATGCTTGCCTGGCATGCCCAAAGCTCTGCCTTCAACTCCTAGCACCAAATACTAAGGTGAGTGGTGCGCACCTATAATGCTAGCACTTAGGAACTAGAGGCAGGAGAACTCGAAGTAGAAGGGTCACCCTGAGCTACATGGTGAATTCAAAAGGATTACATGATACCCTTTCTCAGGAATGTATGGGGTTTGGAGAGATAGCTCAGCAGTTAAGAGCACTTGCTGCTCTCCCAAAGGCCCTAAGTTTGGTTTCCTACACTTGGGTAAGGTAGCTCACAACCACCCATAACTCCAGCTCTAGGGGAGTGGCTGCTTTTTCTCCTCCACAGGCACCTGCACTCTGATGCACAAGTCCCATGGAGACACAGACCCATAGTTAAAAATAAGTCTTAAAAAAATAAAGAGGAAGTACTGTTTAAATTCTATATATATTGGGCTCAAACCATCTCTGTTGGAGTTCATTCAACGTGCAGGTCAGAAGTAGTCCCACCCATCAGTCCCAAGCTAGGGAGCTGATGAATGTGTGATCTCCTTTAACCTTGACACCCTATTCCAGGTCCCTCTCCTGCTGCCCCTGGTGCGGACACTTACTGACAGCCTTCCAAACCTTGTCTTCCCCAGGGATTGTGAAGTCTGACCCCAAGCTTCCAGAGGATGCCATCTTTTCCCTTCCCCCTCCCCGGCCCAAGAATGTGATCTTTGAAGATGAGGAGAAGTCCAAGGTAAGGCTGAGTAGCTGCTTTCGGGTAGAGATTTCCGGTCCCTAGAGCAGAGGCTTGTGCTGAATGCGATCCCTGAGGAGGTGGCTTCCTGTGTGGGAGCCTGCTGAATGCACTGACCCATGCAGGCAGCTGCCTTCAGGAAGCACAGTTCATAACCCAGGGCTTGGCTGAGGAGCTCCATAGCTTTATCTTTTTGTTGTTGCTTGTTTTTTGAGACAGGGTTTCTCTGTGTAGCCCTTGCTGTCCTGGAACTCATTCTGTAGACCAGGCTGGTCTTGAACTCAGAAATCCACCTGCCTCTGCCTCCCAAGTGCTGGGATTAAAGGTATGTGCCACCACTGCCCGGCTAGCTTTATCTTTCTATACTAGTGGATTAGTTACAGAAACATTTTCATGGAGAGGAGCTATTGAAATAAGTCCCCAGCCAGCTCCCAAGGCTGCTGCTGTGGTTTCTGGTATGTCCTCCTAGAGGCTTGGAGGTGTGGAGGGGTGTATGCTGAGGACACAGTTCTCCGTGAGGAGTGTGTGCAGTGTTGGTCTGTTCTGACCATTTCACAGAGAGGTCCTACATGTTTGTAACTGAGGAGATGGGTTGTAGGTTCTGACCTGGTGCTGCTCACAGCCATTTATTTATCTCTGCAGATGCTGGCTCGCCTGCTGAAGAGCTCACACCCCGAGGACCTCCGGGCTGCCAATAAACTCATCAAAGAGATGGTGCAGGAGGTGATGGCTGGCCTGGTCTACAGGGGTAGGAGGGATGGGATGTGGAGCTAGGCCACCACACAGGAACTGTGTGTGTACATACGATGTTCTATAGTGGCTCAGCAGGACAGCTGCTACAGTAAAGAACTGACAGGTGCTCAGGGGCTGATATTTAGAAGGAAGAGCTGCCCAGTAGCCTGAGAGAACCTATTACGCATGAGTTTCTGAGGGGCTGGTATTTGTTAGTAAGGAGGCCCAAGAATTAGTGGCATGTACCTGTAATCTTGGAACTCCAGAGGCTGAGGCAGGAGGATCCTAAGGTTGAGGCTAGTCTGGCCCCATATAGCAAGACCATGTCTCAGAAAAAAAAAGAGAGAGAGAAATTTGGGAGCCAGCAAGATGGCTCTACAGGTGTAGATATCTGCTGCTAACCTGAGCTGGATCCCTGAGAACCCACATGGTAGAAGGGAAGAATCAGTTCCCGCAAGTGCCCTTAATTCCAAGTGGACACCACAGCACACACACACACACACACACACACACACACAAATGTAAACATTTTTTAAAGTCTTTTGGGAATGTATTGGGGCTTGGACCCAAAACTTAGTGTAGAGTGCTTGCCAACATGCATGAGGTTCTGGTGCCCATCCTCAGCATACCCCCAAACAAACTGAACTTTAAAATACTTTTAAATATTTTTTTATATATGTAAGTATACGTATATGTGTATAGACATGTGTACACACACACACAGCTAAACACAGATGTTCATATATGTTTAATGCGTAAGCTAATGTGTTTGAAGTGTACACTGAAACTTAATAAGACCAAGGCTGGCATACTGGCACACCTTTAATTCCAGCACTTGGGAGGACAAGGCAGGAGGCACTCCTGTGAGTTAAGGCTGGCCTGGTCGGTCTACAGTGAGTTCCAAGACAGGGCTATGTAGTGAGAGACTGTCTTAAAACATTTTCAAAAGGTGTTGAGGATGGGCCAGGTGGCTAACACCTCTAATCCCAACACTGGGGAGGCTGAGACAAGAGGATGGCCTTGACTTGAACTCCAGGCCAGCCTGAGCTACAGAATGAAACTTTATCAGGAACCAAATCAAGATCTCAGGTTAGCACTCAAAAACACAGGCAGAAGAAGCCAAATGTAACAGCTCTCTGGCTAAGGATTGACAGCAGGAAAAGGAAGAGTCAAGGCCACATGGCAGGTGCCTCGGAGGCAGGAGACAGTCCATCACCCAAGGTGACTGCCCACCTGTAACCCAAGGTGACTGCCCACCTGTAACCCTGTGTGTCTGGGTCATCAGGTGATTTTTATTTTTCCTTGAAAATGACCCAGAAATGTGAATGTTTACATGAAATCTCCCAGCTCACTAATGACAGCAGCAAAGAATTTCTCCACGTTTTAAAAGTGTGTGCCCCACAGAGACTGCTAGTTCATTCTTCCTCAGAGGCAAGATCTAGTCCTGCAGATTGGTGGTGCTTAGCCTGGGCCCCAGATTGACAACCCCTGCAGCAGGAGAGGGTGTGTTGAGGCCTGGACTGCTTATTTCAGGGAGGTCTAGAAGGGCTAAGCTGGGAGAGAGTGCCAAGAACACGCCCACCTCCTGCAGCACAAGGACACTGGGAAGCAGAATGGGCTGAAAGAGAGGAGATGCCTCCTACAGTTGCTTTTAAAGGCCCAGGCCCACACCCTGGCCAGGCACCTGCAGACAAGGAGGGACTCCATACTTGTTTCTGGGTTATGAGTGCTGACCAAGGATGGGAAAGTGTCTTCAGGAGTCAGAAAGGAGGGAAGAAATGATGTGGGCCATAGTCAGGAGTGTAGAAGCTGGTGATGTCATTGAGGGCCACCTCTAGAGACTTGAGCCTGTGCAGTGGCCTAGACCAAGGACTCTGGCAGGAGGGTAGGAAGTGGCACAATAGTGGTATACTGCTTCTCGGAGAGAGGACTTGTCCTGCATGGCAAGCTGTCAGCAGGACTTGCCAACACGGAGCTGAACCAAGTCCATCCAGCCCTCTCCCCAGACTCTGTGGCTTCACCTCCTGAGGCCTGAGATGGCCTTTGGCCATTTGCTGCTCCACAGGACCAGAAACGGATGGAGAAGATCTCAAAGCGGGTGAATGCCATTGAGGAAGTCAACAACAATGTGAAGCTGCTGACAGAGATGGTGATGAGCCACAGCCAGGGTGCTGCATCCAGCAGCAGTGAGGACCTCATGAAGGTGCACCTGCTCTAGCCCCACCTCACTCCCAGCCCACCCCCAGCCCATCCCAGCTCACTCCCAGCTCACCCCAACC
>NW_022196893.1:9567030-9574568 GCF_008632895.1 Mastomys coucha
CCCAGTTCACCCCTAGCCCACCCCCAGCCCACCCCAGCCCACTCATAACCCTTGTCTACTCCTCCCGTTCAACCCAGGAACTGTACCAGCGCTGTGAGCGTATGCGTCCCACACTCTTCCGACTGGCCAGTGACACAGAAGACAACGATGAGGCCTTAGGTGAGCCCCAGGCAACGCCCAGCCCTGTCCTACCTCCTCCACTTCCAGGCCCTGCTAAACACCTACAGCTGGAAGGAACTATCATGAGGGCCCCCCCTTTCTCCAGCACTGATCTAAGAAGGCCACAGAGAGCAGACGCTCTTAGAGACCCCATGAACAGGTCCTGTGCAGGCATCTCATCTGCCCAGGAGGGCGAATTCCCCATCTCCCAAACAGAATCAGGTCACAGTGTGTCAGATCACCCCATCCCAGTCACTCAGGCCCCTCTCTGTTTCTCTGCTCCCTGCCTGGCTATCCCTGGTCATTCTAGGTACACTTCCACCTCCAAGCCTGTACCCCACCCTGGCTGTCTGGACCCAGTTTTGCAGTGGGGTGCCTGGCCCATCCCTTTACATAGCCTTTGGGGTGGGTGTGGGAAGCTCCTTTCCCCTATCCAGAGCTCCACCACTCCTTCAAACCACCTCTCCCGTCCTTCCTGTTCCAGCTGAGATCCTGCAAGCTAACGACAATCTCACCCAGGTGATCAACCTGTACAAGCAGCTGGTCCGGGGCGAGGAGGTCAATGGTGATGCCACAACCAGCTCCATTCCTGGTAAGGAGAGAGCAGGAGTACTCTGGGGAGCCTCCAGGGTGCGGGGTGGCATGACTTTCAGTGTGACCACCAAGGTCCCAAGGAGGGAGCAGAGGCATTCTGTGTCAAGCCTGAAGCTGTGGGGAAGGAAGCCCAGGACAGAAGGGAAGGGAGCCAAGTTTGTCATGAAATGAGAAGGAAAGCACTTCCTCTCATGAATGTGGATCCAGATGTGTGGGGCTGGGTCCTCCCCTAGGCCTGAGTAGATTCCCAGGAAAAAGGACAGAGCTTTAGGTACAAACGTGGCAGACTTCACTCTGCTCGGGGTAATATGGCAGGGTGGGGTAGGCAGGAGGGGAGTCACAGAAAAGGTTAGCAGTGAGTGGCCCTTGGCAGGTGGGGAGGACCTCTCAAAGGCTGCAAGCAGGAGCGGAGAGCCTTTGGGTATGAGAGCAGCAGCCATGTCCTAAAGCTGTGCCTTACTTGGTATCGCTCTGCGGTCACACTAATGTCCCATTTCTGACATGTCTCTGACCCTAGGCAAATGTGATTGATTCTGAACAAAGGTATTGTCTGCTAAGAAAGGGCTTGGCAGGCCATTTCAGCAGGTGGCTACTAGGGGCCAGGAGGCCTGTAGGGAAAAGGGAGGATGAGGATTGCCAGGCTTGCTCCTGCTGCTCTGAGTCTGCTTTTTCCACTCAGGGAGCACCTCAGCTCTGCTGGACCTCTCAGGCCTGGACCTCCCTCCCTCGGGCACCACATACCCAGCCACGCCCACTCACCCTGGCAACCAGAACAGCCCAGAGCAGCCCAGTGCCTCAGTGTCCCTGCTTGATGACGAGCTCATGTCTTTGGGTAAGGAAGAGAACAGTGCAGGGGTGGCCTGCTGGCACCAGCATTCTGTGCTCCATTGGGAAACCAGTGGAGGCCATGGGCGAGCAGCAAGACCTCCCTATACATGAGTAAAGCCATGGCTCAGGGAGACTGAGAACAAGGTCAGCCTGGCAGCCAGTAGGGCTAGCCAGCGCTGGCTGCCTGGGAGAGACAGGATGATTCCTGGAGTGGAGCTGCCTGGTGAAGGACTAACGGGTTCTCCAGACAGGAAGGACGGATTTATAGTAAGCTCCACTTCTAGTGAGCCCAGTACCCGGGAACATTAAAAGTGAAGAAATGAACTCTCTTTTCTTCAGCCCTTTTTGGTTGGTTGGTTGGGGATTTTTGTTTGTTTTTTGAGACATGGTTTCTGTGTGGCTCTGGCTGCCTTTGGAACTCACTCTGTAGACTCAGAGATCACCTGCCTCTACCTCCCAAGTGCTGAGATTAAAGGTGTATCCCACCATGCCAGCCTTGCTGTGGTCTTGAAGGGATGCCATAGGGAGAGCACTTGCTAAGAAACAGGGTCACTTGTCTTTTCTAAGACAAATACAGGGCAAGCTGGGCTTCATGGTAGACAGGGATCATGCTGACTTTTCGGCCAGCAGGCCGGTCCCCAGGGCCCTCAGCACCAACTAGTTGACCTTCCTGACCTATGCCAGTACCTTTGGAGTCCACATGTGGACACGGAGTCTCCCCCAGGATAGCTCCCTGCCCACAGATACTCACCTGACACACGAGGTCAGACTCTCCGTCCCCCTCACTACCTCAGCTCCTGCTCTGAGCTACTGAGGGGCAGAGGCGGAAGGGCCGAGGTGGCTCCTGTGGGGCCTTGCTGGAAAGAGAGGAAGCAAGCGTGGGCTGCAGGGTGCCTGCTGGGATGAGGCTTGCTATTTCTGCTCTGCTGCTGGTTCCCTCTGAATCTGTGGCTTTCACTCCTGACCCTCTAAGGGAGGGAGGAATCCAGGGAGCCCCAAGCAGCACATGGTTAGCCGTTTGCCCCCTTGCCTCTGCCCACCTGTCCAACTACCTATCCTGCTTTCTCTACAGGCCTAAGTGACCCCACACCACCTTCAGGCACCAGTTCAGATAGTGTGGGGTGGAACAGCTTCCAGGTAAGAGGGCTAAAGCTGGCTCAGCCTATGACACACCGACCCCGGGGAAGGGAGGCTGGCGGCAGTAGCCTGAGAGGTGACAGGTGGGTCCTGGGACAGGGCAGTGCCATCCCAGGGGAGAGCCCAACAGTCTCTTCTAACCTCCAGTGGACTTGCCTGGGCCTCATCTTAGGGTCCCTGATAGGACCACAGTCCTGCCTTCAAGGTTAAGTTTTTCTTCCCTTAAAAAGGTGACTTAGGGGCTGGTGAGATGGCTCAGCGGGTAAGAGCACTGACTGCTCTTCCGAAGGTCCTGAGTTCAAATCCCAGCACCCACATGGTGGCTCACAACCACCCATAATGAAATCTGATACCCTCTTCTATGTACTCATTTATAATAAATAAATCTTTAAAAAAAAAAAAGGTGACTTAGGCCCCTGCAGTATGGAGATTCACTTAGGCCAGTGTTCTGCCTCACAGGCAGGTGGCCTATTAGCCTCTCTGCTGTACCTCTCTCAGATGTCACCCTCAGGGAAGGGAGGGCCTCAGTACTCAGGTGGTCACCCTAACACTTTGGAGAGTCTCATACCCGTCTCCTTTGCCCACAGTCATCAGATGGCACTGAGCCCTCAGTCCCTCCTCCAGCCCAGGCCCCCAGCATGGACTGCCGACCCCCAGCACAGGCACCCCCACCAACAAGCAGCGGCCTGGACGACCTGGACCTCTTGGGGAAAACCCTTATGCAACAGGCACTGCCCCCGGAAGCCCAGCAAGTGCGGTGGTGAGGGCTGCCACTGCCGGAGCCCTTCTGGGCCCAGCAGCTTCTGGGCTCAGCAAGGAGTCGCCCATCACTTGTAACTCCCGGGAGTCTGGCATGTTGGATCACCCACTGTGATGAGGGAGTACCTGGGGATACTCCCACATTATATGAATTAATGAGAATGGGCCACTGTGCCCACTGACATGCATGTCCCTTGGGTCCCCAGCCCCCTAGGAAGAGAAAGAGGTGTTCAGAATGGGAGGATACTGAGGCGAAGGAGTTGGGGAGGCTCCCACTGCAGATGAGGGTGCTCAAAGCTACCCACAGGCACAGAGCTGGGTAGCCCGCCAGAAAATCACCTGCTAATGCACTGTTCCCATTAAGGGAGAAGCAGCAGCCAGCCCCCCGGCTCACCCTCCGTGACCTACAGAGTAAGAGCAGCTGCAGCTCGCCCAGTCCAGGAGCCACCAGCCTCCTCCATACCACGTCCCCAGAGCCCCCTGGGCCTCCACCTCAGGCCACACCCACTGAGCTCTCCTTAACCAACATCACTGTGCCCCTGGAGTCTATTAAACCCAGTGAGTAGGGAGGAGTTGGGTGGGATGGGAAGGGCCGGGCCAGGTCAACTCTTGTCCCCAGAGCCTGTCACCGCTGACTTCAGTGTTACCTTGCCCAAGGGCCTCCCCATCCTAGAGTGACAAAAGGCTTTCTAATCTCTGAGTTGCACAGGAGAGGGCTTCTTAGAACTGGACCCTGATCCCTCATTCCTAGGGAGGGCAGGGGCCAGAACTAGAAGGCTCCTTATGATTATAAAATGGAACCTCAAAGAAAGATCCAGGAGGAAACCCCAGGTATTACCCAGGAACAGTAGATAGCACTGGCTGATTGACTTCTCAGAAGCTGTAACCAAGAGCCTCAGGCCTTCCCTGCCCTCCTTAGAACTAGAACTGACTCTGACCCCAAAGAATGCATGACCCAGACTTTGAACAGAGCCGTGTCTCCAGCCTGGAAAGGGCCTGGCTGTGACTTGGCTCCAGGGTGGGTGTCCTGCCTCTAGGAGGCCAGACCCTGGGTTCCATCTGGTTCTACCCACTGATCATCCTCTGCCCTTCTCCCAACAGGCAGCATCTTGCCAGTGACCGTGTACGACCAGCATGGCTTCCGTGTCCTCTTCCATTTTGCTCGGGACCCACTGCCAGGGCGCTCTGATGTGCTGGTGGTGGTGGTCTCTATGCTAAGCACGGCTCCCCAGCCCATCCGAAACATTGTTTTCCAGTCAGCTGTCCCCAAGGTGACAGGGCAGACCGGGCAGGCCTTCCTCCCTCAAGGCAGAGTGACTTTAGACTTGGTGGGCAGCCTGCTGCCTGGGCATGTTTTCTCCTTTTCTGGGAGCTGGGGAAGGAGTGGGAAGCCAGAGAGACCCCTGAGACTCTGGGAAGGGAGCTGTTTCCTCCTTGGAGGCTGCCTGACCTGCAATCACCTCCTGCCCTCAGGTCATGAAGGTGAGGCTGCAGCCACCTTCCGGCACAGAGCTGCCAGCGTTTAACCCCATCGTCCACCCCTCAGCCATCACCCAGGTCCTGCTCCTTGCTAACCCCCAGAAGGTGAGGGCCCAGCTCTGACAGGGCAGTGCCCCAGGGTGGTGCTAACTTCCCTCCCCCTCCTCCTCTGACTGCTCTGCTTCTGCCTTCTCTGCCCCAGGAGAAGGTTCGACTCCGCTACAAGCTCATCTTCACTATGGGTGACCAGACCTACAATGAGATGGGAGATGTGGATCAGTTCCCCCCACCAGAAACCTGGGGGAGCCTCTAGGACAGAGGGGCTGGAGAGAGGAGGGGCAGCAGGACCTGCACCTGTTTATCCTGGTGCTTCTCCTTCCTGTGGCCCCCAGTGACTCTTCCCCCTCCCTCTTCCCCTGCTGAGCCAAACCCAGCAGGAGGCTGTGCCTGGGTTTGCCATTGCTGCTGGGACCTCCATCGCCAGTGGGAGCCTGGAGCAGGGAGGGGCTGTATGCCCTGGAAGGACTCTGGGGTGAGGAAGAAGCATGGCTGTGAGGCCCAGCCTGAACCCCAGCCTGAGGTGGGGTCATCCTCACCTGTCTTTTATGCCTTATGTAAAGGCCCAGCCATAACTTGGAGGCCGTGCTGGAACTGGGACCAGCCCAGGCCTCCTCTGTGGGAACCCAGTGACTGGGGGTGACGCCCGTGCCCTAGCTGTTTGCACTTGGTGTGTGGTTTGGCTCTTTGCTTTTCTTTTGGAATGGCCCTGTGGTCACAGAGCTGAAGGAGCTCTCCACTCAGCCCCCAGTGCCTCCAGAGGCCTCCCTTTGCTCTCAGGCTCCTACGGGCCATGGAAACTTGAAAGCAAAGCCAGAGGACATGCCCCCTGGAGGGCCATGGAACTCCCAGAGTTCCATGCTTCATTTATCAGCTTCTGCTGGGGCCTCCTGTGAGCACCTCACATCTGCCCACCCTTCTGTGGTCAAAGTAGGGTCAGAATGGGTGGCAGTGGGAGTATTTATGAAAATAAATTGACTTTTTCCTGGACTAGCTGTTCTTGTCACCTTTGTGGGGTAAGGGAGTTAGGGGTCTAGGGACTGCCCTATAGATCCATTCTCATCTCCCACCCTTCCTAGCCCCTCAGCCCTGTACCAGAAGAGGCCCTACAGGGGGCCTGTGGCTGCTACTGAGTCACTCAGGAAACACTGGTCTGTGGTGGCCCAGAGCTGTTGCTGAGAATGAGGAGCCATTAGGAGGTCTAGCTGTTGCAGAAGCCAAAGGGAAGCTCCCGGCCACTCACTTCCTCCTGCAGTCTACAGCCGGTCTGGTGCTTCTCCCTGACACTGCTTGCTCGGAAGCCCTGCACCATGCCTACTCCTCCTTGCCTGGTGTGGTAAAAGGCTGTACCCAAGTAGGGTGCAGAAGCCACACAGCAAGGACAACCTACCAGTGGGGTGCAGTGAAGAGCTGGCTCAGAGCCCCACAGTGCAGGATGATAGCCCCTGCAGTTAGAGGCTCAGTTGCCCACCCTGCCCACCCTCCTGTGAGCCCCTGCATCGCTCCAGGCTCCAAGAAGTCCCACATCTGAGGGAGCCCCTCTGCATCGCTCCAGGCTCCAGGAAGTCCCACATCTGAGGGAACACTTTCACTTTGTCTCATCTGGCAGTTCCTAATCTGAAGTTGGCTACTCAAACCCTTTCCTTAGATCCTGTGGAGATCTGGATATGACACAGCTCTCCAAGTCCCACGGGGCTGACACCCTGTCAGGCCTACACTGGACATTCTGAGTGAATGCATGTCAGCGTGGACTGTAAAGCAAAAAGATGGGAAACAATGGCCCCACTGAGCCTCCTTCCAACCAGACCCTATGGCATGCTCCCCCCTGATACCTGATGGCCTGTCCAAGCACCCATCCTTTCTCAAAATGGCCTCTAGTTCCCACCTGGGGCCTCGGAAATGTGTCTCCAGTAGAATCTTGTTAGATGGCCAGTGGATGGATGAGGTTTACCGTGGGGTTGTGGGACCATGAATTGGGAGAGTCCCACGAATTGAGTGTGCTGGTTCCAAAGTCACTGGCTTACTCTCCTTTCTAGGATCCTCGTTTGAAAAGGCCATAGGGTTGGGACCCAGGAAGCCTCCTCTCCTCTGGCTTTGTCCTCATCCAGCTCTATGCACATCTCCTGAGCCAGGTATGGCTTGTCTCAAAACCTAGTAGGAACCTGGGAGACTGGAGCCCAGTAAGGCACTTGGGGGAGCTAGGGGACACTGGACTCCGCATCTGCCTTAGCACAGATACCCTGGGAAGTACTGACTCTATCTTAAAAGATGAACTCTGTGACCACACCAGAGTAGTGGGACTTCCCAGACCTCAAAGCCACACTTCCACTTCTGGGACACTGACCAGAGCCAGCAGTTCATTCAGGGCAGACTGTTCATCTATGATGAAGCCGAGAGTGATGGGGAGGCCTCTGCTGCCCTGGGACGCCTTCTGTGGCCTCTACTACCCCATAGGGCAGCAGAGGGGAGCCATCCATCCTGGCATGCTGCTGGACCTGCTGCCTGCAACACCCCCCCCCCCCCCC
>NW_022196893.1:9574578-9588693 GCF_008632895.1 Mastomys coucha
ACTTCCCCCACTCCTGCTGAGTCCTCTAAACTGTCCTGTTAGCAGGAGACTGAGCCGGCTATCTAGAGGAAGTAGCCATCAAGATGGTCGACTGCTCTAGCCACCTCCAGCCACCCGAGCTGGCTCTCCAGTTTTATCACCTGGCCTGCTTTGCTCCCAGCTGAGATCAAGAGCACACATTCCCCCAGGGCTAGCTGCAGAAGGAAGGGGTCCTGCCACAGCCCCACCCCAGGGTTCCTGGAAAGGCCTTTTGAACTGTGGAAGTGGGGGTGGGCAAGGGAGTTACCAAGGCCCAAGGAAAGCACACCTTCCCTGGCTGCTGTGGGCAGAAACCACTTGGAGGCTTTCTAGTATTGCCACCATCAAGCCATGTGGCAGCGTCTCAACCCGTAGGACAAGCCAGCAGCCTCCACCCCAGCCTGCCTGCTCGCTGCCCTGACCACATCCGCTCAAGGCTCCTTAGCAGATGCCACCCAGACGGTCATAGGGATTGCAGGCAAATCTGTGTGGAGACTGGTCAGCCCCTCAGCGGCCATGGTGAAGGCAGGAGCAAAGGCTAGCCTTGAAGGAGTTTCCAGGCAACGCCATGTACACAGCAGAAAGGCAGCAGTAACAGTTCCTAGGACTTAGGTCTGCCTTCTGACCCGGTCTCTACCACACCGTCAGCTGGCTGTGCACATCTGGTCCGAGAGCCCAGGTCCAAGTGGAGGCAAAGACCTTAGGGAAGGGTGACCCAAGGGACACCTCAGTAAATTTCACTGTCCTAAGGCAGCAACAGATTTCAAGGGCAACTAAGGCAGGGGTAGTCAAAGCTCTTCTCTCCCTGACTTTTGGTGTTTTGAGTAAGAACAGCAGACCATGCCAGGCACTTTTCTAAGAATTTTACATGCTAAGTCACAGAATCCAATCAAGCTCTGTAGTTTGTGGCTGAGGGGTGAGCTGTCTTATCCAAGGTTATTCAGTTTGTGTGCTGGTGAGAGACATCCCCCCCCCCTGCCGCCTACCCCCCAGCCATAAGGCAGTTCTTTGGGGAATGCAGATAATCACAGATCTGATATCATCTAAGGCCTCTAAGAGGCCATAGTACTCAGCCCCAGAGGGCTCAGCCACAAGATAAGGCTGGTGGTATTCCAGCCGGGTCCACAGGCTCACAGTTTAGGGACCAGCGGGCCCAGGGAGGGGTTGGCTAGTAACCTCTGAGGTACCGTCTGTGGAGTTCTAAAGTCCACAGTCCCTTGAGTGGTTCTCAGCCCCATATGCCTATAATACCTACTACTGGAGAGGCAAGAGCATCGCAAGTTCAAGACCAGTTGGGCAGCTTTGTGAGACTGGGTCTCCCCTCCCTGCCCCGCCCCCCACCAAAAGGTTGGCAAAACAGTTCAGTGGGTAAAGGTTTTTGCCATCACGCATGAGAACCTGAGTTTGACTCCTGGGACCAGCATGGTGGAAGGAGAGAACTGACTCCCATATATTGTCCTCCAATGGCCCTATGAGAACTGTGATGTTTACACACATGTGTGCACGTGCACACACTAAATAAAAATTGTGACTAAGGGAGCTGAAGAGCTGGCTCAAAGGTTAAAGCTGCTCTTCTAAAGAACCAGGTTTGATTCCCAGCACCCACATGGCGCCTCACAAGAATCTGTTCTCCACAGGTACTGCATGCTAGTGGTATGGACATACATGTAGACAAAACACCTGTATAAATAAAATTAAACTTAAAAAATTTTTAAATGTTTAAGAAAAGGTAAAGAAGGAGCTGGGGCTGGTACTGGGTGGCAGAGCGCTTGCCAAGCATGCACAATGCCCTGGATTCAGTCTCTAGTACAAGACCAAAGTACATATCCCCACAAAAGAAAGCCTGAACCAGCCATGATCACAGTATTTACTAATCAAAACTTCTGATTACAACATCCTTGGAAGGAATAGCCTATGATCCAATCTTCAGGGCTTCCAACCTTCAAGGATTCAACCCCAAGGTCACCCAGCCACATAGAGCAACTTTATCTGGTCAGATCCAGAAGTTCCCCAGGTCTGGCTGCAGGGAAAAAGACAGGAGGAAGGGGCGGGGCAAGAGCTTGGAGGGGTTGATAATACACTCTGGTCATTTCTTTAAAAAACAACAACGACAACAACAAAAAACCCTGGTGTTTCAGCCAAGGGAGCTGTCTCCTCCGAAGGCTAGTTAGGACTAGGCCTGGACAAGCCTCGAAGGCATAGATTATAAGCCAGGCCTGCCCTGGACATGAAGGCAGAAGCACCATAGAGATCAAAGAGTTCACTAGATACAAGAAAGTGCTACCTGGAGCCGGAAGTCAGCTTCCTAAGACTTACCCAGCAGAATGTACCCATTGCCAAGTCAGGGAAAACTGAAATTCAAGAATGTTCTGGGTAGGACCTGGATGATGGAGAAAAAAAGGGGCAGGACTAGATGCAAGACATTGCAAGTCTTATACATTAGGAGGCCAGATCTATACCATTCTAGTGTCTTCCCAAGGCTGGCCCCTCTCTAGAATCTTTTTTTTTTTTCCTTAAAGATTTTTATTTATTATGTATACAGTGTTCTGTCTGCAGGCCAGAAGAGAGCATCAGATCTCATTACAGATGGTTGTGAGCCACCATGGGGTTGCTGGGAATTGAACTCAGGATCTCTGGAAGAGCAGTCAGTGCTCTTAACCGCTGAGCCATCTCTCCAGCCCCCTCTCTAACTTTTGCCATCTCCTCTCCAAACATTGGTCAGCAGCCTTCCCATTGGGAAAAGGAAGGTAAGAAATCTGCCCTGCTTTCTCAACTCCCCACCACAGAGCCAGGATCCCACTGATGAGAGGCTGTTCCTGGCCAGGATGTTCTGGCTCTTGCTCAGCAGTTGCTGGGACCCCTCTGGGCTCCTCCCAGCCTCCATAGGACTTCTTCAGTGAATAAAGCGGCTGCCTGCTCCTGGTGAGTGACCATCCCGTGCCAGGCCTGTGCTGGGTACAGGGAGATGTCTGGAGCAAAAGGAATGTCTTTGAGAAGCACATCCACTCTCTACTCCCACACAGTAGGTGCTCAAGTGGTATGGCTCTGAACTGAAACTAACCCAGCAGAGCAAAGCGCGAAGAGTGGTGCTCAGGGCTTCCTGTAGTCACCCCTCCCCCTCTCCAAGCCTGAAGGGTGCACCCTGGAGTCAGCTTGCAGTTGCCCATGGGCTCTCTTGCTCTGTAGCTATGATGAACACCTATTGTATGCCCAGGCTGGTGTTCAACCGAGCACTTCAAAGAGAAAACTTCTATCGGGTTTGGGGGTTCAGAGCAGCACTCATCAAGGCCTGACAAGAAGAAAAGGTAGGCACCAGGGACATTTGCTAGGAGAACTGAGAAAGAGTTTTACAGATAGGGGAAGCGGTCCAAGCTGAGGACTCTTAAAGTGTAGAGCAACAGGAACCCTAGGGCTGAGCAGCAGACGGGGTATTTGTTTACCCTGTGACATAGACTGGTCCAGGATATTGTCCTATCAAGCCACTATACACAATGAATGCAGAACTTTGGGGACTGATCCAAGGACACTAGTCTCTGGTGGTTCCCAGGTACCCCAAGTTCTGAGCCTAGCAGGCATGAGAGATGGTCAGGGAATGGTAAGGTGGAGAAGTCTCCAAGGAGCATCCCCTAGTGACTGGCCTGCTGAGGTCCAGAAAGCCTGTCCCTGGCCTGTCCCTTCTAAGGAAACCTTTTCCCTTTAAGAGAGCAAAGGTTGTTTATACCCAGGGCGGTGGTGGCAGGAGCAGCTTACCTGCTTCCCGCCACCCGCCGCGGCGGCTGGGCAGGGTGCGGGAAGGGAAGAGCCCGCATTCAACTGTGGACCTCAGAGAGACAGACCGACGGACGCTCGGCAGGCGGGTCGGACAACCCCGGGGGTCGTAGAGGCCCGGAAGCAGCGAGAGAGCGAGACTCCAAACTTGGAGAAAGGAGTGACCTGGGGGCCGGGGGCGGAGTCGTGAGCGGGGGAGGAGAGCGCCCGCGCCAGCGCCAGCACCAGCCAGAGGAGCGCGCCGGCCCAGGAAGCCAGAGCGCCGCCCACCCATCCGGGGCGAAGCGCGCGGGGAAGCAGGCTGGGCCGGGGGCTGCCAGCCCCAACCCCCAAGGTGACTGCTCGGCTCCCAGCCCGGACCCAAGATGATGAAGAGGCAGCTGCACCGCATGCGGCAGCTGGCCCACACGGGCAGCTCGGGACGGTGAGTGTCACCCGCTTCTAGCCGTGCTATCGTCTCGCAGGACCTGAGCGGGCGCAGGAGAGTAGGGAACCGGTCAAAGAGGTCGAAGACATCTGGGCAGCGGCCCTCTGGCATGCCAGAGCCCTGACCTCGCTTCCTGGGGGTCTGAAGCCACTGTGGTCGCACAGGCATATCTGGCTTTTGCGGGAAAGGCACCTCCATTCCCGGTTGGAGAGGCTGCGGAGAGCAGAATGCGCCCTGAGCCAGGACGCTGCCTGGAACCTCATCTGTCCCCTCCGGACAATGGGAACAGTTAACCACCTCTAACTGGAGGGGAGGGAAGAAACGGAGACGATCGGGGCCCGAGACCCTGGGAGAAGGGACTGGCAGTGTTCTGGCCTGGGGAGGAGGGGCCTGCTCTGCTCTGGGTGTCCGTCCCCTCCCCCAACTCAGGGGCCTCCACTTGGTCCTGCTTCTGCTTTTTGCAGGCTCAGGTAGAGACACCCCTTGGTCTCCTCGGTTCCCAGCTCCAGTACTATGGGAGCGGAAGTTTGGGGAGTTTCTCGGAGCCTTTCTTTCTGTCCCTCTTCCCCTGCCTGGGAGTTCCCCATTCTTTGGGCCCAGAGAGGTGACCGTGTATCCAGAAAGTTGATCCAGTCCTGTAGTGACACAAACACTTACATGTACCTACGAAGCCAAGCCACTTTGCCCTGAACCCGTGTCCCTATGTATCCTTGGGCAGAGTCCCCGGACCTGCCCACAGCCGCAGTCCAATGTCGTGGGCCTGGCCACCCCGGAGACCAGCTTCCACACTTCCCGTTCTGGGGGCCAGCTTAGACCTCCTCTTTCCGGGCCAGGCAAACAATTTGGGGGATGGGGAGATGAGAAACTTTCCCTCTGTCCCAAAGTTGGGCCCTGGGTAGCTCCCTCCTGCTTTTTGGTGTCATGGGTCCACCCTCTCCCAGGACACAGCCCTGGGTGGAGGAGGAAGCAGGCATGCATCCTCTTAACCACCATGGAATGTGCTCCAACTACGATGTAGAGTGGCCACCCAGGCTTGGTGGGTCCTGGAAGCAACTTGGGCTCAGGTTCCATGTGCAGGGGTTAGAGGGAGGCAGTGGGTTTCCTAACCCAGACTGACTCAGCAGAAGCCCCCTTCCCCCACAGCACCCCGGAGACTGCCGAGTTCTTGGGTGAGGACCTGCTGCAGGTACGTGCCTGGGCGGGCTGGGCTGGGAGGCAGGCCCGTGCAGGCTGTCAGTATAGAGGCTGGCAGGCAAGGACAGCAGCAGTCAAGGGCCTGGGTTGTGTCATTCCCTGCTGGCCAGGGGAGGCCCAGGAGGGAAGAGAAAAGCGATTCTTGTTCTGGGAAAGACAACAGAGCAATGAGGGAGCGCCCCTCACAAGATATGGTCCCCACGTGCCCCTCCCCTATACCTCCCAGGTAGAGCAGCGGTTGGAGCCTGCTAAGCGAGCAGCCCACAATGTTCACAAAAGGCTGCAGGCCTGTCTGCAGGGCCAAAGTGGGGCTGACTTGGACAAACGGGTGGTAAGTGGGGTCTCCGGGAGGAGAGGCCTGTGTGGTGAAGGATGGGGTGGGAATGAGGCCCTCTGGGTGGTCTGCAGCTTCTGAGCTTTGCTCCCAGCTAGTAGGCCCCCAGGTGGTCTAGGTGGGTGGAACCCCATCTGAGCTGGATGGGGGGGGATGCTCTGTTACCCAACCCGTAGCTTTTACTGACTTCTGCTACTCTGTTGCTAAGACTGCCAGATGCATTGTCTCCCCAGGGCTAGCAACAGTACTGGCACCACTCCCTTGTACAGTCACTTGTGTATAATGGGAAACCGAGACTTAAACTTACTAGCCCAAGATCACACGGGTGACAAGTGACAAAAGTGGACCTGGAGTCCCACTGATTGTAAATGTAGTGTTTTCTAAAACTCCCGGTGGAAGTATGGGGATGGTGAAACATCCATGTGGCTGTGCACTTGCTCTTGCAGAGACCTGGGTTCAGTTCCTACCACCCACGCACTTCACCACTCTCCAGTCCCAGGGCACCCTCTTCAGTCTGCTGAGGGCACCGTGTGTGCTTGCCCTCCCCCTTAGAAGAGAGTCGGGGTGTGAGGCAATAAGAAGCCTTGAAGAACTTGAGCTAGAGGTTGACCGGATTAACCACCTATGCCATGAAACTGGGAAGGAGTTAGGGCCATCTCACTCCCACCCCAGCCACAAGGCCAGCTCTTTGCAAGGGTGTAACCTTGGAACAGCTCACTGTTCACTCCCTCTGCAGAGTCGTTTCCTAGTCTTGTTAGGATTGATCATTCCTTGTCCAGTCAGGTAGCTCCTGAAAGGGAAGGAGGGAGGGATCCCAGGCCTATGAGAGAGAGATTGTACACGCATGTGTGCATGCATTAGGGGGCACACACCATCATCTTCATCCAGTTTCCACTCTTACCTGTGGCTGTGGGTCTGTTTCGTTAGCTCTTCCCTCTGCTGGAGTGTGGGTTTGGATAGCTGCTCTGGGCTCAGGTAACGTGGAGGAAACTGGTAAACTGAGGCTCACTCACCCTGCCCTGCGCCCACCCCCCCTGACCCTCCCACCCCCGCAGAAGAAGCTTCCTCTCATGGCTCTTTCTACCACGATGGCCGAAAGCTTCAAGGAACTGGATCCTGATTCCAGCATGGGGTGAGCATGGTTGGGGCCTGGCTCTTCACTAGAGAATGCCAGGAAGCGATGAGGGGGTCAGATCTGAGTGTCTACCTGGAAAGGATGACCAAGCTGGGAGAAATGTCCAGGTCAGTAAGGCCCAAGAAAGCAGGAAACGAGAGGCTGGGACCTTCAAGGGTTTCTAGGTGTGGGGATGTGGGGTTGAGGGACCAAGGCAGCCTTGGCCCATTGGAAATCTCTGCCCACAGGAAGGCCTTGGAAATGAGCTGCGCCATCCAGAACCAGCTGGCCCGAATCCTAGCGGAGTTCGAGATGACCCTGGAGAGGGATGTTCTGCAGCCGCTCAGCAGGCTGAGCGAGGTGACTGTGCAGCCCCCACTCCCCCAGCCCCAGCTTCTCCAGCCTCCTGCTGTCCCCTCCCTGACCTCTGAACCCTCCCTGGGCCTGCCCTCAGGAGGAGCTGCCTGTCATCCTCAAGCGCAAGAAGAGCCTTCAGAAGCTGGTGTCTGACTGGAACACCCTCAAAAGCCGGTGGGGACCCGAGCCTAGGTCAAGTCATAGTAGGGCTCTGCAGGCCCCATTGGGTACTTGTGGTCGTGAGAACACTTGTGGTAAAGACATATATATGTGAGGGTGTGCATGTGTTCCCTTGCACCACAGGTGTCCCCAAACTAGAAAATCCACTAGTCTCCAAGGTCCCTAGGGCTCCTTCCTATGCAGCATTCTGGAGCCGAGTAGTTGTAATCACCAGGAACCGCCACCAGAGGGAGGCCTAGAGCACTTTGGCCTAGTCTGGGCAGAGGCCCAAGGAATTTCTATTTTGCCTCTGTAAACCCTAGAGTCCTGTGTGATTACATGTATGGAGGGGACACTTAGCTCTGGCCATGCAATGGGGCCAGTGACCACCCACCTTGGGACCCTCCCCAGGCTCAGCCAGGCAGCCAAGAACTCAGGAAGCAGCCAAGGCCTGGGTGGTGGCTCGGGCAGTCACACCCACAACACCACGGCCAACAAGGTAGAGATGCTGAAGGAAGAAGAGGAGGAGCTCAAGAAAAAGGTGGAACAGTGCAAGGTGAGGCGATTGGGGATGTCTGCATAGATGACAGGTGTGGGCCCATTTTACAGACGGGAACATTGAAGTGCAGGGGCAGCACTGAGTTTTAAACCCAGGCAGAATCTATGGAGTGGGGTACCACCCAGGACCTCTCCTGTACTTATGTGCATTTACAGCTGGGATGTGGTTGTTTCCTGGACACTCCATGTTTAATGAATGAATGAATGAGTGAATGAGTGGTGTTTGCTGAGTAATGAATGAATGATGTCACAGAAAGAGTAAAGCAAGAATAAATGAAAGAATGATTGCATGGTGAGCAAGAGCACATTGTACTAAGGATTTGAGGAACCAGCATAAAGTACCGGAAGCCTCAAAAATTTAAGGGGCTCCTGTGGGCTGGCCCCAAATGTAGACCCTGGCCTGGGCATGTTTCTGTCCCTATCAGCTGTCCACTTCTCTGCGGGATCCTCAGCCTCACTTGTCCTCTACCTTCTGTCCCCAAGGACGAGTACCTAGCGGATCTCTACCACTTCTCCACCAAGGAAGACTCATATGCCAGCTACTTTATTCATGTGAGTCCACAGTCCAGTTCAGGCGCTTGGAACTTAGGTGGACGCCACGGGGAAGCACCTCCGGGGATTACCCCAGGAGATGGTGGGTGTCCATTCTGGATTCGCTGGGGAAGTCTCTACTTCCCTCACGTGTCCTGGGGGATGGCTTTGTCCCCACAGCTCCTGGAGATTCAGGCTGACTACCATCGCAAGTCACTAACCTCACTCGACACAGCCCTAGCTGAACTGAGGGACAACCACAGCCAAGCAGGTGGGGACATGAGTGAGCCAGCCTCACATCTCTGACCCTGCTATGCTAAGGGCTCTGTAAAAGTTTGCTCCCTAGCCGGGTAGAGTGGCAGACACCTTTAATCTGGTGACCTGGGTGGTGGGCACAGGTAGATCTCTGAGTTTGAAGGCAGCCTAGTCTACATAGAGAGGTCCTGGACAGCCAGAATACTATCCTGTCTTGAAAAACAAAAACAAAAAAATTAAGTGTGCTTCTTAGCTTGAAAGACAGCAGGGAGCTGTGGTTGAATTGGGAGCTGGTGTCCCTAATCCAAAGGGGTGGGTTAGGTCTCCGTGGGCTGGCTTTCTGCTGCTATGGAGGATGGAGAAGGAACAGAACAGGAACCAAGAGACCTTCTAGAAGGTTGGGATCTGAACTAGGCAGAGCAGTGGAGGTGGGCAGATCTAAGATGATTGTGTGTGTCGTACTGAAATAGGGCAGAAGGTGGATTCCTGGAGGTGCCCTCTCTGCCCAGGCTACTGATGTGTTTCATTCCCACAGACCCCTCCCCCTTGACGATGGCCGCCCCCTCCTCCAGGGTATATGGGGTGTCCCTGAGAACCCACCTTCAAGACCTAGGCCGTGACATTGCTCTGCCCATCGAGGCCTGTGTCCTGTTGCTGCTGTCAGAGGGCATGCAGGAGGAGGTGGGAGCTAAGGCATGAGGGGTGGGGGGAGTGGTGGGACCCGTAGTTCCCTTCTCTGAGAGGCCTAACCTCCCATTGCTGAACTGGACTCTGCCTCACTGAGTAGCATTTCAGGGGTCTGGCACTGTCCTGCAGATACTGAACAGTCCTTGCTTCAAGATCCTCTTAGGCTCTGTTTGACAAGGGAGAAGAGAGTCAAATGGGTCCAGGGTCCTCGGTCTAGTCCTTGGACCATTCCAAAAAAAAAGAACTGTGCGTGAAAATGACCCAACCATGAGTGGATTGCAGGCTCCCCACCAACCATGCTGAGCTTTCCTTCCCCTCCCACCTCAAACAAGACTACTGTCTGCACTGATCTCCCAGCCCCACACTTCCCAGTCCTGCCCTGTGCTCAGAAATCCAGACCTTGGGAGTTGGGAGGGTCCATAGACACCATCATGACTACTGGCCACCACCAGTGGGGACACTGAGGCCTGGCAGCCTGCTCCTGCTCTGGCCTCTGTGACACATAGCATGTTCCTTCCTGCATCCTAGGGCCTCTTCCGTCTGGCTGCTGGGGCCTCTGTGCTGAAGCGCCTCAAGCAGACCATGGCCTCAGATCCTCACAGCCTAGAGGAATTCTGCTCAGACCCCCATGCTGTAGCAGGTACCTGATCCCCTGGGACCTCTAGGCAGAAGGGAGAGAGGGGCAGAGCTAAGTCCCTAATGCAGATCTGTGATGAACCCTTTTTGAGGATAAGCTTGCTAAATACTATGTTAAAAGGGCCTATAACCCAAAGAAGCTATCAGACGAAGATATGAAAACTTAGTATGAATATGGACTTAGAGGTTCCTTCTAAAGAGAGAGCTGGGTCCTTAGGCTGCCCAAGACCTTCCCCTGCCTTATTTCAGGAGCTCTCAAGTCCTATCTGCGGGAGCTGCCAGAGCCCCTGATGACCTCTGACCTCTATGATGACTGGATGAGAGCAGCCAGGTGAGGAAGTGTGGGGGTAAGGGGAGGGGAAGGGAAAGCTCTGAAAACATGGCCCTGGATTGGTACATGGGTGACTCTCCCTCCTCAGCCTGAAGGAGCCAGGAGCCCGCCTGGAAGCTCTCCAAGACGTTTGTAGCCATCTACCCCAAGAGAACTTCAACAACCTCAGGTGAGCCCCGCCCTCCCCTCTCTGCCGCCCCCCTTCCCCCTCTGCAGAAAAAGCTTTGGGTTTGGCTCTAGCCTACGCCGTCCCTGAGCACACAACCTCAGCTGTTATGTCCTGTTCCTGTCTTTTACACTGGACCAGATACCAGAGTAGACAAACGCAGTCAGGTGCCGTGGCTCATGCCTTCTGTGCCAGCACTTGGGAGGCAGAGGCAGGTGGATCTCTGAGTTCAAGGACAGCATGAGCTACAGAGCGAGTTCTAGGACAGCCAGGGCTATACAGAGAAACCCTGTCTCAAAAACAAAACAAAAAAAGGAAGAAACCCTGGGTTTGGTCGTCAGCTTTGAGCCTCAGCACGCTGTGAACTGGAGGTGTTGGTGTGTACCTGCAGTCAGTACATGCACAGGCATGATGATCAGAGCTTCAGGGTCATCCTTGGCTGTATAGAGTTCGAAGCCAAGCTGGGCTGTGAGACTTTAATCTTAAAAAGCAAGCAGAAAACCCTATTGAACCCGTGAAACCATATTGCCTGGCTGCAGACCCCACCCGTGCCATTCTGGGACCCTGGGCAGGCAGTTCAGTGTCAGCACTGGAGATAATCCCTCTTGCTTGTGGCCGCCAGAAGATTCTCAACTTGGCTCAAAAAATAGAAAAGGGCAGCCTAGCTAGTAAGACTGTCACTATGCCAAGTGGGATCCGTTCCCCTCTGCAACCTTAGAGTAGGGAGTTCGTGGGCCTTTAAGGACATCTGTGAGAGTTTATAATCAAACTCTCTCCCACCCTCCCAGATACCTGATGAAGTTCCTGGCACGGCTGGCGGAGGAGCAGGATGTGAACAAGATGACGCCCAGCAATATCGCCATTGTCCTGGGACCCAACCTGCTGTGGCCTCCTGAGAAAGAAGGGTGAAGACCATGAGCCCAGGGAGCCTGTTCCCAGCTAGTCACCAGCTGCTGATTAGCCCAGACCTCCGCTCTCTGTCCCTGCAATGGGCTGAGCAGTTCCTAAACCTGAAGCTGCCTGAGGGACCAGGGTAAAGGGAGGGGGCGGGGCACCTGTGGAGTGACCTGGTGCGGGTGCTCAAAACCACAAGGCATGATTGAAGCCTTGCTCCCACCCTTCAGACATGGGCCTTGGAGAGTCACTTCCTATTCTGTCAGTTGGGGAGACATGATATAAATTCTAAGGGGGTGGGGCATAGGTGTTACTGTAGGATTTAGATGGGAAATGCTTTACAAACTGTGAAGTTCAAATGATACATGAGAAGTCACCACTTCTTTTCAGGCCACAGATGGATGACAAGGACTCATCCCACGTGCTGAATTATAGTTGTTTGGTGGTGGTGGTGAGGGATCAGTCAACCCAGGACCTGGGGAAAGAGCCCAGAATCGATTAGTAATGTCTGTCATAGGTGGGAGATGGGGTATGTGAGCTACACATGTGCCATCGACCTTGCCCAGCAGAATCGCACAATGTTAATGTCACTAAAACTCTCGTTTCTCTTTTGTGCCAGGGACCAGGCCCAACTGGATGCTGCCTCTGTGTCCTCCATTCAGGTGGTGGGTGTTGTCGAGGCGCTGATCCAGAATGCAGACACCCTCTTCCCTGGAGGTGATGCCCTTTATTTATGTCATCTCTAGTCCCCACTTCCACCAGCTCCTGGACTGTAGCCCAGCCTCAGTCCCCGATTGCCCCCAAAACTCTCCATGTGGCTTAGAGGAAGCTGTTTTGTCTGCGCTGAGCCTCAGTTTCTCATCTGTGAAATGGGAACAGTGCTGTCTGACCCATGGAAATAGGAAGCAAAGAGAAGTGCCATCATTTCAGGGCAAGACAGTAGCCCTGGCTTTGGCCAGCCAGGGCAGGCAGGCTTGGCCAAGGCTTTGAACTCGACCCCTGTTCATTCCACCTCTAGATATCAACTTCAATGTATCAGGCATCTTCTCAGGCCTGGCCTCCCAGGAGAAGGTCAGTAGCCAACAGGTGTCCGAGGAGTTGCCACCTGCTGCTGTGCCTGCCCCAGCCGCTATCCCAGCTCCCACTCCAGCTCCAGCCTCAATGGCTGTCAAAGAAAGGTAAGAGCTAAATCATCATGAACAATCTACTCCTGGCCTGGGGCGCTCTTTCCGAGGATTTAGGAATGTAACAGGCGCTATTTGTCCTGTAGATCTGGTCCCACAGGTTGGAGTAGGTGGGAGGAGCCTGCTCTCAGCCTTAAACATGTTCCCTTCTTTATTGTACAACTCTTTCTACAGTACCTACTATGTGCCCCAGGCATTATTCATGCCCTGGGAATTTAGGGAATTGGGAGTGGACAGTTGGGATTTACAACTCATCCTGCCTCCAATCCTATAAATCTGAAAGGCTTTGTGGCAGACAAGCCTCATCTTTCCCTCAGATGAGGCGGGTATATGCCACCCTCAATCCCTGCCCTGGGTGAGGCGGGGAGAGTGGATGTGTCCTGTCTGCATTCCTGTGATGTCAGGATGCATGCTCTGCTGGAGGGTCAAGCAGTATACGGGCAGCAGAGAGAGTTGTGCCAGCCGGGTGGGAAAGGAAGACCTCGCTGAGGAAATGGCCAAACGGAAGTTTAGGAAGCCAGACTCTTTCAACTGCTGCTCACATACTCTCTGACTTCTGTTGGCAGAACTTCCCCTACAGATCACGTGAAGGGTCTGGGGGTGTAGCTTAATTGGTTGCCTAGCACACAGGAAGGCTGGGTTCACGCCCCAGTGCTGCATAAAATGGGCATGATGGTACTTATCAGCACTGGAGAGGTGGAGGCAGGAGGATCAGGAGTTCAGGTTCACCTTCCCCTACATGGAAAGTTCAAGGCCAGCCTAGACTTTGCAAGAACGAGCCAGTCTCAAAAAAAAAAAAAAAAGGGAAAAAAAAGATCACCTGGAAAGGCCAAAGGCTTGCTTCCCACCTGCATGGGACTGCCCACAGGTTACATCCCAAGCTTCCCACCTGCATGGGACTGCCCACAGGTTATATACCAAGCCTCCCACCTGCATGGGACTGCCCACAGATTACATCCCGAGCTTCCCACCTGCATGGGACTGCCCACAGGTTATATACCAAGCCTCCCACCTGCATGGGACTGCCCACAGGTTACATCCCAAGCCTCCCACCTGCATGGGACTGCCCACAGGTTACATCCCGAGCTTCCCACCTGCATGGGACTGCCCACAGGTTACATCCCAAGCCTGCGCTTTCTACTAGTGTATTCTCTGTTGCTCTGATAAACACTGTGACCAAAACAACTTGAGAGGGAAAGGCTTTGTTTGGCTTATACTTCTCATAGCAGTCTATCCGGGAGGCAGGGTCTCAAGCAGAGGCAGGAGCCCTGGAAGTCGTTGCTCACTGCCTTGTGTGCCCTAGCTGGTACTCAGCCACCTTTCTTTTTTTTTTCTTTTCTTTTCTTTTCTTTTTCTTTTTTTTTTGGTCTTTTCAAGACAGGGTTTCTCTGTGTAGCCCTGGCTGTCCTGGAACTCACTCTGTAAACCAAGCTGGCCTCAAACTCAGAAATCCTCCTGCCTCTGCCTCCCAAGTACTGGGATTAAAGGTATGTGCCACCACT
>NW_022196893.1:9588703-9602625 GCF_008632895.1 Mastomys coucha
ATGTGGTTGCTGAGATTTGAACTCAGGACCTTCGGTAAAGCAGTAAAGCAGTCAGTGCTCTTACCCACTGAGCCATCTCGCCAGTCCCAGCTGCCACCTTTCTTATACAACTCAGGATGGTTGTCAGCAGGGCCCACAGTCAGCAATCAAGACAGCTCTGCACCAATGGTCCCCCCACTGACATGGCCTCAGGCCAGTCTGATGTGGGTAATCCCTCGCATGAGACTCCTTCTTCCCCTGTGACTCTGAGATGCGTCAATTTGGCAATTAAAGTTAACTAAGCTTAATAGACACAAACCCCACGGATACCTGAAATATCTAGTGGAGGGGCTGAGACCAAGGATGCATTCTTGGTGCAGCCATAGGCGGTGGGAAGCAAGTCCGTCCACCCAACGGTTTGGAGTCATGCGGGATCCTGGGAGATGGCTGAGCTTGATTTGTTGCTCTTCTCTTCCCCATGACAGGATAGAGTCTGAATTGCCCAAACCAACTTCTCCCAAGATCAGCAGGAGCTCCACAGAAACAGCTGTCTCACCAGAGGACATGACCCGTAAGAGTAAGTTGGCTGCGGGACAGAAGGGTCAGAGAGTGGGAACTCCTTCCCCTCTCTGCACACCCCCAGAGAGGCTGGCATTAGACAGAGTGAGAAGCTCGGGGTTTGCTGCCCGGCACCTGGACCCAGCTTCCAGCTTATTCCTTGGGCAGGTGGTGCAGCCCGTCTGAGCCTCCACCCTCTACCCTGTGTGGCAGAGCTATAATTGCCCCGACCTTGAAGAGCTAGGACCTCAGGGAGTGTACAGGGCTCTGGCACACAGGAAGTGCTAGAGCACGGAAATCAGTGTGAGTGTGGTGGGTGTTCCAGCCCTCTGGAAGCTCAAGGACTATGAAGGACAGGACCAGAACTATAAGGTAGAGGGAAGAGAGAGATTTGAGATGAGTCTGGAGGCTCCTGAGCTCCCTGGCGCACTCATGCCAATCTGGCCCAGAATGGATAGGTAAGAGGCCAGGGATTCTCCTGGGAACTAGGTCACTGGGGAGTCTGCGTCCCCCCTCCCCACCAGTTATGACAAGGGGCTTTAGAGCTGGTGCATCATGTTGAGTTAAGGGAACAGCCACAGAAGTCTACAGGCCACACAGGGAGCTGGAAGGCAGGGTACTGCCGGGGTCCCCTGAGCTTGCAGGTGAGGAAACAGGCCTCAGTAAATGAGCCACTCCAGACATCCGAGCCCACAGAGCCAGGGAGCTTTGCTCTCAGGTCCACCTAGCCTCCCCCACACCCCCCGCCTTCAACTGCCTCACAAGATTGAAACTTGCCTGAGGACCCGGGGCTTCTAGAGGCAAGCAGGACCCATGGGTCAACAGGGGCAGGAGGCATTTTTATAATTAACGGATGTGTAGCCTCTCCTGCTTGAAGCCTAGACTGAGCTAACTGGTGGCCATGTTGGATTTATGTTCTAGGGAGAGACACGAGATGGACACGATAGTTGAGAGGACAGGTTCTCTGAGGAAGGTGACTGACAGCATAACTAGGGTGGTATCTGGGGGAATCTACTGAAGCTGAGAGAATCATAGAGGAGGACCACTAGGGAGCACTTAAACCACAGAGGAGGACCACCAGGGAGCATTTTCGTGATGAGGACCCACTGTGGAAAGTGAAACCCCATTCCACTCTGCCGCCCCCCCCCCCCGCAAGGAATGTACAAAGGCCCAGATGCTGGAATATGAACATGTGATGTACACAAACATGTGAACCCCTAACTTTTCCTGTTTCACTTCCTCCACAGCCAAGCGACCAGCACCAGCCCGGCCTACCATGCCACCTCCCCAGCCCTCCAGCTCCCGCTCGTCCCCTCCAGCTCCATCCCTGCCCCCTGGCTCTGTCAGCCCTGGCACTCCCCAAGCTCTGCCACGCCGTCTGGTGGGCACCAGCCTCCGGGCTCCCACCGTCCCTCCCCCATTACCCCCTGTTCCTCCACAGCCTGCCCGGCGCCAGAGCCGTCGTTTACCAGCCTCCCCTGTCATTTCAAATATGCCTGCTCAGATGGACCAGGGAGCAGCTATAGAGGACAGAGGAGGCCCTGAGGCTGTGGGTGGGCATCCCCCTCCCCCAGCTCTGCCACCCCAACCCCGGCCCAGGGGCCTCATTTCAGAGACAGATTAAGCAGGCCCTCCTGCCTGGCAAGTCCTCAGTGTTTCCCTTTCTCTCCTCCTCCCTCCTTTCTCCCAGGACAGCCCTCGCCCTGTGCCTAGGTACCTGCTGGGCTGGCCCCTTTGGCCAGGAGGGCTCAGGCCAGCCCTCTCATTTCTGACCTTTTCCTCTTCCACTTTGAGCTTGGGGTTCCCACCTGACTCCCCACTCCTCTGGCAGGGTCTCAAGGGGGCTACCAGAAGGAAGAACAGACTTGCCTGTTCCTAGAGGACTTTTTATTTTTCTCTTGCCAATGTATTTTTGTAAGGCTCGTAAATAAATTATTTTTAACAAAACTGGAGTAACTGACCAAACAAAAACTTCCTCTCCTGGGGATACGGGATCTGGCCCCAGTAAGGAGGAAAGGGAACACATAGGGTATCTGCTGCCTTCCTGATCTGAAGAGCTATGTGCTCAGTGCTTTCTCAGAGCCGCTTGTCTCAGTATGGCTCCCATAGTCTAGTTTCTCATCCGAGGTGTGAGCACCACCTGCAGGCGACGTTTCTGAAGCCAATGAGAAGACCGAGCAGGCCAAAGCCTGGGTCTGAGATGAAGTCCGTGAGATCAGCTCTGAGGCCTGGGCTCTCCCTCCCACCCAGGGCAGTTTGCTCAGGCTCTCAGGATCCTGGGTTCCTCCTCTGAGATAGTCTAGCAATTCCACCCAGTCTGTGTTGTGAAGACCAAAGCGCCCGTGCAAACACGTAAACACAGGTTTCCCAGGAGCAGGGATAGGAACCATATGGCCTTCCCCGAGTTACTCTGTGTAGACCCGGGCTAACGCCCCTTTCAGCTCTACACCTGAGGGTCTTTTGGGAGTGGGCTGGCAGAACTAAGTCAGTGCAGCTGAAGCTCAATTTACTAGCCTATCGGGGGTGGGGGGTGCTGTAGAGTCTTCTAGGCTAAGAAACCCATTACAAAGACACAGAATGTTAACAGAAAATAGTTGGGCCTCTAAGGCATGGTTTTCCTTTAGTCTCTTAACTTCAGTTTCTCCGGATAGGCAGCTACAGCTCTGATTAAAACCAAAATATTATGACAGTACAGATCCCCATTCATTCCTGGTCCCCATACTTTGAACCAGTGGTTATTCAAAGGCCCAACAGATTAAAAGGTTCCCATCTGCAAAATGGAGACCTAGGCAGCTGGAATTACTCCATCAATAACACGGGAAACTAATTGTTGGCCCTGGCAATCAAAATAATGCCTAGTCCCCCCAACCCCCAAAAACATATGAAATCAGATCTCCGGGTTCCTGTCTTATTTCCATGTATTCGATTTTTTTTATTTTATATTTTTGGCTTTTCGAGGCAGGATTTCTCTGTATACCCTTGGACGTCGTGGTACTTGTAGGTTGGGCTGACCTCAAAATCAGCTCTTCCTGCCTCTGATTCTGAGTGCTGGGAATAAGGCTTGTGTTCCCATCACCTGGCTCGAATGTTTAAACATTCATTCTCATAGACATGTGTGTGGAGGTCAGAAAACAACTTGAAGGAGTATGCTCTCTCCACCGCGAGGTTTCTGAAGAAGGAACTCAGGTCCTCAGACTTGACCGCAAACTGCTGTCATCTGCTGAACCACACCACTGACCCTGTATCCGTGTTTTAAAAATCACTGATCTAGGGCTGGAGAGATGGCTCAGCCGTTAAGAGCACTGACTGCTCTGATGAAGGTCCTGAGTTCAAATCCCAGCAACCACATGGTGGCTCACAACCATCCAAATGAGATCAGGTGCCCTCTGGTGTGTCTGAAGACAGCTACAGTGTACTTATATATAATAAATAAATGAATCTTAAAAAAAAAAAATCACTAGGGGCTGATGAGATGGCTCAACGGGCAGGAGCACTGACTGTTCTTCTGAAGGTCGTGAGTTCAAGTCCCAGCTACCACATGGTGGCTTACAACCACCCATAATAAAATCTGACGTCCTCTTCTGGTGGTCCAAAAGACAGCTACAGTGTACTCATTTATAATAATAAAGAAAATAAATCTTTTTAAAAAGATCACTGATCTAAAGTCATCGAACTGTAAAGTACATTTTTTTTGGTGGGTGGGGGTTCGAGACAGGGTTTCTCTGTGTAGCTCTGGCTGTCCTGAAACTCACTCTGTAGACCAGGCTGGTCTCAAACTCAGAAATCCGCCTGCCTCTGCCTCCCAAGTGCTGGGATTAAAGGCACCGCCCGGTTAAATACATATCTTATTAAATGGAAATTATACAACAACAACAAAAAAAAACAAGTTCCCCTGGGGATTCCACAGCACAGTCAGATGACCAGAAAGATCACTGGCCAGGCCCTAGAGCCCAGATGAGCCTGAGAAGGCACGGATGATGCAGCCCTTGCTCCATGACATCCACATGTTTCTAATGAGCATCAATGGGTTCAGAGGGCAACAAAATCTGGCCCTAAAACCACATCTCTCTCAGCCTCTGTTTTTCTCCTAGCAACCGGCTGGCCCACGTTTTTAATTGGCTAGGAAGCTCACGGCGATTTGCTCCAGACCAGGCTGTCTCTCCATTGGTGCCCTCCTCCAGGTGCCGCCCGCGGTCCCTCCCCTTTCTCCGAGCTCCTTCGGGGTCGGCTAGAGCCTTCGACTAAGCTCTAGTTCGCTATTGGCTGGAGCCTATGTTCGTAGCCCCGCCCCCGCCCCGTTCTGCGCGCCCATTGGTGGAGCTGCCCCTTGTCCGCGGAGGGAGCGCAGCGCGCGCTTGCGAACATCCAGCCGGCTGCATGGCGCGCTGCGAGCGGCTGCGCGGCGCGGCCCTGCGCGACGTGCTGGGCCAGGCGCAGGGAGTCTTGTTCGACTGCGACGGGGTGCTGTGGAACGGCGAACGCATCGTGCCGGGCGCCCCTGAGCTGCTGCAGCGGCTGGCGCGGGCTGGCAAGAACACGCTGTTCGTGAGCAACAACAGCCGGCGCGCGCGGCCGGAGCTGGCGCAGCGCTTCGCCCGCCTGGGCTTCGCGGGGCTGCGCGCCGAGCAGCTTTTCAGCTCCGCGCTGTGTGCCGCGCGCCTCCTGCGCCAGCGTCTGTCCGGGCCGCCCGACGCACCGGGTGCTGTGTTCGTGCTGGGCGGCGAGGGGCTGCGTGCTGAGCTACGTGCCGCGGGGCTGCGCCTGGCGGGGGACCCCGGTGAGGACCCGCGCGTGCGCGCCGTGCTTGTAGGCTACGACGAGCATTTTTCCTTCGCCAGGTTGACCGAGGCGTGCGCGCACCTGCGCGACCCCGACTGCCTGCTCGTAGCCACCGATCGCGACCCTTGGCACCCACTCAGCGACGGAAGCCGAACCCCCGGTGAGCGCGGGTCTGGGCGCGAGGATGTGTGTGCAGGAGCCCGACGCACGTTTCGGTATCCCTGCAGTTGCCGCCTGTCGGATAGTGGCCAAGGACCAGTTTGACACACGAGCCACCTTAGGCTCACTGTAGCTCAGGGAATTGCTGGTGGGATCCTGGCTTGGAACTGGCCCCTTGGGCTTCTGTCATTGGCCCCACCCACTTTGTAGGTGGGCTTGTCGAGGCGGTCTGGAAGGATGATGCAGGTGGAGAGCAGGATTTGAGCATTCAGTATCAGGATGGTGGGGACACTGGGGAGTAGTGGAGCTTGACCTTAGACCAGTGGGGAGACTGGAAGGTAGTGGAGCTTGACCTCAGTTCCAGTTCTGGCCCTATTTGGTTAACCCTGTGAGTTATATAACCTCGGAGCTGGTTTCGAGTGTGGCTCTTCACCATGCCGGTTTTCCCCGGGCTCCTGAACTCAGCCCTCCAGTTAATTAATAGGTTCCTGAAGCCTTTTAATGATGCCTTCATTTCCTTTCCAGATTAGTTCAGAAATAAGAGTGTTGGCCCATTTCTCAGTTAAAGAAATCGATGCTTGAGGGAGGTGAGCTGCCAGAGAACACACAGCATAGAGCAGGGGAACCTGAACTTGGCCTTTGGGAAGCCTCCCTCCCCCTCCATCCATCCATCCATCCATCCAAGAGCAGTCCAGGCTGTTGTTACTGGGGCTACTCAGGCCTGCACCTAGACAGGAGCGCTGACCATGGAGATGAGCCAAGAGGTGGAGACAGCAGAGACTACCAGATCATGATGAATGGCTGTAGACAGGCTTGGTTCCTCGGGACAAGGCATGGATATATCTCTGCCACTCCGTTCCGCTAGCCTTTGGCCCAGACAGTCCTTGATACCAAATTCTGGAGTTCTGCAGGGTGGTATTGCAGGAAGTGAGGTAGTCACAGGTTCGAGTTAGGGCAGTGAAATGGATGCATGTGGAGAGGATCTGGGGAGCCTTCCCAGAGGAGGCATGCTGCAAGGCAAGATGACAGTGTGCAAAGAGACATTGGCATACTGTCCGGATGGTATAGCCGAAGGAGGAAGTTACCGTCACGGCCTTCCCTGGCTCTGCCTGAGACCTACCCTCACCTCATGCATGAGCCTTCTCCCCACAAATCTAGGGGAGAGGGCACAGCTGCAGGAGCTTTTCCCCCATCATGTTACTATCAAGTCTGATTTCCCAAAAAGCTTGGGTCGAGGCTGTGGGGCAAGGGCTTCTCCGGGCTCCCTTGAAGGGTGGTCTGAGGAGCTTGAGAGAGGGGCAGGACCTAGCCTCAAACCTCTGCAGGAACCCTCCTGGCTTCTCCTGTCTGCTTACCCACCTATCCAACCTGCTGTTCCCTCCTGCTGCCTGGAGGGGGAGACAAAGCTTTAACAGACACAGGCTTGCAGCCACATTTGTGAGAGATGCAGCTTCCTAGCACTGATTAGCAAATGCCCAAGTGGCTGTAACCCAGGAGCAGCAGGGGGAGGCTGACAAGCAGTCATTGGGGAAGGTCTTGATTATGCATCGGATCTGAAATAATGTAGAGCCCTCACCCCGTTTCTCTCCCCTGTTGTCATAGGCCTGTGAAACTGTGTTGCATGTTTGCCACAGGGCAGCAGCCCCTTAGGCTGGCAGCTAGCAGTGGCCACCCTGCAGGAATATACCATTACACACAGCAGCCTTCTTGAATTGGGTATTACATTCGTGGGCTCCCCTACCTCTCACCCATCCCATCGTGTTGACTGTCGGGAGCTTAGCTGGATGCCTGACGGGAGATGTAGAACCAAGAGGAACCAGCTCTGCCCTGGGAGATGGGAAATGAACAGACTCGAAGAGCTGGGGACAATCTTTTTGTTTGCTTTTGTGTTTTTGAGACAGGGTCTCAGCCTCAGCCTGCCCCCCAAGTGCTGGGATTAAAGGTGTGCACCGCCACCTCCCAGCATGAGGCTCAGGTTCTCCGTCTGTGCCCTGCTCACTGCTGCGACTCCTCCTTGCTCTCCCTGCCTAGCTCTCTCTGGCTGCTGTAGCACAGTGATGTACCTATGAGGGTGGAAAGAGGAGGCCCTGAATGTTTAGGTCAGGCTGGGTTATAGTAAGAAGTACTCACGGGGAACGCCTTGACCTATATCCCCAGAGGGTGTCTGATGGAAACACTCCCTCATTGGCTGGTGTGCTGCCAGCAGCCTGGGAAATGTTGGTATGGAATTGCCACAGTCATCTCAAGAACACAGCAAACTTAGTGGAGGTGTTGAGTTTTCAGAACATGGTACTTTTCTTGTAAATAATTCATTTTTGATGGGGGGGGGCCTCTCTGAGTCTCCTGCCTCAGTGTCCTGAGTGGTGCAGGTCTTTGTGCCCTTCTCCGACGTTAGTCCCTTTTCTGTGGCTGTGATGAGACACCATGGCCAAGGCAGCTTAGAGAAGGAAGGCTTTGTTGGGGGCTTATGGTTCCAGAGGGAGAGGAGTCAGTGGTGGGGAACACAAGTGGTGGGCAAGTGGCTCGGACAGCAGGTTGGAAGCTCACATTGTAAATGGCCAGCAGGAAGCTGAGGGTGTACACCCTGAGGATGGTGGGAAGCTTGGAGACCTCAAAGCTTATCTCCAGTAGTGCGCTTCCTCTGTCTCTTAAACTGTCCAAACACCACCGCCAACTGAGGACCACATCTTCAAGTGATCAAGGCTATGTAGGTGATCACATTCAAACCAACACACTGCGGAAGCTCAGCTCGGGGCAGGTTTCTCAATGTCTCGGGCCCTTGGCTTTCTTGTCTGTGAAATGGGCTTTCAGCACACTGAGTAAATGGTACCACTTCTCTCCATTTAGTTTTGGGTGTTGGTGTAAAGGCAGAATGCTCTGGCATGCCAGTGGGCAAGAATAGGCTCATTTGTGCCAACAGATCAGATCGGTGCAATACTGACTGGGAGGCGGCTCCTAAACAGGCCTCTTGTTGTTAGATTCTCTGGCTTCTTCCCCAGCTCTGCTTCCATGCTTACTGTGGCTGCAGACATCTTCAGAGGGTGTAGCTTTTTGTCTCCGGCTGGAATTTTCTCCAGGGGATCATTTTCCCTGCGAGGCTGACTGGGTCAGAGGTGGGGACACTTCTGCGCCTTGCTGCATTCCAGGCGGGCTGTGCCAGTTTTCCAGGCCACAAGTGTGGCTTCTTGGAGCAGTAACTACCACTGCTAAGTGCCCTTCCCCGAGAGGCCCACAGCATCCCTTCAGTGGAAGTGTTACTTGGATCCCCAACTTAACCACAGTTCAGAGAAAGTCAGAGAGACTGCAGGGCCTACATACACATGGGAGGTGAGGGCCATTGCCAGCTTCATATTAGATTGAGAAACGAAGGCAAGGAATGTGCCCAGAGCAGTAGTGATTCTGAACTCAGTTGTCTGCCACAGGCAGTGCCCAGCCTTTAGGTCTGGCCCAGCTACCACCCTCTTGCTGACCAAGTGTCCCCTCCCCACAGGTACCGGAAGCCTGGCTGCTGCGGTGGAGACAGCTTCAGGACGCCAGGCCCTGGTGGTGGGCAAGCCCAGCCCTTACATGTTCCAGTGCATCACGGAAGACTTCAGTGTGGACCCTGCCCGCACGCTGATGGTGGGGGACCGCCTGGAGACCGACATACTCTTTGGCCACCGCTGTGGCATGACCACCGTGCTCACGCTCACAGGCGTCTCGAGCCTCGAAGAAGCCCAGGCTTACCTGGCGGCCGGCCAGCGTGACCTTGTGCCTCACTACTATGTGGAGAGCATTGCAGACTTAATGGAGGGGCTGGAGGACTGAGCCCACCTCCCCTGTTGTTCCCTGATCCCAGAGATGGAGGCTAACAGGCCATGAGTCACATTCAGTCCCATGAGCTCTCTGGTGTGGGTGTCGGTACCCCAGTGAAGGGAGGCTGGGATGCAGGAAGGTTTGTGGGCTCACACACCCCTCCCAGCCATGGCTGGACACTCTGCTCTTCAGAAGCTGTCCCCCCCACATCGTGAAGATTCACCCTGGCCTGACCCCGCCGGGTGGCCTTATTTCCCACCCTGTCACCTCCCCTCCTTGGGCCAGATGAGTTTTCCAACCTTGAGTACCTAAGCTTCCCCTATTTTCTGGGACCTCTAGTGCTCTGTCCCTTGTCCTTGTTGGCCAATTAGAGGTCCTTGTTGGCCAATCATTGGTCCTTGTTGGCCAATCAGAGGTCTTGAGAACTCCCGCCCATTCCTGGCCTGCACAGGCCTATGGAAGGAAAGCGGCTATGTGCTGCTGGCCTACTAGTGCCTCAGAGTGGGCCTTGAGTGGAGCAAGGAGGAGCTTAAAGAATGCCTTGCGTATCCTGGAGCCCCAGAGCCCCAGTCAGAGGCTAAGCGTCCATCAGGACAACAACGATTAACCATTGGCCTCTTAGATCCCAAGTAGAACAATCTACAAGTCCTAGGGACTTGTGGCCTTTTGACAATCCTGGCGTGACTGGATCAGCTAAGGGACCAGGTCCTGACCATGCAGGGTGATGAATGCCGTACATATAGCACTTGAGAGGCTGAGGCAAGATGATGGCTGAGTCTGGTGATAGGGGTTGCAGAGTTAGACCTCATCTCAGACAGAGGGTCAACTTCGAAGTCACACCCCTCCACAGACTGCTCAGTGGGGCCTGTCTGTGGCCCTGGGGTGTGGCATGGAGAGGTTGCCACCTTAGTACCATCCAGGGTTGATGGCTTTTTCAGCTTGGAGGGGCCCTCATGTCCCCGCCTGCAGTCAGTGTTTGCAGTGCCACCTTTCCACTTGACCATTCCCAGCTATTTATTTGTTTATTGTGTACCAGTGAAGGTAGGGGCAGGGCGGGACCTTCCCGCTCCCTCCACCTATTGTAACCAGTCCTTGAACTTAATAAAATGTGAATGGAAGTGTCACCTGTGGGGTGAGACCCCTGCCTGAGCCTGCCTCCCTGAAGCACCGACCCCTACACCCTTACCCCACAAGAAAGGGTGCCTCCCGTCTGTTTTCTCAGCATAGAGACACTTTACCTGTTGAGCTTTTAGCATCTCTGAGGCCTATGTGTAGGTTTATTTCAGTCCCTTAAAAAATCCAGTGTTGGGCCAGGAGTGGTGGCCTTTGATTCTAGTAGTGGGGAGTCAGAGGCAGGTGGATCTCTGAGTTTGAAACCAGTCTGGTGTACAAAGTGAGTTCCAGGACAGCCAAGGCTACACTGAGAAACCCTGTTTGGAAAAAAACAAAACAAGATGTTGCTGGAGCGGGAACACTTAGGGTCCTCTGGCCTCCACAGACATGCATTCACATAACGCAGTACTTAGATTACTTTTAGGAACTAGTGGGTATGTGGTGCTGTGGGCAGGTATGTAGCTCAGTGGTGCATCAGATGCCTCCCGTGCCTCGGGTACCAGAAAGAAGAAACAGATGGGCTCAGATCAGGACAGACAGCTAATCTTTGCTTTGAACCAGAGATAAACATTTGCCCAGAATGCTCCAGCCCTCTCTGGAGAGCTTGAGCTCCACACCCTCAGGCCATCTCACCCCATCCCCTCCCTCCTTGAGTTTTAGATAACATGGCATTATGCACTCCTTAAAAATCTCTCAGGCTGCAATTTCTTCAAAGGCTGATTCATCATCCCTGACTCCCTCTCCCTGCCCCTCTCTATCAATGCAATTTATCAGAATAGGTGCAATCCATTTACTTCTCTACCACACAGGATACATTTCCCACACCTCACAGGATACCAGCATTCCTCAGGGCGGTGACCTGGTGTGGTCTTCATCCTTCAATGCAAAGTGCAGGACTCCATCTCAAAAAGTAACAAAGCCACCACTGGAGACAGCTCAGATAACAGCACAGACTGCTCTCTTCCTCAGATTGGTGGCTCAAACCCACCTGTAGCTCCAGCCGCAAGGGATCTGACAGACACACAAAGCCATTAGCAACAACAACAAAAGCAGCGCTCCCGCTGCCTTTAATCCCAAGCACTCTGGATGCAGAGGCAGGCCGGACATCTCTTGAGTTTCAGTACAGCCAGAGCGACACAAAGAAACCCTGTCTCAAAAACAAACAAAAAACAGTCATCTTTGAAGCTAAATGAAGCCCCACGCAGAGAGTGACTTAAAAACCCTTGAAAGTCCAGCAAAAACACCTTTATACTTTGTGTACATACTGTTTAGGGGAGAAAGAAAAGATACTGGCCCTCCAGAACCAATCAGCTAACTTGTCCCGAGGAATACCTGGAAATTCAGAGGAAGAAAGGCCCAACCTTCAAAGTTCAAAAGCAGCAGAGGCTTCAGACTACTTCAGTTAATATTTCCTTTGAGCTTCAATACGGTAAACATTAATTTCAGCATTGCATTAATTTTGCTTTTTTTTTTTTTTAGAAATGACCAGCCAGGAGGTAGTGGCGCACGCCTTTAATCCCAGCACTTGGGCGGATTTCTGAATTCAAGGCCAGCCTGGTCTACAGAGTGAGTTCCAGGACAGCCAGGGCTACACAGAGAAACCCTGTCTCAAAAAACTGAAAAATAAAAAAAATAAAAAAAAAATAAAAAGAAAGGAAGGAAGGAAGAAAGAAAAAAAGAAACAACCTAAGTTTATAAACATTTGCATGCATGTCTTCTATATTTGCATGATGTGTGTGTGCCTGGTGCCCATGAAAAATGAGAAAATGGTATTGGATCCCCTGGAACTGGAGTTCCAGGAGGTTGTGAGCCACCAAGTGGGTGCTGGGAAGGAGTCACACCTTGAGCATGTCTGTGCTGATGTTTCCCAGAGACTGGAGAAGGAAAGCCAGCCCTGAGTGTGGGCGGCAGCATCCCATACGCTGGAGACCCAGGCTGGAACAGCGAAGGAAGAATGTGGGCTGGGGCCAAGCACCGTGTGACCGCCTGTCCCACATTTCTGCCACCATGTCTTCCTCACCGAGACGGGCTGTTTCCCCTCAAACCATGAGCCAAGACACCCCCTTCCTTCCTTTGGTTATTTACCAAGTAGCCGCAGCAATTAGAATCAGTGGAGGAAATTGCTGTCGGAAGCGGGGCCGCTGTTGTGAGGGATCTGTGCATGAGGTTCATAGGCCTTCTGAGCTGGTTTCTAGGAGTAATATGGAAGAGCCCGGAGCTGCCGGCTAGAGAGGCTCAGATGCTATAAGCAGGGCGTCGAGGGCCATTCTGCTGAGACTTCAGGAGACCAAGATGCAGAGAAAGGTGAGCAGTGAGTACTGTGCTCACAAGGTTTCAGAGGAGGCTGTGGACTCCATCAGGACCTGGGCTAGAGGTCATTTGTGGCATATTCTAGCCAAGGACCTAACTGCATTCTGCCAGATATCCAGAGAAGCTGAGTGAGGCTGAATTGAAATGCAACAGACTGAGCTGTTTAGAATTTTCAAGACTGCCCAAAGGCCAAGCTGTGCCGCAGTCGCTGCTCACTTTTCTTAGTCTGACCTACAACGAGAAAGAGAGAGTGGGAAGCTGCAGAGGAGCTGGGTACGGAGAAAATAATTACAGTGGATGAAGGGAGTAATGCCAGGACTGAGAATCTGTGCCTGAGGGAAGAGGAAAGATCCCTTTAGAGCAAGACAAAGAGGCTGAATTGAGACTGCTGGAGGGTTCGCTGCTCAAACAGCACCCCTAGGGAAGGGTTTCCTAGGTCCACCCACCAGGACTATACCTGTGATAAAAGGGTCCAGACCATGCATCGAGCCACCAGAAGAGCTTGGCAGCATCTGCATGGCGCTAGTTTTTCACGCATGCAAACTGTAAGTGACAAGGTCGTGGAGGTGCCAGACAACTGCCATGCAATGTGTGGCAGGGTTAGAGGCCCTGCCAGGAGACCCTAGGGGGCCATTATTACTTGAAGCTATGAAAGTGAGGCTCAGCTGGGCAGTGGTGGCGCCCGCCTTTAATCCCAGCACTTGGGAGGCAGAGGCAGGTGGATTTCTGAGTTCGAGGCCAGCCTGGTCTACAAAGTGAGTTCCAGGACAGCCAGGGCTACTCAGAGAAACCCTGTCTCGGAAAAAAAAAAAAAAAAAAAAAAAAGAAAGGCTCAAGTTAACCAGGGCTGTAGGACATCTACTGAGGAAAGCCGTAGGCAAAGGCACGGAGTGAAGCCTGCCTGATAGAGAGGCCGCAGAATTGGGATGGGTGGGGCTACTAAAGAATGTTAAAAGCCCAGAGGACACTACCATGAGTTCCAGTTGCCAGGCAGGAAGCTTCAGGGTTTGCTATGTTCTCCGGTGGGTTTCAGTCTTGTTTGCATCTGATCTCTTTTTTTCCCTTTGAGAATGGAAACCTTTACCATTGTATATTAGGAGCAACGTGTTTTCTACTTTTTATAAGACTTTATGGCTCCCTGAAGGTGGTGGCACACACCTGTAATTCCAGCACTTGGGAGGCAGAGGCAGGCGGATTTCTGAGTTCGAGGCCAGCCTGGTCTACAGAGT
>NW_022196893.1:9602638-9618383 GCF_008632895.1 Mastomys coucha
AAAAAAAAAAAAAAAAAACAAACAAACAAATAACAACAACAAAAGAGTTTTGGCTAAGACTACCTTGAGTCTCAGGAGAGATTTTGGATTCTGGACTTGAAAAATATTGTTAGAACAGTTTGAACTTGGGGCTGGAGAGATGGCTTAGTGATTAAGAGCACTCCAGAGGTCCTGAGTTCAATTCCCAGCAACCACAGGTGGCTCACAACCATCTGTAATGGGATCTGATGCCCTCTTCTGGTGTGCCCGAAGACAGTGACAGTGTATGCATATACATTAAACAAACAAACAAACTGTCTGAACTTTTAGAGATGGACTAAATTCATAAAATTAAATCCATCAATTTTTGAGGTTTGTTTTTTTGTTTGTTTGTTTTTTGGTTTTTCAAGACAGGGTTTCTCTGTGTAGCCATGGCTGTCCTGGAACTCACTCTGTAGACTAGGCTGGCCTTGAACTCAGAAATCTGCCTGCCTCTGCCTCCCAAGTGTTGGGATTAAAGGCATATGCCTCCACTGCCCGGCTAAATCCATCAAATTTAAAGAGATAAACTTGAGACTTTGGGGCTAGAGTTGTGAATTAATGTGAAGTACTTGAGTGTCTTGTGGATTGTGGTGGTCCATCTTCATGAGGACTTAAAAGCACCTCGGAGGGGGCTGGAGAGATGGCTCAGAGGTTAAGAGTTACTCTGCTCTTCCAGGGGTTCTGAGTTCAATTCCTAGCAACCACATGGTAGCTCACAACCATCTGTAATGGGATCCGATGCTCTTTTCTGGTATGTCTGAAGACAGCTACAGTATACTCATATACATAAAATAAATAAATCTTTAAAAAAAAAATTAGGGCTGGCGAGATAGCTCAGTGGGTTAAGAGCACTGACTGCTCTTCCGAAGGTCCAGAGTTCAAATCCCAGCAACCACGTGTTGGCTCACAACCACCCGTAATGAGATCTGATGCCCTCTTCTGGTGCATCCGAAGACAGCTACAGTGTACTTACATATAATAAATAAAAGATCTTTAAAAAAAAAAAATTAAAAAGCACCTTGGAGACACACCTCTGGGGACACTTGTGAGGATGTTTCAGAGAAATCTAACTGATGGTGCAAGTCCTGTCCTGAATGTGGGTAGCACTGTCCCCTGAGGGAAAAGAGGAGAAAGTGAGGTGAATGCCATTTTCCTCCCTCTCTTCCTGAATGCAGACACAATGTAACCACTGCTCTTGCCCCTGCTGCCATGCCTCTCCTGATACAAGAAATCTCGACAGCAAAACCGTGAGCTCAAATAAAGCCTTCCTCCCTTGAGGCTGCTTAGCCAGGTGTTTTGTCAGAGCCATTGGAGATGTAACTAATGCAATAATTTCAAACTAACACTAATGCATATGAAAAGGCTTAGGCCTGAACCAAGGAGGTTGGGGCCTGGGATCAGAAGAGGACAGACTCCAAGTAGAAAACAACTAATGAGAAAGGTGGCTGCCTGGAGAAGTGGGACTGGGGCAGGGCAAGGGGCAGGGGGGGGGGGTCGGGCAGCAAGGAGTTGCAGCGGAGGAGGTCAAAAGCTGCCCTTCTACTCTTCATAAAACAGCTTGCAAAGTCCTGGTCCATGTTGTTCTCCTCAGCCCCAGCTCCCTGTGAGAGCACAGCCAAGTACCCTCCCTCTCTGGTTTCCACATCCTTAAAGTGCATCATAAGATGTGGGGGAGCCGATCAGCCATGGCATCTCTGGGGTCCCTCCCCTGCTCTGACTTCAAGGACTCTGTGTTGGAGCCAGCTTAGTGGGTGCTGTGGATGGTACCCTTGAGCTCCATGGCTCACTGCCAGTGCTGGCTGCAAGCTGTACAGACTGTTAGGGAGGGGTAGGAACTGGAGGGCCAGGAAGGACCTTGCTGGCTGGGACCTGTATGGAGAAGCTAAGCCCAGATCCAAGGGCTGGGCTTCCAAACAGAATTCCACAGGACTCTGCTGGCTACTGCAGGAGCCTGAGGGAGAATCCTCAGGGCCCACCTTTGGCCTTAGGAATCAAGGAAGGACAAAAGCCATTCTACCTCGATACCTGCGATCCTCAACTCACCCTGGAATGGTCGACATGCTGCTACCTTCTAGAATGTGGACATTATTCACAATAACCAAAGCCCAGAGCCACAGCCCCCAACCCCCAAATCCATGCTTGTCTCTCTTCCCCCTCCTGCCTCTGGGATCTGGCCACAGCTGCTGTTCCCTGGGCAGAAGTTCACCAGGTGGGCAGAGACTAAGGAGAGATGATATGCTCAAATGAGATAGGCTTTGAAAGCAAGGCGCCGGGCACTGGGCCTGACAGATAAGTAGGTGCCACCACCAGGAGACCCTGAGCACTTTGGGGTGTGGGGCACGGAAGGGACTTTATCTCTGTCCACCCTGCCTTTAAAACCCATAGTGCCTGTTACAGGGGCTATCGGCATCTGGCCAATCCATACCACAGCTCAGGTGGGAGAGGATCCGGAGAGGGTCTGTCTACCTGACACCAAGGAAGGTAACCTTGAAAGAGGCGACAAGGAGACCATAAAACCCGAGCTGTGCTAGGTATGGTAAACTCACACCTGCTATCCCAGGCAGGACTGCTTCAAATTCCAGGCCAGCCTGGGCTACAGAGTGAGACTGTCTCAAGGTAAAGGTCACCTGTGAAGAGCCATAGGCCTGAGTCCTGCCCTTGGTTACCCTCAGGAAGGAAAGCAAGCAAGACTTCACACATACAGTTGCAAGTGGAGAAAGTGAATAAGCAGAGCTGCAGGCAAACCCAGAATCTCCAGGCCCTGGTCAGGAGACTGATCCTCATACCATGCTCCTCCATGGTTAGCCTGCATAAACCGTACCTCCAGAGAAGTGTCCCCACCTCAGACACTTCCTGGTGCAGGTCTTCTTTCTATTCAGGTCATGACCTGACAGGGACAGCTCCTAAAGCCCCGAGCTCCCAGCTCTTGGGTTTGCCTGGTGATTACCTGCCTCACCTCTGGTCCTCTACCTGGAACTCTGCCTGATGTGTTTGTTCTGTTCCTGATGGGAGAGAAGGGTACACACAGTTGGAATTGTAGAGGGACTAACCAGGGCCCCCCCTGACAGTCCCGCCCAGTAACTGAAGTCTGAGGAGACCTCAAAGGAAAGACTGAAGCTGCTGTGGTTGGTTTCCCTGGTGGTTACTTGAGGGCGGGGCTGGGGACCATGGGGTAGCCCAGCCTCACTCCAGATCTGATGGCCTCTTCCCTGTACCCTACAGGCTCTCCTCCCATCCTGGGTGGGCTTTCCACATCTGGAGGAAGGAGCTAGAGATGAGCCTGGGAGGGAGAGGCTGGGTAGGGCAAGGAGAATTAATTGCTGGCCTGGCCTCCAGATGTGACTCATGATCCCTTCTCTTCACGACTCCAAGATGGCAGCTTCAGAAGGAGAACGGCAACATGGACTCCCTGTTGCCCTGGGCACTGATTCCCCAGTGGGAGCTGAATACCCCTGTAACTAACCAGAGGTTTTAGGATAGGAGAGGGGGCTCTGGCAGCCAACCAATAGAGCTTGGTCTCTACACCAATTAAAGAGATAACTACTTGGTAGAATGCTCACTTAGCACCCGTGAGGGTCTGGTTCAATCCCCAACAAGACAGAGTTGTCTCAGGCCTGAAATCCCAGAACTTGAGAGGCCGGAACAGGAGGATCAGAGGTTTAAGATCATCCTTAGCACAACAAGTTTGAGGCCAGGCTGTACTCTAAGACTCTTGTCTAGCCGGGCAGTGGTGGTGCACCCCTTTAATCACTTGGGAAGCAGAGGCAGGCAGATTTCTGAGTTCGAGGCCAGCCTGGTCTACAGAATGAGTTCCAGGACAGCCAGGCTATACAGAGAAACCCTGTCTCAAAAACCAAAACCAAAACCAAAAAAGACTCTTGTTTAAAAAGAGGCTAAGGGGACAACAGGTAAAACACACAGAAGGATTTATTTGATGTGGCCACAGTCTCAGTAACCCCAAGTTGTTTTGAGGTACTGATGTATGTTGGCTTTTGGAGAGGCAGTTGTTGCTGTTTTCGCTGTTAATTTTTGTTTGTTTGGTTTGGTTTGGTTTTCGAGACAGGGTTTCTCTGTGTAGTCCTGACTATCCTGGAACTTCAGTCTGTAAACCAGGCTGCCCTTGAACTCACAGAGATCTGCCTGTGTCTACATCCTGAATGCTGGGATCAGAGCTGAGTACCACCACTACCTGTGTAGCTGCTCTTTTTTTTTTTGAGCCAGGGTCTCATGTAGCAGATGGTGGCCTTAATCCTCTCTGCCTTAGCTTCCCAAGTACTGGAGTTACAGGCATGAGCCACCATGTATTTCAAGTTTAAATATTGGAAGAATCGGCACAGATAGCAAGAGGTATGCATACCCAAGTAGACTGGCCCTGTAAGATGGCTTAAAGAAGTCGAATTGCTTAAGGGGACATGTGGGTTCTCCTCTGGAGAGGGTCGTTCCTGCTCCCGCAGAGTCACCTCAGGAACACTTGTCCTCGTGTGGGGGAGGGGGAGGGTTGTCCTGCAAGGCTTTGCTCCGCAGGTTTGAGACAGTGACTTATCTTTGTGCCTTTGGCTTGGAAAGGTGATGGTCAGGTCTGGAAGGCTGAGTCAAGCGGAGTCTGAGCCAAAGGAAAGGAGACAGATACAAGACAAAGGCAGAGAGGGCAGGCTCACCCTTTCAATAACCTTCTAGGGCACGGAAGGAGTCCAGGCTTTTTGGCAAGAGCAGCTTTGAAGTGCCTGTTTTATCACAAACCCTCTGCTCTGCTCAGTGAACCTCCCTAAGTCTCATGTCACCCCATGACTATCTGCAGCTCCCCAGGACCCTCTGGTAAAAGAACACTGAAACCTTTTGCCCACAGGTCCTTCATGATCCTTAACTCCCAGTTTTGCCCTACACAGTAAGCAGCTCGTTCCCCAGGCACGGGCTTCTCATCTCCAAGCATTTGCCCTGTTGGAATGCTGGGTCCTTCCAAGCCCCTGCTTCATATGCCGGTCTCTGCCGTGCCCAGCTCATAGTCAAATTCTATCCAAACCATGAATTCTGAGAGCAGGGACTGGGAGGGACTCATCTCCGAGCCCTCTGAGGCCAGCACGGGGCTTGACACATAGTAGGTGCTCAGGGAAAGTGTCTCCTAAATGGATGAGAAGGGACACGTGGGAATGAGACCAAAGGGACAGAGCTGGCACACCCTGGGCTGCCTGGAGACCTGCCTCTCAGGCCCCAGGGGTGTCACAGCCAGGGCACTCAGAACTCTCTGCAGGCCCTGCAGTGGGATGAAGCCCAAGGTATGAGCCAAGGACACCAGCCTCAGGCCTGGCGCCCAGCCCAGGCTTTCTTTAGCCCTAGTGAGCGACACTGAGCTGTAGCCACAGTCCTCTGCTTCCGGGGAAAACCCGGGTGGGGCCTGTGCTTTGTGGTCCTCCTCAGCCCTCTCGCAGAAGCCCACAGCGGGAGTCACAGCGAGAGCTAGCCACACCCTGGCCTGCCAGGCGGCAGCCTCTTAAAGATCCTCGCTCTAATTCTCTGCAGGCGTCTGTCTATACGCACATCCCCCTCCCCCACCAGCTGCGCTGGTCCTAGGGGCTTTCTCCCTGCTGGCCCCAGGCCCCTTCCCGCCAACTCTTGAGCTTAACTCATCCTTAAACTATTTTCCACTGGCTCCCCCAATCTCTGCCACAGCACAAATCTTTTTTTAGTGGGAAGAGGGATGGAGAAGAATAAGAGGCGGTGCCTGGACCCTGAGGGAGGGACTAGGAGGGGGGGGCTCTCCTCTCTGACTGGTCAACTCTGCTCCAAAATTGACTTTATAATCCATTGACTCCACTTCTGGCGGCCCCCATCCCTGTCCTGACATGCAATTGGCTGAACTCCCGGGGAGGGGCGGGACTCACTGGGTCTGGTCCAGTTAAAAAGGTCGGAGCGGGCCTGGGGCCCGTCTCTCGGGTGGAGTCTTCTGACAGCTGGTGGAGCAGGTCGCAGGAATCTCTTCGCTTCAGTCATGGCCTGTGTGAGTGCGGGACCCTCTGTTCCAAGGTCTAGGGGACTGAGCAGAAACAAATGAACATAGGAGAGTAGACAATTGGGGAGTTGCTTCTGGTTCCAGCTGTGCAGCTTTGGACAGGTGTTTTCTCTGGTCCTCAGTTGCTACATCTGTAAAATGGGGGTGGCTGTCATAGCCCCCCCTGAAACCCTTAAGCCTCTCTGGCTTAAGAATGTCCTGGATTTCTCTGAGTTCTGGCAGCATACCTATGTCTTGCAAGGTCCAATACCCTGCCGCTTTGCAGTTTTCTGAGAAGTGGGAGTGGGAAGGGTGTGGCCACCCGGGAAGGGGGAGGCAGGGGGACATTTTGGCCACAGCCATTCACTGTTCCCTCTCCTCCACTCTAGAGTCTCCTGACCCCTCCCCCCCTGCAGCTGTCCCCAGTCACAGGGCCAGGGCTCAGTTGGTCACCCTCTGCTCCAGAAAAGTTAAAAAAAAAAAACCTCCTGAGCCCGAGATTGGCTGCAGGCTGGTCAGTGAAGGCTGGTTGATTCTGGGCGGAGGAAACTGCATGCGTTTGCACACGCAGGCAGGCAAGCCTTCAGGAATAGGGTTCAGATGTCAAAGAAACCCCTTACCCAAATTAACTGCTGGGCACTCACCCAGGCAGGTGCCTAGCAATCCCCAGATAAGTGCTGGGCTCTCTAGCTTGCTAAGTCCACATTGCCACTCTAGGGCTGCCCAGTCCCGCAGAGCCAGACCGCGCCCCTCTCCTCTCCCGCTCCCTCTCCCGTTGGTGTGCCTCTGGGCAGAGAGCCTTGAAGCCAATCCGGGAGGTCCAGGCTGCTTTTTCTCTCTCAGAGAAGCAGGGCCTTGAGCTAGTGGTCGCCTAATCCTGTCTGTCAGCTAAATGAGGATTTAGGAGCTCACACACACTCCATCTCCCCCTCTATCCTAAGTCCAGATCCCCAAGCTGGTTGATAATGGGTGAATCTTCTAGAGTCTGTTCTGTAGGACCTCCACAAGTTTCACATTAACACTCTGCTGGGAATTGGGACTTTCCCCAACTTCAGGGACAATCAAGACTAGAACTTACACCCTATCCTGACCACCCCATTCCACCTCAAGCTTCCCCTGGGGCTGGCTGGTCAAGCTACCCTAGGGTGGGAATGACCTCATCCCCACATCCCAGGTAGCTCAGGCCATGTCCTCCTAACTCCAACCTAAACACAGCTGGGTGCTCTTCTGTACACAGGGTCTGGTCGCCAGCAACCTGAATCTCAAACCTGGGGAATGTCTCAAAGTTCGGGGAGAGGTGTCCCCCGACGCCAAGAGGTGAGATTGGAGAAAGGAATAGAGGTGGCAGGGGGCGGGGTTCGCAGACCTAGGTTGTGATGGGCGTGGCCGGCCAGTACCGCTTCTCCCCAGCCCGCAGAGGGTTAATGGGCAGCTGCAGATGCTGCGTTTTCTGGATGAGTCACTTCCTCGCTGGGTCTAGCTGGGTCTAGTCGACAAGCCGTGGTCTCCCCCTCTCTCCAGCCTCCTTTCTCCGGGCTAGAGTAGTTTCTCTCTCTCTCTCTCTCTCTCTCTCTCTCTCTCTCTCTCTCTCTCTCTCTCTCTCTCTCAAACTTTTTATTGCTTCTTTGCGAATTTCTCATTATACTCCCAATCCTACTCACCTCCCTGTTTCTTCATAGCCACCCTCCACCCTTGCAACCTCTCCCTCAAAAGAAAAGAAAACAAGCAAAATCTCAACATGGAAGCTGTAGTGTGTCTCTGCAGTATACACTCCCTTTTCCTCAAGTATCTTTTTTTTTCTTTTTTTCTTTTCTTTTTTTTTTTTTTTTTTTTTTTTTCTTTTTTTTTGGTTTTTCGAGACAGGGTTTTTCTATGTAGCCCTGACTGTCCTGGAACTCACTCTGTAGACCAAGCTGGCCTCGAACTCAGAGATCCACCTGCCTCTGCCTCCCAAGTGCCGGTATTAAAGGCGTGCACTACCTCTGCCCGGCTTCCCCAAATATCTTTTACTTGCAAATGTTCATTGCAATAAGTCCTTGGTCTGGTTTGTGGGGCTCTGGCTTCTGCTTCTCTATCCATATTGGATCCTCACCAGGACTCCTCTCAGATAATCTGCTATTACTCTGTCCACAGAGATCCTGCAGCTTTGGATATGGAAGCCCTTTCATGCACTCCAAAAGCTCATAGATAGGGTAGGTGTTGGGGTGTGTCAACTCAAAGCCCTGGATCTGGGCCTGAGTGATAGCTGAGTTCAGCTAACTAGCTCTCTGCTTCCCAGCAACCTCACTCAGTGCCAAAGCCAGCAAGGGGCAGGGCCAGCTCTCCTGCCCTCGTTCCCCTGGGGCCAGCTCACCCACCCCTACACCACCACAGTCAGCTTACTGTACTGCCCAGGAGAGGTGCAGGCCCCCCTTTCTCCAGTGCTGCAGCAGGTGAGGGGTGGGGCCAACTCTACCAAGTGTCACAGCCAGTGTGCTTCACAAATCTTTTTTTATTATTATTTTTATTTTTTAATATTAGATTTTTTCTTTATTTACATTTCAAATGTTATCCCCTTTCCTCATTTCCACTCCCAAAACCCCACTACTCCCTCCCCCCTCCCCTTGCTCACCAACCCACCCACTCCTGATTCCCTGTCCTGGCATTCCCCTACACTGGGCATCCAGCCTTGAAGGGCCTCTCCTCTCGTTGCTGTCCCTTAAACTAAAGCAGCAGCTGCCTCAACAACTACTCTGGCTTGCCCCCATCCCCTTCCGCGGGCGGGGGGGGGGTGGTGGTTGGCGGGAGGGAGCGGGAGAGAGGCGATGAGGGAGTGGTCACCCACGTGCCTACTGCCTGCTTTGGGGGAGCAGGGGCGGGGCCTGCAGGGGCTCAATCTTTTTTATTTTTCCAGAGCTTCCCCTCATTCATACCGCCCCACCGCCTGTTTTTTTCAGCAGCCATGTGAGTTTGAACCAGTCATCCATACTCACGAGGCCTCGATTTTTTTTTTCTTTTCTTCTCGGAAGACAGGGTCTCCTTATATAGTCGTGGCTAGCAATGTTAACCAGGCTGGCCTCCAGGGAGATCCACATGCCTCCGGCTCCCCAGAGCTGGGATTAAAAGTGTGCACCTCGATATTCCACACTCCTAAAAGCCTGGGAAATACTAAAGCCAGAGGGAAAGTGGTGGAGTGGAGAGAGCCAGGGGTCGGGTCCATCAAGATGCAGCGGGAAAGTGGTGGAGTGGAGAGAGCCAGGGGTCAGTTCCATCAAGGCGCAGAGGGAAAGTGGTGGAGTGGAGGGAGCCAGGGGTCGGGTCCATCAAGGCTCAGCGGTAAAGTGGTGGAGTGGAGAGAGCCAGGGGTCGGGTCCATCAAGGCGCAGCTGCTGCTCTCGTCTGATGTTAGTTAAGCTCCTGAGCCCGTTTCCCTCTTCTTACCATACCTCCATGGTGAACACCGCTACCAGGCTCCGTGCAACAAACTGTGCTATTATCATTTGCTCTTCTCCACAGTCAGGGAACATCTATGGGGTGTCCTGCTCTGTGCTCGGCACGGGGGACTCAGATACACAAGACAGATAAGACACCATCTGGAGAGTCTCCCCTCTTGACCAAAGGGGTTGACAACTATCGATGTCTGGGTGAGAGCTCCCTTTAGGGCAGCTCCCCACTATACAGACAGGAAAGAGACTGTGGCTCAGAGAGACTCTTCAGGGTCTAGCTCAATTCACATGGTGAGGCCAGAAGTAGAATCCAGGTTTCTGGCCTTCCTGTTGACTGAGTTTCAACATGGTACGTCAATAGCCAGCTGCTGATGTTGCATTTTCTCAGTGAGCGCGGGTCTAGAGCCATCCAACATGGCTTAAAGCCCCCCTGTTACTCCTTAGCTTTGTGCTGAACCTGGGGAAAGACAGCAACAACCTGTGCTTACACTTCAACCCTCGCTTCAATGCCCATGGAGACGCCAACACCATTGTGTGTAACAGCAAGGAAGATGGGACCTGGGGAACTGAACAAAGGGAGCCTGCCTTCCCCTTCCAGCCTGGGAGTGTCACGGAGGTGGGTAGGGTGGGAGCTGGGCAGGGTCCTGGGTGGGCTGGACAACATAGAGACAGAGGCTGGCCGTTCCTGGCTGTGGGATCACCCTTGAGTGGCATCCCTCTCTGAACATAATGGACCTAGCCTATACAGGGCTGTCCCCAGGGCTCTGAGCTGGTCCAGGGCCCAGCTCACTGCCCTTCTCCATCCATCAGGTGTGCATCACCTTTGACCAGGCTGACCTGACCATCAAGCTGCCAGACGGGCATGAGTTCAAGTTCCCCAACCGCCTCAACATGGACGCCATCAACTACATGGCAGCGGATGGTGACTTCAAGATTAAGTGCGTGGCCTTTGAATGAAGCCAGCCAGCCCGATAGCCTTCAATAAAGGCAGCTGCCTCTGCTCCCTGTAACCCAGTCCTTTGTGTGAGAGAGTGTTTGTGTCCATGTGAGGGACCCCGCCCAACCTGGTCCATCTTCACTTCCATTCACTCCTCCATGTGTTCTTGCTCCCAGAGACCTCTCTTCTTATGGTCTCCAGCCCAAAGAGAGCCCAGCATATAGAGGCCTTAGTGACCACAGAGTGTGAACCAGTGTCCCACTGCGACAGGGACAGAACAATGGGAAGTAGACAGATGAACAGCAGGACCTCATTTGTCTTCAAAGAGGCCAGAAACCACTGGGTATGGTGACACATACTTGAAATTTAGGAGGCTAAGACAGGCACATCGGCGTGTGTTCGAGAGCAGTCTGGATAGCCTAGGCTATATGGTGAAGGCAGCTTGGGCTAGCTGTGGACTCCTATACCATTAACTACTTGGGAGACCGAGGCAAGAGGACCACTTAGGGCTGGCTGGGGCAACACAGCATGACCTCATATAGGACAGGAATCTTGAACTAGGTAAGGGGCTACAAGCTGTTGTGTGGCCTTGTGCTTGGTAGCTGGTCTCTCTGAGCCTTAGTTTATCGTTTTATGCATGAGGGATAATACTCAGTTAACATGAGGGTTGTCATGGAGTTAAATGTGATTTTGGTGGAGGACTCCAAGTTCTGCTCTGGGTACATCATGGCCAATGGTATTTGGGTAGCTTCTGGTCTTCGTTACACTACTAACTTTTTATGCCTGCAAACGAGAAGGGAGGAAATGGTCTCTGAGTGACAAAATGGCTCCCCAGCAGCTGAGCACAGAGGAAGCAGGCTTACTCTCCTGGAATCAAAGGGCAGCTAGAGGACTAGGCTAGAAACCGCCAACTGTGTGGCACTGGACAGGCCCCTCCCAACCGAAGGGGATCCAGGATGAGGTCATAGCCCTGTAATGTGGTTGGGGATTCTGAGTGGACCCCTTCAGAGACATGGGGTGAGGAGTGGGGCGGGAAGGCTGATGGGAAGGCGTGGAAGCAAGCTTTCCAGAGGGCGGGTGCTCACAGGGCCGGTGGAGATGGACTGGCCGACCACCACGTGCTTACTCCTGATTTCCAGAAGGACGAGTCTTCCGGATCTTAGCTCGGGTTCTGCCGCCCTGGGATGCCTTTCTTAGCTGAGTCCTGTCTCATCCAGCACAATTAACTGTGGCTCAACAAGACCCATGGGTCATTGTTCATCTGCACTAGTGTCCCTGCTTCCCAGGAAACAGCTGCAGGAACTGAGCCAAGGTCCCGGAAGGCTTCGACCATAAACCTTACTAGGTTCTCTCCAATTCTCAAATCTGGCGCATAATAATACCTTGAGGCTGGGAAGCTGGTGCCTCTGAGAGCAGATCTCATTTTCTAGGACAACCAGCACCCTCCTGGTAGGGTCTCCTGCATTGCCCCCCCCCCCCGCCTCAGTTTCCCCATGAAGACTTTTCATGTTGGTGGGTCCAGGAAAGGGGAGTACCCATGGGAGAAGACCAAAGACAATGGAATGCACAAGCCTTGGGCTCCCATGAAACACACCCCATCACCCTGCTTTTCTGAGGCTCCCAAGGGTAGCTGTGGAGGAGACGCCCTCTGCTGGCCCCAAAGAAAATGGCCCTCAGACTGTCTTCCTGTCTTCACAATCCACCCCCCAGGATTCTCCCCAGAGGAGCAAAGCACTGACCTTGAACAAGGAAGGGATGACCTCACAGAGAGGTTGTAGGGCTCACCACAGGGGTGGGGCTGGGAGATGGCTCAGTGGGTAAGAGCACTTAGTGCCCTTCCAGAGGAGCTGACTGAAGTTCCCAGCACCCACATGGCAGCTCACAGCCATCTACGAACGTTTGTAGCTCCAGTTTCAGATGATCAAACGCTTTCTTCCAACCTCAGGCAAAGCACCTACATACATAAAATAAATTACAAATAAGACAATAATAAAAATAAGAATTGCACAGGTTGCCAGTTTGATGGTGCACTCTTTTAATCCCTCACTCAGCAGACTGGGCTCTGTGAGTTCGAGGCCAGCCTGGTCTACATAGTGAGTTCTAGGACAGCCAGGGATATGTAGGGAGACTCTGTTGCAAAACAAAAAAAAACAAAAAAAAAGGCAGACTGAGCTGGGCTGTGATGGTGCACGCCTTTAATCCCAGCACTTGGGAGGCAGAGACAGGCAGATTTCTGAGTTCGAGGCCAGCCTGGTCTACAGAGTGAGTTCCAGTTCCTGGCTAGGGCTATACAGAGAAACCCTGTCTCGAAAAATCAAAAAAAAAAAAAAAAAAAAAAAAAAAAAAAAAAAAAAAAAGGGAGTCTGGAGAGATGGCTCATCGGGTAAGAGCACTGACTGCTCTTTCAGAGGTCCTGAGTTCAATTCCCAGCAACAACATGGTGACTCAAAACCATCTGTAATGGGATCCAATGCCCTTTTCTGGTGTGTGTGAAGACAACTACAGTGTACTCATATAAATAAAATAAATAAATCTTAAAAGAAAAAAAAAAAGGAAAAGGAAAAACTGGGGGTGGGAGGATGCACAGGCTCCAGCCTCAGCCCAGCAGGCATCCAGTGCAGGACCCACAGAGTGGGGAGGAGTCTGAGAACGGGCTGAAGACAGAAGTGCGGACTCTGATTTACCAAGCCGGACCACAGAACTTCTGTTTAGTCCATAGCCACAGGGAGGAGGGGATAGCCGGTGATAGCCCAGTAGCGGAAGGCAGCTCTCAGCTCTCTAGGCTCCCTCAGAGGCCGCAGTGTGGCCAGGAAAATGCCTCTACCCAGAGGGGAGATGCCAAGGGACACAGGAGGGCTTGCTCTAGGGGAACAGAAGGAACCACTCAGAGACACACGTGTCTAGTAGCTTTTTCTTTAGACAGGGTCTCTAGCCCAGGCTGGGCTCCAATTTCTCTATGTATCAGGATGTCTTTGAACTCCTGATCCTCCTGTCTCCACTTGTTAGGATGACAGGTTGTGCCACCAAGCCCAGTTTGGGGACCCACACTTTAAAGATAACTTCTTCTCAGCATCCAGCATAGAATCTGCAAGTGGGGGACCCACGTGGGAGGAATCTGACATTCATGGGGTGCCATGCCTACATGGAAGTAAGGCTCCTTCCCAAACTCATCACCGCAGCCTGCTTCTGCTTCCTACTTCTCTAAGTAGACACATTAGCTTCTGAGGGAGCGGCCAGGGAGCTGGGAAGGGAGACCAAACACCAAAGATCAGACAATCTAGCTCACATTTTAACACTGGCACAATCCTCCCCACCCCCAACCCCCGCCTCTTGTTTGGTTTTGGTCTATTGAGACAGAGTTTCTCTATGAAGCCCTGGATGTCATGGAATGCACTCTGTAGACCAGGCTGGTCTCAAACTCAGAAATCTACCTGCCTGGAGAGATGGCTCAGCAGTTAAGAGCACTGACTGCTCTTCCGAAGGACCGGAGTTCAAATCTCAGCAACCACATTGTGGCTCTCAACTATCTGTAATGAAATCTGACTCCCTCTCTTGAAGTGTCTTAAGAGAGCTATGGTGTACTTGCAAATAATAAATAAATAAATCTTAAAAAAAGAAGGAAAAAAAAAGTGCTGAGATTAAAGGTGTGTGCCACCACCGCCCAGCCTGGCATGAAATCTTAAGTAACAGCTTGCCTCTCTGTGTGCCAGTACACAGTAGGCATCCAATATGTGTAACTACCTGGCTCTCAGAGCTTATATCTGGAAGAGTCTGTTTTGGGTCTGATTATCCTATCCATCATCATAGACTCCAAGACCCCTCTGTATCCTCCACATTGTTAGAGACATCCTGACCTGAGCTTCTTGCTTCAAAGACCTCACCCCTAGGACCATCATGATAATTGAATCAGAGTCAAAGGCATAGGTCCTGGTGCATCAACCAGTACAGGACCCGATGACCAAATGCACAAAGCCTTGAGAATAGAATAAGTCGGTTATACAATGGGGTCACTAAAGTCCCTGCCTAGTATGTGTGTGTGTGTGTGTGTTAAAGATTTATTTATTCCCAGCACTTTGGAGGCAGAGGCAGGCATATTTCTGAGTTCGAGGCCAGCCTGGTCTACAGAGTGAGTTTCAGGACAGCCAGGGCTATACAGAGACACCCTGTCTCAAAAAAACAAAAAAAGAGAGAGAGAAAAAAAGATTTATTTATAGCCAGTCAGTGGTGGTACATGCCTTTAATCCCAGCACTTCAGAGTCAAAAGCAGGCAGATTTCTGAGTTCAAGGCCAGCTTGGTCTACAGAGTGAGTTCCAGGACAGCCAGGGCTACACAGAGAAACCCTGTCTCAAAAAACCAAAAAACCAAAACCAAAACCACAGAGAATGTTCTTGAAATGGGCATTCTGGGACCCTGCCAAGTGTCCTGAACCCTGAACCCTAGATCTGGATTTCAGCAAGCCTTCAAGTGCATGCCAGAGTTCTAGAGCCACTTTTTTTTTTTTCTTTTTGTTTTTTCAAGTCAGGGTTTCTCTGTATAGGCCTGGCTGTCTTGGAACTCACCCTGTAGACCAGGCTGGCCTCAAAGTCAGAAATCCACCTGCCTCTGCCTCCCAAGTGCTGGGATTAAAGGCATGTGCCACCACCAGGCCTTAGAGCCACCTCTTTAGAACCTCACAAAGTCACTACAGTGATATGTATCTTATAAATAGAGAAGTGAGACAGAAAGAAGAAGGCAACTTGGGGGCTGGAGAGATGACTCAATGGTTAGTAGCGCTTACTTCTCTTGCAGAGAACCAGAGTTTGGTTCCCAGCATCCACATGATCCACAAAATATCTGGAACTCTAGTTGCAGGGGACCTGATACCCTTTTTTGGGCTTGTAGGCACTTCACTCATGCGGTGCACATAAACTCACTCAAGCACAATACTTTTTTAGTCTTATTTATTTATAGTTAGGGTCTCTTTATTATGTAGCTCCGGTTGTCCTGGAGCTTACTAGGTAGACTACTAGGTTGACCTCAATCCAGATGCCTCTGCCTCCCACGTGCTGGGATTAAGGACATATGTCACCTCGCCTAGCCCATAAATTATGATTTAATCTTTAAAAAAAAGAGGCAATTGCTTCTGAGTCACATACTTTGTAAAGGAATACCAGTGTTTGAATCTAGGCAGTTCCCCTCGCTCATGGAAATCACGAAAGAGTTGACGAAAGAGTTAGCCATTTATGACTAACTCTATATTGAGCGCCTGTTTGAGGCAGGACAGATGATGGAATCTGGGAGCCTAGTTCTCACTGAAGCCATTCTGGGAGAAATGTTCGCAAATCCTGAACCAATGCTGAGACAGGATGGGAGGGTCCTTTTTTTTTTTTTTTTTT
>NW_022196893.1:9618651-9667351 GCF_008632895.1 Mastomys coucha
GAAATCCGCCTGCCTCTGCCTCCCAAGTGCTGGGATTAAAGGCGTGCGCCACCACCGCCCGGCGGGAGGGTCCTTTAAAAGGTGGAGCCAAATCAGCGGAACTGTGGAACAAGGCCACGAAGTGCGCCCTACCGGAAGTCTGAAACTGCTACACCCGGAAGTGCTTTAAGTCAGAAGCAGCCACGCTGCCGGAAGCTTCACTGTAATGGGCCGCAACAAGAAGAAGAAAAGAGATGGAGATGACCGGCGGCCCCGGCTCATCCTCAACTTTGATGAAGAGAAGCGGCGGTAAGTGGCAGGGTCGAAAGAGATTCCGGTCAGGTTGCCGGGGGAAGCGCGCCAGGCACAGGGCTCGCACGTCCACGCAGAGGGCTCTTCCGGCCCCGCCCCTGGATGTGACTGAAGATCGCGTTCCTCTTTCCCCACCTCGTGGGTTGGAGTCGCTTGCTCCTCCCTCGCGGTATACGGGTCTCAGAGCTGTGCCTTGGACCGCCGGAGTCCAGCGCCGTCCATTGTCACGGCATATAGCTGGGTCCCGGTCGTTTTTGAGGAAGGACGAGCGAATGGGGCGAGAGAGGTTTATGTTCATTTATTCACTCATCAGATTGTGTGCCAACTAGGCTTGAGGCCCGAGGCTGAACTTTGCGTTTCTGTATGATCGTAAATAACACCTTGTAGCCTGATGGCTCTCAACCTGTGAGTCAGAAATCCACTGTGGGTCGCGACCCCTTTACGACCATCGGAAAAGAGGATGTTTACATTACGATTCATAACAGTAGCAAAATTACAGCAACAAAAATAATATTAAGAGGCCATTGCATTAGAAAGCTTGAGAACCACTCTTGTCAAAAACCCTGGTGCAGCTTACCAAAGGAAACCGCAATTTCAAGGCCTGGTGGTGCAGACCTGTAATCCTAGCCACCCGGAATGCTGAGGCAGGAGGATTGCAAAGTCAAACCCTGTCCAGGAAAGTTCAAGAACAGTATGGGCATTTGGACAAGTTTATTGGGTCCCTGTCTCCAAGACAGTATAAACGAATCTATTAAACCATTTGCCTACCTTGAACAAGGTACTAAGCTTAACTAACCCTCCAGTACAGCAAACTCAGGAACAGAGCAGAGGTCAGACAGGAAGAGGAAGCAAGAGTCAGGAAGGTGGGGGCCACTCCTAGGTTCTGCCACGCAGGTGGGTTCAGGAGTCAGGTGTTATTGAGGACCAGGTGTTGGTTGGTTTAATGAAAGAGTTTTGGGGTCTGGGTGAAGTTATTATTAGAATGTCTTACTAGAAATGACTCCTATGAAATAAAGTTTGCCAGTGTGGAAACAGTGACCACCTGCTCTGTGTGTACTGTGTAGCCTTGTGTGTACTTACCAAGGCCAGGTGAACCAGGTGACAGTCCTTGTCAATGTTTGGTTAGCATCGACAATGGAGCATGTACTGAGACTGCACCTTACAGCACAGGTGTGTGGTAGGTTAATACCACCTAGGATTATTTTGTTGTTTGTTTGTTTGTTTTCAGACAGGGTTTCTCTGTGTAGCCCTGGCTGTCCTGGAACTCACTCTGTAGACCAGGCTGGCCTCAAACTCAGAAATCTGCCTGCCTCTGCCTCCCAAGTACTGGGATTAAAGGCTTGCACCACCACTGCCGCGCTAGGATTATTATGTTAGTATGCTGTGATGGTCCAGCAAGGACTACCAACTCATTTCTCATAAGGTACCCTTGCCATTGATCGACTCATAACTGCATTGTCTGTGGCCTTGGATAAGTACCCTAGTCTTCCTCAGAGTCCCTGTCTGTAAACTAAGAACTGGCTGTGGAGAGGGTAAAATGGGTTTATGGGTAGGATAGAGCCTGGCACTTTATGGAACTCTCTAGAGCCCTGCTTTCCTTGCGGCTTCTTCTGACTCCCCCAGCTTCTCCCGACTCCCCTGGCTTCTCCCCTGCTTCCTTCCTGCAGGGAGTACCTGACAGGCTTCCACAAGCGGAAGGTAGAGCGCAAGAAGGCAGCCATTGAGGAGATAAAGCAGCGACTTAAACAAGAGCAGAAGAAGCTTCGAGAAGAGGTATGGTTGAGGGTGGGCTAGGGGTATGGGTTGGGGGTGGGCTCAACTCCAGGGGAGGGCCATCCTCCATTAGGTCTGCTGGAGGCAGCTGTGGGACAGCAGTGTGAGTGTGACGGGAACTGTCTATACCAGTAGAGATGCTGTGTGTGAGGAATGAGTCTGCTCTCTGAACCATGCTCTCACAGCATGGAGGTACACAGGGCTGTTGCATGTATGGCTGAAAGGCCATTCTTGCTGTGTTTCTTTCTGTCTCCGTGGCTTTTTCTGTGGCTGTGATAAGATACGCTTGACAAAAGGCAGCCTAAGAGGGAAAAGGTTTATCCTGGCTCTTAGTTCAAGCGCCCAGTCCATCCTGGCAGGAGAGTCAGGGTGGCAGGAGCTTGAAGCAGCTGGTCTATCACACCTAGTCAGGAAGCAGAGTGATGGACGCATGCTGCCCCTTGGCTCCCTTTCCTCACTTATGTAGTCCAGGGCATGGTGGCACCCATAGTGAGCAGGTCTTCCCACCTCAACTAACAAAATCACGATAATATCCATAGTATGCTCAGAGGCCCAGCTCCCAGGCCATCTTAGATTTTGTCAGAGGTTAACAGTTAACACCTTCGTTGGGTGGTGGTGGTGCATGCCTTTAATCCCAGTACTTGGGAGGCAGAGGCAGGTGGATTTCTGAATTCAAGGCCAGCCTGGTCTACAGAGTGAGTTCCAGGATAGCCAGGGCTACACAGAGAAACTCTGTCTCGGAAAAACAAAAACAAACAAAACAAAACAAAAACACAGTTAACACCTTCCCATCTTCCCTTTTGGCTTCAGCGCCACCAGGAGTACCTGAAGATGCTGGCAGAAAGGGAGGAGGCACTAGGTGAGTCCTTACCTAGGCCCTACGTGGAGAACGTCCAGTGAGCCTGGGCTTCTGCGCCCCCTGGTGGGAATAAGGGGGAGTGGGGAGAAAGCTGTGGAGAGGAGAGGGTGACTTCCTTAGCTGTAGAGATCTTGGTGGTGGTGTGGAGGGCGGATCAGAGAATAGGAGACCCAAACCATATGGTAAGCTGAGACTGAGCAAAGAGCCAGGGATGGGACAGCTCTTGCCCTCACGCAGGGATGCGCTGGAGCACAAAGGTATGAGAGGTTCATTTCCAGCAGTTAGCTGTGGGCGCGGCTCTGGACACAAAGAAAACATGAGTGGCTCTAGAAAAGCTTGCTGTGGCTAGGAGGGAGGCTGGAGCCTGGACTGAGCCAGGCCTGAGACTGCTTTATGCTTACCTTGCAGAGGAGGCAGATGAGCTGGAGCGGCTGGTGACAGCAAAGACCGAGTCGGTGCAGTATGACCACCCCAATCACACAGTCACCGTGACCACAGTCAGTGACCTGGACCTCTCCGGAGCCCGGCTGCTAGGTCTGCCCCTGCCTGAGGTAGGTCCCAGGACAGCCCTGGGGAAGAAGGGGTTTAAAGGTAGATGGGTTTGTGAGGGCTGCTCAGTGTTGGTCCATATCAAGGTCTCGGACTGGAAGTGTGCTCCAGGCAGCTTTCTTAACATGGCTCAGCTCATCCATCAGTTGAGGGTTGCCATGGTACACTTGATGGTGTGGAGGCAAGTAACCATGAGGATGCAGAGATGAGGCCCTTGGCACTGAGCCCACTTATAGTAAGTGTTCAACAGGCTTAGGGGCACTGTAACCCTTGTGTGACAAGCTGTACCCGTATCTTGTGGCATGTGTGTGCAGGGACAGTGGGTTTGTAGCCTGGGTTGTATGCCCTCAATAACAAAACATCTGTGCCACTTAAAGCTCTACCCATGACTTGTGCAGGAGTTTCTATGTCAGGGTCCCTTCAGGTCTGCAAATGCTCAAGTCTTGAATAAAATGCTATAATATTTACATAGAACTTACTAATGTCCTCCCTTGTCCTTTATATGATCTCTGAGTTACTTAGAAAACTGCATGCTAAGCCAGGCCATGATGGTGGTCACTTTTAATCCATGCACTTGGGAAGCAGAAGCAGGTAGGTCTCAGAATTTAAGGCCAGCCTGGTTTACAGAGTGAGTTCCAGGACAGCCAAGGCTACCCAGAGAAACCCTGTTTCAAAAAACAAAAACAAACAAGAGAGAGAGAAAGAGAGAGAGAGAGAGAGAGAACGCGAGAGAGCTCGAGCAAGAGAGCAAGCAAGCAAGCTACCTAGCTAGCTGAATGCCAGGCCAGCAAGATAGCTTAGGGGTAAAGTACTCTGGAACACCATGTGGTAGAAGGTTATTCTCTTGCTTCCTACACTCATGCTTTTGGTATGCATGTCACACAAACACACACACACACACACACACACTAATACAAAACAAAATCTGAATATCCTGTGTTACTTAAATTGTTACACTGCAGTATTCAAAGAATAGCATAAGTCTGGGTCCTGGAGAGACGGTACACAGGATAAGAATGCTTTCTGCTCTTGTAGAAGACCCAGGATCCATTGCCATGGAGTCTCACAAGCATCTGACCTCTTCTGGTCTCTGCAAGCACCAGGCCTGCATGTAGTACGCGTGCGCGCACACACACACACACACACACACACACACACACACACACACACACACACACGTGCGCGCGCGCGTGCAGGCGGTATAGTCATACACATAAAACAGATTTAAAAATCTAAAACAGGTTTTTTGTTTGTTTGTTTGTTTGTTAGTTTTTTGAGACAGGGTTTCTCTGTGTAGCCCTGGCTGTCCTGGAACTCACTCTGTAGACCAGGCTGGCTTTGAACTCTGTAATCCACCTGCCTCTGCCTCCCAAGTGGTGGGATTAAAGGCGTTTGCCACCACTGCCCAGCCCTAAAACAGTTTTTACTAAGATGAGAAGTCTGTTGTCGGTGCAGATACTTCATTTCCTTCCAGATGTTACATTTCTTCTCATCCTGCAGCTGGTTGACTTCAGCTGCCCAGGGAGTTAACAATATAAAGTACATTTTTGGGCTGAGGTTGCAGCCTGCTCCTCCTGTGAGACCCAAGGTCCAATCTCCAACATCACAAAAACAACAAAGCAAAATCCCTCACATTTCCAAGGGCCAGGCCCGGAAGCACACCAGGGAAGTGAAGGCTGGGGGGTCATTAGTTCAAGATCAACCTGGGCTACATATGAGCTCCAGTCTTGAAAAACGTTCCTGGCCTGAGTTGTAGTCTTTGTACATCTGAAGAGGCACGCCTGACTGACTGACCCACGACAACCTCCTGGCTTTGTGCTTGGCTTCCTGGAGGGCCTGGCACGGTGTGTCTTGCTGCCATTTTGCTGATGTTGCTGTTGGCGAATGTTTGGAAACAGGCTGTCCTTTGCCATTCTGACTCCCAGACAGTGTCCTAGGTTCTGTTCTGCTAGTATGACAAAGCTATAACCAAAAACAACTTGGGGACTTGGGGAGGAAAGGGTTTAATTCATCTTACACTTCCAGGTCACAGTTATCATAGAAGGGAGCCAGGGCAGGAACTCAGCACAGGAGCCTGAGGCAGAAACTATAGAGAAGTCCTGCTTACTCACTCTCACTTGCTCACTCTCGCGTGCTTACCCTGCATTTATTTATTTATTTGCCTTTTTTTTTTCTCTCTCTCTGTAGACCAGGCTGGCCTCGAACTCAGAAATCCGCCTGCCTCTGCCTCCGCCTCCCAAGTCCTGGGATTAAAGGCATGTGCCACCACCACCTGGCTATACGCTAGCTTTTTTATATAACCCAGGACCACCTGCCCAAGGAATGGTGCCACCTGGGTCAGGTTAGGCCTTGCCCATAGACCAACTTGATCTAGGCAATTTCTCAGTTAGACTTCTCTCAGATGATTGTGGGATGTGTCAAATCAACAGTTAAGGCTAAGCAGGCCAGACACAGACACTTCTGCCCAGAGCCTTCTCTGAGCCCTACTCAGGCCTCTAAGGTAGCTGGTCGGACTTCTGTGTGAAAGGCAGAACTGCTCAGGGTGCCTGTCCATGCCTGTAATGGTCCTGTCCTTTGTTTCTCTAGCAAGGGGACCAGGACAGGTCCCAGGAGGAGGAGATGTCATCCATGGAAAAGCCAACAAAAGCCTTGCCTAGGAAGTCCAAAGACCCCCTGCTCTCCCAGCGGTGAGATTTGTCATGTAGCTCTTGGGGTCCATTCCTCTCTGGCATGAGTGGCTGGGCATGTGGAACCACCCTAGCTTGAGGGGTAGAGGGCAAGAGGGGATGCTGTCAGGCTTGTGCAGCCAGGCCGGGCCAGGTTTGAAATGTGTTTGGAGCTTGTTGCAGCTTCCCATCCACAAGTCAAATGATCACACTCATCCATGACTAAAGGTCACACCCCAGCCTCCCACCCCACCATTGTTTGAGTCTCGAGGGTAAGCCAAGGCTCTGGCCTCACCAGCCTCCATTCTCCCCGCAGCATCTCCTCTCTCACAGCTACACTGCACGCACACAGTCGGAAGAAGGTCAAGAGGAAACACCCTCGGCGGGCACAGGACTCCACCAAGAAACCTCCAAGTGCCACTCGTACCAGCAAGACACAGCGCCGCCGTCGGATGACTGGAAAAGCCAGGCATAACGGGGAGTGAGCCTCAAGCCTGTGGGTCCTCAGCCTAAGTCCTTGGCTGTCCCTATAACCCAGCTACACCGAGGGTTACCTGCAGCCTAAGCCTGAAAATCAGGACTTTTCAGCCCGGGGTCATCCTTGCTTTGAACCACCTGGGGTTTGAGCCTAGAAGAAATGGGCTTCTGTGAGCCCAGGTTCCCAGAGCCTGCAGAATGGTGCTGGGACTCGTTCACAAATGTACATCCACTTGGGACTGAACAGAATTTTGAAACTCCTGTCTACACTTGTGATTTGTCCTCGCTTTGATGTCATGGTTTCTGGGGTGGTGGGAATACTCAGGGGTCCATCTACCTCCAAGTTTTCCTAAGGGTATTGCAAGGTGATATCAGCTGGGTGGTGGTGGCACATACCTTTAATCCCAGCACTTGGGAGGCAGAGGCAGGCAGATCTCTGAGTTCGAGGCCAGCCTGGTCTACAGAGTGAGCTCTAGGACAGCCAGGGCTTCACAGAGAAACCCTGTCTCAAAAAAACAAAACAAAAACCAAAAACAAACAAACAAAAAAAAAACAACAACAAAAAAAACATGTGATATACCTGGGTCCCCTCGTCCTAGCTGAAGACCAACATGTCCCTTGTAGAATCCAGAGCTGTGGCCAGCTTTGGTGGCATATGGTAAAACTGCACCAAAGAGGCTGAGGCAGGAGACTCAATTCAAGGTCATCTTCAGCTACATAGGGAGTTTCAGGCCATCTTGGGCTGATGGGTTATCAGGAGGTATCTGAAGACTGAGGGCTAGCGTCAGAAGGCCATATTCAGGGACAGAAAGCTCAACTTCAGGCCTTTCCTGGGAGTTGGCTTGGTCTGACCTCAGCCCTTCTCCCTATTCCCTGCCCTTTGTCTGCTCCAAGAGCGGTGATTACCTGTCTGGCTTCCTCAGATGGGTCTGCCTCTCCCTGAGGTTCTAGTACTCAGCCCAGTGAAGGGACCCTGGGCCTCACCCCCTAGACCACTGATCAGGACAGTAAGCCAGGAGATGGAGGGATTTGGTCCCCATGTGAGCCTCAGGCAGTGCTGTACTACTGGGTGTTTCCCTATATGAATCTCCAGGGCTACCCTGAGGCTGGAGTGTGGGTTTTATAGGATGCCCTGCACCACACTGGGCTCACACACCTCATGGCTCACAGCATGTCCCTGTCTCCTTAGTGGTGATGTCTGCCTCTGGAAACATGAAGTCATTTCCAGTTTACACAAGTGAATGAAATGCCATCCATCTCTTCCTGTGTGTTACTGGTTTTTCTAGCTGACCACGGAAATTGAGTCACAGAAATTTGGCCAGTTAGGGAGGTAGAGTCAGAACCCCCTGGAGGACTTGTGTCTTCTCCCAGGGCATGCATACACATATGCAGGAGACCCTCCATACACACATACATAGGAGACCCTCCATACACACATATGCAGGAAACCCTCCATACACACATACATAGGAGACCCACCTCTGCACATAAACATACTCAGTAGACTTCATGTACCCACATACACCCACATGTACCCACATACACAGGAGACACCACACACACACAACACACCCTATATACACACTGTCTTTCTCTAAGCTTGAACTCCCCTGTCTCTCTAGCTGGCCAGAGTCGCCTCTGTCTGGACTTCAGCAGCAGGAGTGAGGGAGCTGGAACGGTGGCCCACACCTCTATTCCTAACACTTAGAAGCCTGGGAAGAAGGATTACTGGCGTTCAGCCTTCTAGCCAGAGCTACAGAGAGCTAGCCTTAAAATAGCAAACACAAGAGAGGGGATGATGGGGTTGCTAGGCTGTGTTGGCACATGTCGCTGGTGCCAGCAGCTCAAGGGACAAGAAGTAGGAGACCTCAAGTTCTAGGCCAGCTTGGGTTATGTGGCAAGTTCAGCTCCATACAACAGCAAAAGAACACAACTAGTTTGTGTAGTGAGGACTCTCAGACTGACAAGTTACCAGCCTGGTACTGGGAAGGCTAGAGGCCTGGGGTGGTGGGCTTTACATTACTTCTTTTTTTTTTTTTTTTTTACAACTTGGCCTCACATGGCAAGATAGCTGCTTAAGATTTAACCATTGTATCTTCATCCCAGCTAGCAGAGAAGCGGAGGGATGGGAAAGGACATAATAATCCTTTTTAGAAACCTTGACTCTAAGCTGGGCGTGGTGGCGCACGCCTTTAATCCCAGCACTTGGGAAGCAGAGGCAGGTGGATTTCTGAGTTCGAGGCCAGCCTGGTCTACAGAGTGAGCTCCAGGACAGCCAGGGCTATACAGAGAAACCCTGTCTCGAAAAACCAAAAAAAAAAAAAAGAAACCTTGACTCTTGTGGTGATCTGTTGGCCAAATAGAAGGTAAAGGCCTGGCATGGGAGGAAGACACTCACTGCCAACCCAGGCCTGTTCTAGGAAGGCAAGTTCTTGGAGGAGAACTAGGATTGATCTGCTAACTGGGAGAAGTAGGGGTATTGAGATACAGCTAGCAGGCTCTTCTTCCCCAGGAAGAGCTGTGTGGAGAGCATCGGACAGCAAAGAGTTAAAGGCTCCCCGCGGGCAGGCCTTGGGCGGGGACAGCAACCGACACTGACTCAGTTGTGGGGCTGCCTACGGCTCAGGAACTCCAGAGCAGGACAAGAGCATTTGAGAAGGCTTCTGATCAAAGATGCCCTTTGACCTGTCTGGAAACGCTCTTCCTGAGCTGGGTGACAGGAGGGGATGGAGTGTGGCTCAGGGTCCCTGGAGAGCAAGGGATGGTGGGTGGGAGGAGAGGAGGATGCTCCGGCCTGGATAAATGAAGTCTAGGTCAGGCCTTTAGTTTAGAGAGGTCCCCTGGTGGCAGTGAGGGTGTCTGCAGGCAGACCAGAAATTCTAAAATCCAGGGAGAGGTGGAAGGATCTTTTCCTCTTCGCTCTCCACGCATTAAGAGGGCACTTGGGGTGCACGCCTTTAATCCCAGCATTTGGGAGGCAGAGGCAGGCAGACTTCTGAGACTGAGGCCAGCCAGGTCTACAGAGTGAGTTCCAGGACGGCCAGGGTTTTCGACACAGAGAAACCCTGTCTGGAAAACCGCACCCTCCCGCCCCCCAAAATCACAACTGGGCCTGTTGGCTGTTTGCTTTCCCTCCTAGGAGGAGACAAAAAGAATCACGGAATCCTCCTTGCCTGAGTAGCCCCTCCTCCAAACCAGCTGTATACAGTTCTGCTCTAATAGCATGTGGCTTCAGTCCAGAGGCTATAGGTGGGGGAAGGGGGAAGGGCGAGGAAGGGGAGTGGGCTCCATCCGTGCAGCTCTGGGGAAGCCGTAATCTCTGCTGGGTAGAGACTTCACAGCGTACACCAACATATCTGTATGTAACCCCTCACTTCTGTTCTGTAAGGAAGCCCAATAAAATCACTGGTTCCCCCAAGGGGACTGTGGTGGAATAGTGCCTTGGTTTGTCGTTGGGAGGATGGGTAGACACTGTTTTTACCTTCCTCTAGGGAGGAAATTTTAGCAACATTCACTCTGCAAAGTTGTCTTCCACAAGTGTGCCCTTCCCACGTCACATGATAAAACAGTTCAATTTCAAAGACGTGATGCCGGCAAGTCCAAATTGGAGCAGGAGACAGGAGGAGGAATGGTGACAGGGGTGACTGGCCTAGCTGCTGCCATACTACACTCACCTGAGTGCACTGAACTGTTCACAGAGCTCTGCGACATGTTCCTAGACAGATACCCTTATCGATCCACAGTGGAGGTTAGGGGACCCTGGGCACCTCACGAGAGTTTGACTTCCTTCTGATAGAATGAGGATGAGGAGGGCTGTGTGGTCCCTGTCCCCCCAGACAGCATGGGAGGAACAAACATGGCCATGCGGGGGTAAGAGGGTGACTTCGTTCCCTGGCTGCCACTTTCCTGACCACTAAGAGCTCTCTGGCTTCTACTACCCTCCTCCCCCACCCCTACAGGAGGGGCCCGTAGTCCTTCCCATAGTCCTCTCTGCTCCTGGCCTTCTGCCATCCTCTCAGGCAGGCACTCCAAAGCTGAAGTGAGTAGACACTCAGGGTACCCACCTGGTCCGGCTCTCCTGCTTTCCACTCTAGCTCCTGCTCGTCTTCAGCCTGTGACCTACTCAGACCAACAGGGTCATCCCCTCAGTCATTGCTCAGATGCAAAAGCCACTAACCTAAGATCACTGACAACCTCTTGGAAACACACTACCCACCCCACGCCTGCCACTCTCTGCTCTGCTCTCTTTTCTCCTAAGCACCAGCAAACTGGGCCATGTCTTGCTTCCTTTCTCCTGCCTGGGTCTGTTTTCCTCCACCACACAAACACACAAAAGCAGTACACAGGTCTCTTGTTCTCTGATGAGCCCCCTTGGCAAACATGACTGACAAAGGGCTCCATACATTTTTAACGAACTGCACTGTCAGGAGTGCCAGCCTCAGTTGGCTCTAGGTTGAACAGCCTGGTAAGGGCAGAGGGCTGGGCCATGTCAGTTCCAATACAGTGGAAACTCCCGTTCCACTCCCGGCTCAGAAAGGTCAAGTAATTGTCTCGAGATCACTCAGCCGAAAAGTGCTAGAGGCTGACCCTGAATCTAGGTCTCACTAGCGTCTTTCTTTCTTAGAGCCAGCCAGACCAGGGGAAGCCTCAGTTTGAATAAACCACACTTTATTCTTGTCCCCCACCCCCCACTCCGGGTACCTCACCAGATACAAGGGAATGAGAGAATTAGTGAATGGCTCTACAGTGGCCTGTGGAATCAGCCATTCGGAGATTTTAGTTCAGGTTCTGCCATTTATTAGCTGTATGACCCCGGCAGGGTTCCAACTGTCTCTGGCCTAAGCCTTCTGATCTTCTTCCCCTCACTTCCAGATCTCTACTGTCCCCACCTCCCAATTTCTGGGTTAAGAGGTATATATCACCGGCCCTCTGGGTTTGCTTGGAACTATGGGCGATCCATCCTCCTGCTTCAGTTTTTAAAGTGCTGGGTTAACAAATCTGTGTCCCCACGCCCAGTTAGCCACATTTTGTACTTTTCACACATGCATTAGTGTCTTTTGGGGGACCTTAGCCAACGAGAAAGAGACAAGCCCTCAGGTCTAGTCCACAGGCCCCATGGGGAGAGGACCGGCCCAAGATGCTGGTAGTGCGGGCTGAACGTGCTGAGCATCCCGCGCGGCAAGGTGCCTGGGCACCGCCCGCCTCTGCCCCGCCCCTAGTCCGCGGTGTGTCCAGTCGCACACTGACCATGCAAATGAAGCTCTTAGGGTGAGCCTATGGGAGTGCGGGAGGGGCGTGGTCTAACACGCATCTCCTGGGCTGCGTTTTGATTCATTGTTAAAATAGAGGCTGTGACCCTGGCACTAGCACCTCCACCGCCCTGAGAGTGGAAACCTGAGTCCAGGTCCAAACCCCTCGCGGAACAGAGCCGCCTGGAAGGGAAGGCCAGGGGAGGGAAGCTGAGAGACCCCGAGGAGCTAGCCGGCCGGCTTTGGGAAGAGGGGACTCAGGGTCCATTCTCCGGGTAGGGCGTGCAAATGCACGAAGGCTTTTTGTGATTAAATTCGTATCACCTAATGTGCATTTTAGGGAAGATTTCTGCTAGTTGGGGGTCGTGAGGAAACTGGAGTCACAAGGGGCACATGAAGAGCCCCCGTTTAGCTTTCCCTGGAAAAGGAGCCACGTTCTCCATCCAAGACGATGCTCTTCTCGGTGGCTGGACCAGAAAAGAACAGCCCAGGTTTGTGCGGCGCATCCATCCATCCATCCATCTATCCATCCATCCATTATACAAAATGGGGACTAAGTAGGGCAGATAAGTGGTCGCCCTAGGAGGAACCCAAGCCCCATGGATCCTCCCGTGGGGCTTCCACTCTAAAGGAACGACCAAGAGCCCCAGGGGAGGACCCTAAATTCCTCAGCTCAGCTGAAATTGCCAACAAAGGTTTGACCCTTCCCCCACCCCCAGGTCTGTCATTATCAAATAGGTCAGGTATGAGGTGACCCCATAGTGCTGTGAGGTTCTTGTGGGGGGGGCTCTGGGGCAAGATGCATACCTCCCCTGCTAATACCCTTCCCTGCCTGCGGATGAATGGGAGGGGATGAATCTTCCCAAACAGAGTCACTTCTAGGGTGTGGACATTGTAGCCTCCAGAACAGAGAGGACTGGACAGTGTGTCAAGACTCTGAAGCTAGGCTAGGCTAGGGGTGTAGCTCAGTGGTACAGCAGTTGTCTAATGCCTGACAAGACTTGGGTTTGGTCTTTAGAACAGGAAAAAACAAACAAACAAAAAACAGTGGTTCTCTTTTGGCTAAACTCAGTCACATTGGTTCTTTGTGACCTTAGGTGGTTGTTCACTTTTGTGTAACACTTTGTCCTCAAGTCTGGAAATACCTGGCCAGCCCTTTACATCCCTCTGTGTTTGCCAAGGGACCCAGGTAACTTGGCAGTGTGATCCAGTGCCTTCATGGTCACCTCTGAGCTCTAGGAGACAGATCAGAGCCTCCAGCTGGAGCAGTGCCACCTCTCTCGGGGAACCTCTCCGAGCCTTGACTGCCTCCTCTAAAACTGGTGTTGACGTGGAAAGGAGGTATAAGTTTATAAAGCTAGACACTTTGGGATGACCCAGGCGACTGCCTTACATGGTGTACCTTGGGCCTCAGCACTTTAGATTCTGACTGGATGGATCAACAGAGAAAACAGAATTATTGGGGGGGGTTGTTGTTGTCAGCTTCTTTATTTGGGGGGTGTGTGTGTGTACATGTATATGTGTTTGTGTGAGCATTCCTTTGTGTGTGTGTGTGTGTGTGTTTGCCCACATGCCTGTGTGTGTCTGTGTGTGTGTACGTGTATGTTTGTGTACATGTCTGTGGTACACATGGAGGAAAGAGTTTGGTGTTGAGTTTCTTTCTCAGTCACAGGCCACTTTACTTTTGGAGATGGGGTCTCACTGAGCCTGGAGCTGGCTGGTTATCTAGACTGGCCAGTGAGCACCGGGGATCCCTCGGTCCTCACCCACCCACCCACCCCCATCTCGGAACATCACGCTTGGGTTCTGAGCTTTCAGATGCAGGTCCTCATGTGTATTGGCAGCCCTTTGGTTTTATTTTCCTTTTCAAGAGATGGAGACTTCATATGTGGTCCACTTTAATCTCAAATTTATACCCTCACAAGATCCTCCTGCCTCCTGCTGGGATCAGGGGCATAGCTGCCAACTATGGCTGGGAACTTGCTTTGTTTATTTGTTTGTTTGTTTGTTTTTTGTTTTTTGTTTTTTTGAGACACAGTTTCTCCATATAAAAGTCCTGGCTGACCTCCAACTGGATTGTAGACCAGGCTGGCCTTGAACTCACAGAAATCCATCTGTCTTTGCCTCCAGAGTGCTGGGATTAAAGGTGTGTTCTACCACATCCAGCTTTTTCAAACCTTTCTTTCTATCCATCTGTCTTTCTCTCTGTTCTTTCTTCCTTCTTTTCTTTCTTTCTTTCTCTTTTGCCTTGGTGAAAACTTGGATGTTATAAACAGCACAAGGAGAGTGTAATTCAGTGCCCTTGGAACATTGATCAACACTATACATTAAAAATCATATGTAGGAGCCAGGCAGTGGTGGTGCATGCCTTTAATCTCAGCACTTGGGAGGCAGAGGCAGGCAGATTTCTGAGTTCGAGGCCAGCCTGGTCTACAGAGTGAGTTCCAGGACAGCCAAGGCTACACAGAGAAACCCTGTCTCAGAAAAACAAACAAACAAACAAACAAACAAACAAATCACATGTAGGGCTGGAGAGATAACTCAAGTGGTTAAGAGCACTGGCTGCTCTTCCAGAGGTCCTGAGTTCAATTCCCAGCAACCACATGGTGGCTCACAAACATCTGTAATGGGATCTGATGCCCTCTTCTGGTATGTTTGAAGATAGCTACAGGGTACTCGTATACATAAAATAAATAAATAATTCTTCTTAAACAAAATCACATGTAAATACTTGGCAGTATGTTTGGACACTTAGCTGGTGTTACTATTTTTTGAGTGAATATGCGAAGGGAAAAATGGGTAGACAGCTTTGTCTGGCTTGGACACATCAGGTCTACACAGTGGCCCACCAGTTATCAAGTTCCTGTCCTCATCTTTCCCAGGCCCAACCTAGAGAGCCAGCCACTGTGGCTTCCCTGCTATGGAGGAAGTGGCTATGAATGTTTCAAGTGTACAATCTGAAGCCAGCATATCTGCCAAGAACCACCATCTGAGCTGCTGTCACCCTGGGGATGTCTATGGAGCAAGACACCAGGTAGGTCAGCTTTGTCCTGTGGCAAGTGGTTTGGAATACAGTCAGTGATGGCTAAACCATGAACATGTGGTTGCTGGAGGTGCTTCCCCATGAGCTGTGTATGCCTGGGCTCTGATAATATTCCTATACATTGTGCATTTTCCAAGGACATTATTTTTATTTATTGGCTGTCCTGGAATTCATTATGTGCACTAGGCTGGCGTTGAACTCATAGAGATCTGCCTGACTCTGCCTTCTTCCTCTTTTTTTTTTTCAAAGACAGGTTCTCTCTTTTTATGTAGCCCTAACTGGCTGTCCTTGCTATATAAACCAGGCTGGCCTTGAACTCAAAGATCCAGTTGTCTCTACTTCTCAGATACTGGGGTTAAAGGTGCACACTGTCATGCCTGGCTGTTTTGTTTTGATTTTGAGACAGGGTTTTTCTCTCTGCAGCCCCAGCTGCCCTGGAATTCACTCTGCAAACCAGCTTAGACTCAAACTCAGAGATCCACTTGCCGCTGCCTCCCGAGTGCTGGGATTAAAGGCATATGCCACCACTGCCTAGCATGCCTGGCTTATTTAAAGAAAAAATTAAATTATATTTCTTTACTTTTATGTGTGTTGAGCGCCATGATCACTCGTAGAGATCAGAGGACAGTTGGTGAGAGTCACTTCTCTCCTTCTACCATGTGGGTCCCAGGGATAGAATTCAGGTGACTTGGAGACAAGTGCGGTTGCCCAGTGAGCGTTTTTACTAGTCTGTGCTTTTATGATCTTTTTGAACTGTAGGCTCATCTAATCTATTCCTTGCTTAGCTGATCTTTTGTTTTGACAGGGTTACACTTTGTAGCCCATGTTGGTCACACTATGCAAATCCTCCTGCATTAGCCTTCAGTTGCTGGGATTATAGGCATGCACCCTAATACCTGGTCTGCATTTATTTATTTTTTACTCTCCTCCTGAAAGCTTTATTGCATTATAACTGAGAAACCATACTCACAATAACCCCAGCACTTGGGAAGCAGAGGAAGGAGACTTTTTTTGTGAGTTTGGGGCTAGCCTGAACTACAGAGTGAGACTCTTATCTCAAAACACAAAGCAAAACAAAGTACAAAAGCAACTGAAAGAGACCAGTCATTGCACTGTTGTCTGTCAAAGGCGCTGCTCTTAAATTCCCACCTCTGTGGGAGAGCTTCCTTGGCAGGTTTGAGAGGCATTACCAATGCCTGGAGCCCACCAGCGACTTGTCTCCTCAGATATGGAGTGAAAAAGGAATCATTCTCCCACTCTGTGGTCGATGTGGGCAGATGCCAAGCTGCAGTTACACATAAGCCCAGCGTGTCCAGGCACGCACCTTGAGAAACACAGAACCTGTGACCTCCAAGGCCCTTTCAGCCTTGACTTCCTGTGTGCCTGTCATTCCCAGCAGAGCCTGAGAGTCCTCGTAGCCTGGCAGCCTGCTTCCCATTGTAAGGGTCTCCATTTGTCTGGAGCAGGCAGGCCTGCACTGCAACCTCTGCTGGCCAGTTCCCTGCGACAAGACCTGGGGCCACCTAAGTTCTCCTGCTGTCAGAGCTGTAGAGGACACAGCAGTCTCTTTGCTCTGGGTACAGGCAGGGCACGGCTTAGCCCGAGATGTATGGAACTCTTGTAGGATGTTTGCTTCCTGCTCAGAAACCAAGCTTTGGGAGTTCTATCTACTGAAGCAGAGCCTTCTATGAAAATGAGCTTCTCCCAGCTGAAGGGGAGATGGCAGGCCTGGATCAGAGGGTCATGGATTCAGTCAGATCTGAGGTGTAGCCTCAGGCCCACAATTCCCCAACAGAGATTCTGGTCAACTCATATAGTCATTTGCTGAGCCAGTATTCTGTCGAACAAGTGTTCTAACTCAGTGATGTTAATCGAGCCTGTGACATCACTGACTCCAGGGAGCTGGTGGTCTATTCAAAGTCATGGAGAGGAAGGAAGGGTCCCTGAAAATGGCTGCTTCATCATGGTTATGATTTGGGCTATGAAGTTGTCAGGCCACAGGGAAAGATCTCTGAGGACCGTCAGCAGCTTGCTGAAGGCTTGCCAGTGAAGTTGGGGAGAAGAACGGAGAAGGGATAGTGTGGAACACACAAAGGTTTTTGAGGCAGAAAATTGAGGGACTTGGGAAGGCTGGAGATTGGCCACTGAAGGGGAGAGCTACCCAGATATAGGATGGAGAACTGGGTGGGGTCTGGCTCTCCCTGGCTTTGTAAGCTTTGGTTTTATGGACACATTGAGGACCTTAGATTCCACCTCACTTGTCAGGGGCCATACTAAGGATTTTACACAAGAGAGTGAGCAACTAAAGTGATCCGGGTTTCATTCTCAGCGTTGCTGTGGTTGCTGGGCAAAGTGTGGAATGCAGGTGGAGAGAGGGGAACGGGGAGATGCTACAAGTCTGCATTTGGTCCAGAGAGGATGCTGGCCTTGAGAGGGGGACACAGGACTATCCAGAGTCAGGATTTCTTCTCATGGCCCATGCAGAGTGATTTGTCCTTCTTGGAGTTGGGTCCCAGGGCTTCCTCAGTGACCTTCCTGGACCTTTGGAACCGAGCAGAGTTTAAAGCTGAGGTCACCAATGAAACAAATAGAATGTGATTCCAGGGTCCCTTTAAGCAGTGTAGAATCTCAACCTCCTGGGGGAGGAGGGCCACAGGTTGGCGTTTGCCTCCAGCCCCCTGGCTGCTCATCTCCATCTTAGGGGCCACCTCAACTTCCTGTTACTTAAAATTAGAAACTGACTGGGGGCCAACAAAATAACTCAGTGAGGGTAGTGGTGCCAGGTCTGACAACTTGACTTCAATTCCCGGGGCCCTCGTGGTAAAAGGTGAGATCTGACTCTTGCAAGTTGTCCTCTGACTGACACATACACACACACACACACACACACACACACACACACACACACACACACACACAAATGTTTTAAAAAAGAAGCTGAGGCTGAGAGGTGGGTCAGTGTGTCAGTGGTTAAGAGCACTCACTGCCCTTTTACAGGTTTGTCTTAGTTCCCAGCCTCATGACAGGCAGCTTAGGACTCCAGTTCTGGATCTCCAGTTCTAGGGACTCTAATGCCCTCTTCTGGCCTCCATGGGCCTCTGCACACAGGCGATGTACATATGCACAGCTAGTTGCACACATCCATATATAGAAACTAGTAAGTATTTTAAAAGGCTGACTGGGAGCCAGTTGGTGCCACTGGCATTAAAGCAGTGACCCAGTGAAGAGCACTTGACCTAAAACACGATGCTCTAGGATCCATCCCCAGCAGCACCCAAAGGCACACTGACTCCATCCATGACTTATTATCACTCCACGCCACTCTGTGGATGTAGGCTTGTTTGTGGTACCAGATCCCAAGCCCGTGTCTCCTGCTATGGTCCAGCCACTGAGCTGCAGCTCTGGAACATTGCCACTGTGTCCTATGGATGGTCATACTCACTGTACCTCAAACAACCACATACATACCTTAGGAGTTATCCATGGGCTCCTTCTCTCCATAAAAATTTAGAAATAATTTTTAAAAGGTAGAGCTGTGCATGTTGGTCCACACTTTAAAAATGTCAGAACTTGGGAGGCAGAGGCAGGTATATCTCTTTGCATTCAAAGTCAGCCTGGGCTACATAGTGAGTCTCAGGCCAGCCAGGCCTATAGAGTCTGCTTTTTAAAAAAAAAAAAAAAATTGCCAGGCTGTGGTGGTGCATGCCTTTAATTCCAGCACTCGGGGCAGAGGCAGGCAGATCTCTATGAGTTCAAAGCTGGCTTGGTCTACAGAGCGAGCTCTAGGACAGCCAGAGCCATTACACAGAGAAACCATGACTCAAAAAACAAAACAAAACAAAATTAAAAGGTTGAAAACAGGGGTGGAGAAATGGCTCTTCCAAAGATCCAGAGTTCAATTCCCAGCAACCACATGGTAGCTCACGACCATCTGTTATGGGATCTGACACCCTCTTCTGGTGTGTCTGAAGACAGCTACAGTATACTTACATATAATAATAAGTAAACCTTTCCCCCCCAAAATTGAAGACAATAGAGAAAAAATGTCACTCTCTGGTTTTCACATGCACGTGCACACATGTAAATATGTACCCAACACACACATAGACACACACACAAACACACACAGAAAGAGAGAGAGGGGGAGAGAGGGAGAGGGAGGGAGAACACAAGAGAGCTAATGCTAGTTTAGGGATCAAGCTCAGAAGCAGGACACTTGCCTAGCATGAACAAGCCCCTGACTTCCATCCCCAACACTGCATAAAACAAGTCAGGTTTTTATCTGACCCTATCAAGTCACCTCTTCAGGAACTCTCTGGCTGCCTCTCTGACCCCATTCCATGAACCCCCCAGGTTAGGTAGGAGGCAGGGAATGGAGAATCTCTACTGCTTCCCCTGGGAGCTGGTCCTTGGTTTCCACACTTGCTCTGTCTCCACTGTCCCCTGTCTCTCCAGATCACTGTCATAGCTCATCTCCAAGGAACCAAATGTAGCCAGTGCCCCACCTTGCCCCAAAGGACTCTGGCCTCTTGGCCCCATTTACCCCATCTTCCGATCCAGAAGGTTCAGACACACAGAGCACACGAAGCCTATATTTAAAAGCATCACTGGTGGAGGCTGGAGAGGTGGCTCAGTGCTTGAAAGCATTGGCTGCTCTTTCAGAAGACCTGGGTTTAATTCCCAGCACTCACATGGCAGCTCACACCTGTAACTACAATTCCAGGGGATCTGACACCCTCACACAGACATATGTACAGATAAAACTTACCAATGAACACTAAATTATGTGTGTGTATGTGTGTTGTGTGTGTAAGTGTAAGTGTAAACAATACTGGCTGACTGGGTCAGCATGACTCCAATTAGGTCCCTCAGACACACTTGCCACAGGGGACGGCTTAAGCCTCCTTGTTCATGTTCATTTCTACATATTCAGCTGCTCTAGAATATGTAGAAATGGGAAGCTAGAGAGATGGCTCAGAGGTTAAGAGCACTGACTGCTTTTCTAGAGGTCCTGAGTTCAATTCCCAGCAACCACCTGGTGGCTCATAAACATCTAGAGAGATATGGTGCCCTCTTCTGGCCTGCAAGCATACATGCAGGCAGAATGCTGTATATATAATAAATTAATAAATCTGAATAAAAAAAAAAGAATTTGTAGAAATGTCTCTGGTCACAAGGTGTCCCCTACGACCCAAAGTAGAGCCCTGGGAAAGTCACCTGGTACTGAGCAGACCATGGTCGTGTTTGGAGGGAGGGGGATTGGTTGCATGAGAGACACTTGCTTCATGCTTGGGCCACGCAGTATTGTCATTCCATGCTGCCTCCCCCCTTTTAGACAGGGTCTTTTTATGTAGCCCAGGTTGACCTTGAACTCATAACCCTCCGGTCTTAGTGCTTCCACTGCAGGTGTGCATCACCACGTCTGGTTAATTCATTTATGTTTTATTGTATTTAATTTGATTCTAACAGTTTAACATTAAGATTCTACTTAAGGTTCTTTGTATTTAATATCATTCTAACAATTTTACTTATTATATGTAGGTACACTGTAGCTGTTTTCAGACACTCCAGAAGAGGCCGTCAGATCCCATTACGGATGGTGGTTGTGAGCCACCATGTGGTTGCTGGGATTTGAACTCAGGACCTTCAAAAAAGCAGTCAGTGCTCTTAACCACTGAGCCATCTCTCCAGCCCATTTTTTTTAAAAAAAGATTTCTTTATTTATTTTATTTATATGAGTACACTGTACCTGTCTTCAGACACCCCAGAAGAGGGCATCAGATCCCATCACAGATGGTTGTGAGCCACCATGTGGTTGCTGGGAATTGAACTCAGGACCTCTGGAAGAGCATTCGGTACTCTTAACCCTGTCTCGGAAAAAAAAAAAAATTTCTACTTAGTGTTCTCTATCAAGTTTTGTACTTGTGATAGACAAATGTCACATCATGTAATTCTCCTCATGTCCCCTAGGGGGTGGCTGTGGTTATCATGACAATTTTATAGGTGAAGTAGTTGAAGATAAGTCACCTCGCCAAGGTCTTGGTCCCACCTCTGCCTCCTTTCCATAGAGGGGAAGCCACTGAGTGAGATCATCCTGCTGGGATGGACTCGGGTCTGTTTATAGCTAGAAACTGCAGACACTGCAGACATAGGCAGGAAATCAGAGCTGTGGACTGACAACTGGACATGGTCTTGTGAATGGGGGAGAGGATGGGGCTAAGAGTGAAAGCAAGACCCAGGTGCCTCCTGGGGTTCACGCTGGGTGGAGCCTTGGGAAGTACAGAGGTTAGGAGAGAGTCTGCTCTCTCCTTCATGCCCGTGCTGTCCCCTGGGTGGCCAAGGCGCCAGGCCGGGCTGTGGATCTGACACCTCCTGCTGCCTGGCTCTGATCAGATTCTGGCTGCGGGGCAGGTGTGAAACTGAATGCCGGAGGAGGGTTGTTCTTTGGCCTGGATATGGCTGCCGACCCTAGCCCTTCCCTAGTGGAGCCTGGCCTTGCTCATGGTGACTTTCTTGAATTCTAGAGCACTTCTGCCCACCCAGGGCACTGCCTGGGCTACAGCCTCTGTCCCAGTCGCCAGGCTCCAGGGTCCCCAGGGAGACTCCCACCAAGCCTGCTCTCAGGTGAGCCAACAGGATCGGGTTCCTTCGGTTTCATGTCCCGCATTGTTCTTGGCTGGGCCCCGGCTTATGAAACAGTAATGAGGGGCCCTGCTCCCGAGGCTGGCCCCTCTAAGGTTTCTACCGCCTGGAACACTGCAGCTACCAGGGCCCAGAGTAAGGGCCTGGGAGGGTGGCAGCGTGGGGGCCTGAGCCGGAGCCCCCCGGGGAAAGAGGGTGCTGACAGCCACCAGCTGCCACTGCTGCGGAGCCCGCTGCCCAGGTAACCTGAGAGGAGGCGGGGCACAAGGTGCCATGGCCCTGTCTCCCACCACCAGGGGAGGGCCCTGCCATTCTGGGAGGTGGAGGGAATAGGGGGGCCTTCTTTGAGGGGAGCAGCCATTCCTCTTGGCTGAGACCAGTACCAGCCCTTCCAAGTGTGGTCCTGCTGTTGGCAGTGCCAAGGGCTGTGACCCTCTGCTGTGGACTTTACCTCTCCTGTCAAGTCATCTCTTCTAGATCTCCCCAGCCCCTCCACCTTCAGACATCCTCAGACCAATCCCCTCCTTTCCTCTTGACTTCTGGATGCAAGAGTGTTCTGGGGCCTTTAAGTTCCAGTTCTCAGGAATGTACACGTAGATATGTGTTTACATGATCTTGCGTACATACATGCATTAGTGTAGCTGACAGGTCTGCCTCATGCAGTTGGGCACAGTTCACTCAATGGTGTATGTATGCGTGCCCCAAACAACAGGTATTTATAAACAAATGTACCAGTTCCCAGACCTGTGCATGTGTACATGTATGTATATCCACTCCAGGGAGCTTGCCCACTTGCGCTGACCTGGGTCTCCAGTGCACCTCTAGCTGATGGGATGGCAGGTCTCCTTGAGCAGGGAAATCACCAGGAGGTGACTTCTGGAGACATCCACCAGTCTGAGCTGGGAGGGGCTGTCTGGGGGAGGGGAGGGGGAGTCCCACGTGGGCCTGAGCTGTCTCCTCTCTCCAACGCAGGCCCAGGAGCCTCTCAGCCCTTCCAGTGCTGAGGCACCCTACTGCGACCTGCCTCGCTGCCCACCAGCCCTGCAAAACCCACTCTGCACCACCACCTGTGTTGGCCAGTCTGTGGACAGCCTTGGTCTTGGCCTTGGTCAGGAGCCTCAGAGGTGGGTAGAGCCCCAGGCTTCAAGAATGGGCTCGAGGGGTGGGGGGCACGGAGGGAGAGAATGCCCACTTATTCCCCTCCATGTGTCTCTTCATGATGACGGTGTTCATCTACAGGGGCTGGCATGGGTCATGTGGTCAGCCACAAAGTCTGGGCACAGAGGGCTTTAGGCATGATTCTTGGGGTCCCTTGGAAAGCTCACATTGATCTGTCCTTGTTTTGTTTGTTTGTTTGTTTGTTTTGTTTTGTTTTTTCTGTTTTGGTTTTTCGAGACAGGGTTTCTCTGTGTAGCCCTGGCTGTCCTGGAACTCACTCTGTAGACTAAGCTGGCCTCGAACTCAGAAATCACCTGCCTCTGCCTCCCAAGTGCTGGGATTAAAGGTGTGTGCCACCACTGCCCGACGATCTGTCCTTGTTTTACTTGGGTCTCTGACTCTGGGCCTGGCTGTCTTTCCTGGTGGTTCTGCCCATCCCATAATTCCATGGGGCAGGGGATAGCTATGTACTTCGCCTGGTCCTTGGGTATGACTTTAAATGATTGAAGGAGCTGGGTGTAGTGGCAGATGGACGTAATACCAGCACTTAGAAGTGAGAGGATTTGGAGCTCAAGGCTTCCTTGGGTTACATAGCTAGACTCTGTCCCCTTTTGCCCCCCAAAAGGCTGAATGGTCCTCTTAGCAAGGGTACCTCTGATCACCCCTGCTTGACTAGGTCCCCCGGATTTGAGATTCCTATCCAGGCCTAAACTGGCCTCAGGTTCCCTACTGGGGTCATGAGACTTTGGGAGGCCCTGACTCTAGGGTCCAGAGAGCTACAGCCTGACTCCACATCTGCTATGGTGGGCTGTGGGACCTTTGGTATGCAATCACATCTCTTTATGACTTACTTTTCCTGTTTGTAAGCTAAGACGGGCTGAGCTCAGTGACAGGCAGTGGGCCTAAGATCCTGGGTTTGCCTTCCCATACATCAGGCATAAAACTTAAGGAGAGGCTGTCCTAAATCCTCATTGTGTGAGCGCAAGCCTTCACCCCAGGTGGGCATTATTTTAAGAGGAAAAAAGGGAGGCTCTGGCAGTTGATGTACTTTAGGAAATCTGGGGACACATTCATTAGTAGAATCTTTGATCTCGGCCTTGTCAGACAGAGCATTTGATTTGCAAACCTGCATTGTGTGGTTTAGGTGTGAGGGTGTACACACATGGATGTGTGTAGAATGCTCCCTTGTTCCCTTAACGGTAGATCTCCTTTACTGTGTCTTCACTACTGCCTGTTTTATATTTTGGACTGGGGACTTAGCCTTTAACAGCGGAGCCACCTCTCCAGCCCTCCTTACTAGTTTATAGGCCCGAGTGTGGGTCACTTTGGGAATACCGCGAGCTGCAAGCCTCTTGAGCCAGGGCCACAGGACTTCGTAAAGCACACTTATTTCCACAGCGCCTGCCCTCAGAGCTTGCTTCACCTCACACTGCTTAACTGCCTTCATCTGGGAGCCAAGCTTCGGGTCCCCACAGCTGCCCACCCCTATGGGAGGGTGCTACAGGTCTAGGAGGTGGCTGATATACAGCCCGGGCCAGACACCCTCAGCATCAACTTCCTGTTCAGCAGCTGCAGAACAGTTCACACCCTGGCACGGTGTGAACACACCCACATGTACCTGGGTGGGCAGGGCTCAGTCCTTCACTCTGCTACCTTCTGGAGGGGGGAAGTCATTGATCTCTCTTCTCTTCCAGGGTCTGGTCCCCAACAACAGTTCTCCCTGCAGAGGACCCTGCAGGTGCCCCAAGCAGCAGGTACCAGGACCCTGAGGGGATACCCTATCTGGAGGGCCTGGCCTGTAGTAGCTGCACAGAGGACAACAACAAAGACGAGGACCCCAACTCCAACACCAGTGCCAGCCAAGACAGCAATACCCCTCATGATACCAGCAATCCCTCTTCTGTGGTGAGCTGAGGGCAGGCGTCTGGGTACAAGGACAGGGTCACCTAGTGTCCTCAGTCCTGAAGACGGGAGGAGCTCTAAACCTCTAGAGGGGGTGCTGAGCTTTTCACAGCAGAAACTCAAGCCCAAACTTAGCCATTGCCTTCCCTGCTGGGAGGGCAGGGCTGCTGGGCTGGCTCCGGGAGGGGGTGGGGAAGGGGCTCAGTCCGTAGAGACTTTGGTTGAGTCACCAGCTGGCTCAGGCCTCAGGGCTGAGAAGTAGGCATGGTGTTCAGAGCAAGCGTGAGACTGGGCCCAGCTCTGCCCTGGCTACGTGCTTCTGAGTCCATAAGCAGTCCTAGTGTTGATTTCCAAAGGTGGAGGGAAAGGGACTGGGCTTGGGAGCTGGCAGGGGCTGGCAGGGGCTAGCAGGAGACAGGAGCCTAGAGGCTGTCCCTTTGCCTGCTCACTCAGACCCGTCCCATGAGACATCCCCACCCCACCCAAAAGGAAACGACAGAAAAGAAACAGCCTAGCCTGTTCACACACGTGGCAGGCGCCATGCAAAGGTCTCAGTGGACCTGAGCCCAAGAAAGACTGCTGTGGCCCTGTTAGGAGCTGAGGCCCAGAGACTGGAAGCACTTCGCTTGAGTCCACAAAGCTGGGAAGCAGTGGACCTGGCACTTGAACTTATTTCTCCCATCTGTGTGACTTTGGCCCAACTTTTGGCTTTAATGGCTGTGTCTCCTCAAGACTGACGGATGGTCCACTGTGGCTGAGGGCCTCACATGGGTTTAAGGTTTAAGGTGTCCTTAAAAAAAAAAATCCTATTATTCTGCCCTTCGTGCTGGGAGTACAGACCTAGGGGCCTCTTCTCCTCGCCGACAAACTTTTCTCTCTAGCAGGATTGGGACACTGAGAGGCCAGGGGGGGTCCTCAACAGGAGCAGACTCACCGCGATGATCCCAAGGAGGCCTCAGGAGGGACTGAGAGCTGACCGTGCTCGAAAGGCCACCAGGTCCCCAGCCCGAGGAGACACAGCAGGCCAGAGGAAGGAGGGTGAGTCCTTCTAGGCTGGTCTCATTACCATGAAGTGGTGATGGCCAAGGGCCCCCGTCTTCCCTGGAGGGACCAAATTTTTTTTAATGTATGTGCATTGGTGTTTAAGCTGTGTGTAGTCTGTGTAAGGGTGTTGGACTCCTGAAACAGGAGTTTCGAGCTGACAAATGGTTGCTGGAATTGAACCCAGAGCTTCTGGAGAGCAGCCATTGCTCTTTCCACCCCCAACCCCCGAGACGGGGTTCTCTGTGTAGCCCTGGCTGTCCTGGAACTCACTCTGTAGACCAGGCTGGCCTTGAAAATCCACCTGCCTCTGCCTCCCAAGTGCTGGGATTAAAGGCGTGCGCCGCCACTACTGCCCTGCCAAGGCCTTGAATCTTAATAATAGAAGTTCTTGTATCATGTGCCATACTGACCTCTCTTGAAAGATTGGAGCCTCTAAATTCTCAGAGTCTGAAGCTGGCTGAACACAAATGGAATTCTTGCCATAAATAGAATGATCAGGCGGAACTTCAGGTATGGCTGGGCCCAGGTGTTCAGATAGTACTGCCGAAGTGGCTCTATTCTTTTTTAAACCCTTCTCCAATGATACCATGATATCCACCAGACGGCCGGCCGGTCTGTGTCCCACAGGAAAAGGGTGTGTCTTCCCCGTGACTATAGTTAAAGTCTCGGGAAGAGTTCTCACAGGGACCGTGGTGTGTCATCTCAATGACCAAGTCTGGCCTCCCGTGCAAACCTATGGCCAGAGCTAGGAGGAGGGAAGAGTCCCCAGAGGCAGTCAGGGTGCTGTTCTGAGAGAGGGCAATGGGGACCTCTGTTGTGCCAAGTCTATAGAGGTTGGTGAGGTTGGTGAGTTTGGCCAGCATCTTGCTGCGATGTGAGCCCAGTATGGTGGACACCATATTCTGTCCCTGGTATCTTTCTTCAGTGTGGTTAGGAGTTGGGGCTAGGGTGCCTGCTACCTCCCACCCCTTTCCTGATGGCTTTTCCTGGGCCCTGCAGGAGTCTCATCAATATGCACTAGTGAAGCTTGGGTCATGGTGCGCTCTGGGGTCTTGGGGGGAGTTAGCATGGGCCCTTGCCCTAGAAAGCTCACCATTCAGCAAAGCAGACAGACAGGAGCCAGCTGTAGTAACCCAGGTCAGAACGAGGGAATACACAGGAATGAGGGAAGACGTGGGTACAGGGCTGGCACAGGACATAAAGACTGTTTGGACCAAGGAGAGCAGGGTAGGGAGGCAGAACTCTGGGACCCATTGGCAGCTGCAGTTTAATTGTGGGTAAAGGGACACAGTGGGGTGGGCTGGCGGGGCCTCCTCAGCCTTGCCAAACAGTTGGGAGTCTCTTCCTTCTCTAAGCATGGTTTGGACAGAATGCAGTCAGAATGCAGTGAGGCAGGAGGATTAGAAGATAGGTAAACTCGTGGCAGCCACCCAGTAACATTCCGTTCAGTCCAGAGCTGATGCTGATGCTGAATTCTAGGGTGAGAGGTTGCTCCACAACCAGAATGTTCAGGGTCCTCACAGTGTTCCCTCAGACCACACTTGACCTACAGGGAAAGGCTCCCTGAGGCTGGGGAGCTTTGAAGATACTGCAGCAACCAAGAGGCCACTCAGTGTCCAACAAGCTGCCCCCCTGATGTGACTCCCGGGGACGGGATCACACACAGGACCTGGGTGTGGGGGTGCATGCCTGTGACCCTGCAAACGTGAGCTCCGGAATCTCTGTCCCTCCTGTCTCCACCTCTTCCATGCTGGGATTACAGGCAGGCCCCACACAGCCAGGCTTTTGCTTTGTTGCTCTTGAAAGTAGGTGGTATCCTCTCTGTGACCTACTTAGCCAGAATCTGTGGCCACTGTCCACCTGGTGGCCACTCGCTACATTGCATTCAGGGGCTAAGTAGGCACATCCCAGTTGGCAGAGCTCCCGGGTGTGTGTGTGTGTGTGTGTGTGTGTGTGTAGGACACAGATTGCCCAAGCACAACTGTGTACCTGCTCTGTATGGAGGCCTCATCCTGTGAGAGCCAGGTTCCTAGAGGATCTTAATGGGTGGGGTGGCAGGAGACAGCTCAAAACAGTAAGGCAACTGGAGGAGAGGCCGAAGCAGAACCACGGGTGGGAGCAGTATGGGTACTGCATCCTTACTGTGTGATGCATCCCTACTGTGTGCTGCACACCTCTGCAAGTCCCAGAGGCACCATGGGAATGCAAGGCCCTTCTGCACAGAGCTGCCAGGGGGCAGGTAATCTAGGAAGCGGACATGACGAAGGGCATGGAAGGCAGCCCCTGGGCAGGGACCCTAAGTACTAGAAGGATATAGTTAGGCAAAGACGGAAGGCTGCTTCAGGCAGGCGTCAGCAAGAGAAACAGCCTTGGGGTTGTAAGGCTCCTGTGTGGTGTTGGGGAACCTCAAAGAGTGGGTGCTGGGCCTTAGAGAGTGGGTGAGGCTGGAGAGGGGAAGGAGACAGTTCCTGCACAGCCAGAGTCTCATTCCAAATCCAGCAGGGAGGCCCTGGACGATATGATATTTTCCTTCTTTTCATTTTGAAATAATCCTAGATTCTCCGGGATGGTAGCTATAGTGGCTTCTGGACCCTTTGCCCCGGTGCCCCTAATGTTAGCTTCATGCACAACACAGAACATATGCAGAGGGTAGAGTTAAGAAACTCACATTGGTGGGGGCTGGGGGTTTGCCTCTCAGCACAGCACTTCCCTGGCTGTGTGAGACCCTAAGCCCCAGCCCCAGCCCCAGCAAGAAAACTAAGAACATTAACACAACACTATAAACTACAGACGAATCAGATCTACCAGTTTCCCTTCTACAATCTTTTTTTTTTTTAAAGCCTTATTTATTTATTATATGTAAGTACACAGTAGCTGTCCTCAGATACACCAGAAGAGGGCATTAGATTTCATTAAGGGTGGTTGTGAGCCACCATGTGGTTGCTGGGATTTGAACTCAGGACCTCCAGAAGAGCAGTCAGTGCTCTTACCGGCTGAGCCATCTCTTCAGCCCCTCTACGATCTCTTTGATTGTTACAAGATCTTGTTAAGGTATCTCTGGCCATAGCCGGGCAGTGGTGGTGCACGCCTTTAATTTCAGCACTTGGGAGGCAGAGGCAGGTGGATTTCTGAGTTCGAGGCCAGCCTGGTCTACAGAGTAAGTTCCAGGACAGCTGGGGCTACAGAGAAACCCTGTCTTGAAAAAAAAAAAGTATCCCTGGCCAGCTGCAACTTCTAGACCCCCTAGGTGGCCACAACTTTGCAGCAATCCTCCTGCATCATCCATCTCTCAAGTGCTAAGGTTACAGTTCCCACCAACCAATATCCTTTTTCTTTTTACTTATTTATTTTGTTTATTTTATGTATATGAGTATACTGTCACTGTCTTCAGACACCAGAAGACTTAATGAGAATCTCATTACAGATGGTTGTGAGCCACCATGTGGTTGCTGGGAATTGAACTCAGGACCTCTGGGAAAGCAGTCAGTGTTCTTAACGGCCGAACCATCTCTCCAGCCCCCCAAAATCCTTTTACTGACCCGGGACATAATGCAGGATCTCTGACTGCATTTAGTCACTTGGTCTCGTGTCTTTCCTCCTGTGTCACCTTCCTGGCCTCTCCTTACCTGCCTGCCCCTCAAGGGTTGTGAAAGCAGGGCAGACCAAGTCACCTTGCTTTGTCAGGGATGGGGGGAATTATGATACTTGACATAGAGCACTCATGCCAGCCATCCTCTTGAGACTGTCCTAACAAATGACAGTGACCATGGGTGGGGACTGGAGATGACAGAAGCAGGTAGATTTAGAGGACATTTTAGTGGGGCCCAGAGTCACTCCAGTGTGGAAAGTTCTGACTTCCCGACACCAGCTACCAGTGTAGCAAGGTTGGAGGGGATAGGGCTGTTTGTAAAAAGAGAAGTGTCCTTTTGTTAAGACAGGGTTTCTCTGTGTAGCCCTGGCTGTCCTGGAACTCACTCTGTAGACCAGGCTGGCCTCGAACTCAGAAATCCACCTGCCTCCGCCTCCCAAATGCTGGGGTTAAAGGTGTGCACCGTGACCGCCCAGGTGAGAAGTGCCCTCATGAAAGCAGCCATGGTTACTACTTCAGGGGAAGGAATAGGACATACAACCGGTGGCTAAGGGATTGTGAAGGGTGGCGGTTGACCCCAAGTTGGTGACAGCCAGGGGCTGCGATGTGGTGGTCACTGTTGAGAGCAGTTCATCCATCCTTCAGAACAGCACCCCAGTGACATCCTGGAGGTGCCTGAAGGGTTAGTCATTTTATATCTGCCAGAAGACATTTAAGGAAGGAAGGGTGAAGAGAGAGGTTGGCATGGGAGGGGTGGCATGGTGGCAGTAGTGTGACAACTGGTCGGTCACAACGGCTCTGTGTTCAGGAAGCACCTACAACAGTGGTTCTCATCCTCCTTTATGCTGTGACCCTTTAATACAGTTCTTCATTGTGTGGTGACCCCAACCCTACCATTGTTTTCGCTGCGACTTCCTAATGTGATTTTGCTGCTGTTACAAATAGGAATGTAAATATCAGCGCTTTCCCGTGGTGTTAGGCAACCTCTGTGAAAGCGTTCTACCCACCCAGGTTGCAACCCCCAGGTAGCGAAGCGCTGATCTAGATGTTCAGCTCAAGCTCCCCTCCCCTGTCCCTGTGTGTCCTCTCTTTTTAAAAATTCATTTATTTATTTGTGCGTGCATGTGTACATGTGCCAAGGTGCTTGTGTGGAGGTCAGAGGACAACCTCTCCACCATGTGGGTCCTGGGAATCAAATTCAGATCCTGAGCCTTAGCCGCAAGCACATTCACCCGCTGAGCCATTTCACCGGCCCTCCCTTGCTCTCCTCTAATTAGTCACTCTTTGGCCCGAGTGCCGGATAGGGGATAATGCTCCCCACATTTCAGCTGGCCTTTTCTTCTTTGGTTAACTCAAACTAGAAACACCCTCACAGACATGCTCATAGGTCTGTCCCCTCGTGAGTACATCTTGTTGGCAATATCAACTGTCGTATGTGGTAACCTGGTTAGGGGCTGAGTCTGCTCTGGGAGACCTGGCATTCTGCGTCTCTTGCACACCTGCAGGTGCCCATCACCAGCAGCTGCACTAGCCTTGCACATTTCCAGCCTCTGGGATGAGTGTTTGGGACAGGAGAGTAGGAAGAGTCCTTTGGTGTAGGCATAGATACAGACACTATACCTTGGCACCCATGAAAGTGGGTTCTTAGGCCGGGCGGTGGTGGCACACGCCAGCACAGAGGCAGGCGGATTTCTGAGTTCGAGGCCAGCCTGGTCTATAGAGTGAGTTCCAAGACAGCCAGGGTTATTCAGAGAAACCCTGTCTTGAAAAACCAAAAAAAAAGAAAGAAAGAAAAAAAAGAAAAGAAAGTGGGTTCTTAGAAGTGGGGGTGATTTGTGGTCATCTGACCCAGGAAGTAAACTTGAGGAGCCAAAGTCATCAAACAGATGCTCCTGGTCCACTCTGGAGGTCTCTCTGGGGTCACTGTTCTCCACAACTTTGATTTCTTTTGACATAGCCATGGCCTTCTCTATTTGGCACCATCCCATGAGTCATTGCATATCCATGGCCTGTCAGTAGAGGGGTACCTATGCTAGTCTCGGCCTAAATAGGAAGAGTGTGTCTCTTTGGAAGGGACACTGAAGCCTATTAGAAGCAGGTTGGGGGCTGTGCTAGTTTTCTGTCCTACCTGGATTCCTCTCCTCACCTTAGACGTCCTCATCTCTCTCCAGACTCTGGCAGTGGTGGACAGAGCGCCGGCCAGCACTGGGCGAAGCTGCGATCGGAAAGCGGCTACTTCTCTCTGGAGCGACAGCGCTCAGGGCAAACCCAGGCTTCCTCCGGGACACCAGTGAGCGGCCCTCGGACCACCGTCCAGGCTTCTTCTGCTCAAAGGGATGTTTTCCAGGCTGCTTCTATACAAGAAGCTCCCCAAACCCCCTCTCTGTCCCGAAACACCCAAAGGGACACCCAGCGGAACACCCCCAGAACTTCCTCTCCTTCAAGGGTATCCCAGCGGGACACTCCTAAAGTCATGTCCACCCAGCGGAAGAATACTCCACTTTCCTCTCCCCTCAGGGCTACTTCAGAGACCCTGAAGACCTCTGCCCCAGAAGACGGCCCCCATCTTACATCACCTCCATGTGCCCAAGAATCCTCTCTCAACAGAACTGCCCAGCGGGACAACTCTAGAACTTCCTGTGCCCAGAGGGACAATCCCAGGGCCTCCTCTCCCAACAGAACTGCCCAGCGGGACAACTCTAGAACTTCCTGTGCCCAGAGAGACAATCCCAGGGCCTCCTCTCCCAACAGAACCATACAGCGGGACAACCCCAGGACATCTTGTGCCCAGAGGGACAATCCCAGGGCCTCCTCTCCCAACAGAACTGCCCAGCGGGACAACCCCAGGACGTCTTGTGCCCAGAGAGACAATCCCAGGGCCTCCTCTCCCAACAAAACTACACAGCGGGACAACCCCAGGACATCTTGTGCCCAGAGAGACAATCCCAGGGCCTCCTCTCCCAACAGAACCACACAGCGGGACAACCCCAGGACATCTTGTGCCCAGAGAGACAATCCCAGGGCCTCCTCTCCCAACAGAACTGCCCAGCGGGACAACCCCAGGACTTCCTGCACATCACAGAATACCTCCAGGACCTCGTCTACCCAAGTAGACAAGACTACAGCTTCCTGCAGCAGATGGGAACATCTCCGAAGCGCCTGCACCCAACGAGACAACCCCAGGACCTTCTCTCAAGGTTGCACTCAAAGGGACAATCCAGGACCAGCCTCTCCCCGCCGTGCCACTCAGGGGAGTAGTTCCAGGAACCCTTCTCCCCACCGTACCAACAAAGATATCCCTTGGGCTTCCTTTCCCCTTCGGCCAACACAGAGTGACAGTCCCCGAACCTCATCTCCATCACGCACCAAACAAAACCAGGTGCCTTGGGCATCCATTTCTCTCCGGCCAACCCAAGGGGACAAGCCTCAGACCTCAGCTCCTACCAGACTAGCTCATAATGACCCTCCCCAGCAGTATTCGCCATCCCTGGCTACCTCCTCCTCCTCCTCTCATAACCCTGGCCATCCCAGTGCCTCTAGGACGTCATCACCTCTTCACCCAGCACCACGAGGGGCTCCCCAGACCTCTCTGGAGTCCTCTCAGCCACCATGCACTGTGTGCATTGGGCACCGGGACGCACCTCGCGCCTCTTCCCCACCTCGCTATTTTCAGTATGACCCGTTTCCCTTTTTCCCAGATCCCCGCTCGTCTGAGAGCGAATCACCCCACCATGAACCTCCCTACATGCCGCCTGCAGTGTGTATTGGGCACCGTGATGCCCCCCGGGCCACTTCGCCCCCTCGTCACACCCAGTTCGATCCCTTCCCCTTCCTCCCAGACACATCAGATGCTGAGAACGAGTCCCCCCAGCACGACCCCCCTCAGTTTCCCCCACCAGTGTGCATCGGGTATCGCGATGCTCCGCGGGCCTCTTCCCCACCTCGCCAGTTCCCAGAGCCCTCCTTCTTCCAAGACCTCCCCAGGGCCAGCACAGAGAGCCTTGTCCCTTCCACAGACTCTATGCATGAGCCTCCCCACATTCCCACTCCTGTGTGTATTGGGCACAGAGACGCTCCCTCCTTCTCCTCCCCACCACGCCAGGCCCCTGAGCCGTCCCTCTTTTTCCAGGATCCTCCTGGCACCAGTATGGAGAGTCTTGCCCCTTCCATTGACTCTCTGCATGGCTGCCCACTGCTGCCCCCCCAAGTTTGCATCGGCCATCGGGATGCACCCAGAGCGTCCTCTCCTCCCCGCCACCCACCTAGTGACGTAGGTCTCCTGGCACCCTCACCTCCACCAGGTAGCTCAGGCTCCCGGGGCTCAGCCCCGCCAGGGGAGACCAGACACAACTTGGAAAGGGAGGAGTACACCATGCTGGCTGACCTGCCCCCACCCAGGAGGCTGGCTCAGAGGGGGCCAGAGCCCCAGGCGCAGGGCAGCAACGAAGGCCGTACCCGCAGCCCTGGCCGAGCAGAGGTGGAGCGCCTCTTCGGGCAAGAGCGCAGGTGAGCCAGGGCAGGGGCAGCCAGGTGGGCTGGGGAGAACAGTTGGAAAGTTCCAGAAGCAAGAGTTCAAGACCTGCTGCCCACTGGCTCTACAGTCTTGGGCAAGTTACTCTCTCAGTCTGTATATTAGGGTTTTTTGGGTTTTGTTTTTCTTCCTGAGGTTGAAATAACACTCTGGGTAGCCAGGTAGTCAAAAACACTGGAGTCTGACGGTCTAAGTTCAAATCTGGGGTCAGAGCTCCCCTATATCTTATGATACCTGCTTAAAGCAATTTAACTTACTTAGGCCTCAGTTTCCTCATCTGTCAAAGGAGGAGAGACTATTAACAGCCCATTGATTTTTATTGAGGGGAAACTCCGGAAGGGTTTGATCCAGAGTGGTGGGTTTACTGTTTCTTCCCTGCATGAGGGAGAAAAAGAAAGTACCTGTAACTCGCTCTCTGTGCATTATGGGAAGATAGACATGCCATTTTACACGTATGGTCAGGGGCTGGGGATGTAGCTCAGTGACGGAGTGCTTGGCAGCATGTGCAGCCCTGTGCTTGATCCACAGCTCTGAGTAGATAAATGTCCTGGGTTTTATTCCTCTGAGTGCTGGGTATGGATCCCAAAATGTACACCTGCCAAGGAGATACTCTGCCCTCGCCCCCAGCCACGCCTTTACGGAAAAGCTCCCAGAATTACAGACTTTGAAAGGTTTAGGCATTGCTTTCCAGGGACAGGGATACAGAGAGCTGAGTCCTAGTGTCTATGAATAGTCATCGGAAGTATGCTACTGCTGGGACCCTCTCCCATCCCCCTGCTCGCCTGGCTGGGATTTTTCTTCTCTCTTCAGCAGAGCTGGCCCCTGAGGTTTTTTTTTTTGTTTTGTTTTGTTTTGTTTTGTTTTGTTTTTGGTTTTTTGAGACAGGGTTTCTCTGTATAGCCCTGGCTATCCTGGAACTCACTCTGTAGACCAGGCTGGCCTCGAACTCAGAAATCCACCTGCCTCTGCCTCCCAAGTGCTGGGATTAAAGGCGTGCGCCACCACATCCGGCTGCTTTTTTTTTTTTTTTAAAGATGCAGTTCCACTAATTAAAGATAAGAGAGATAAGGTAGGGGTACCTAGAAGACTGGAAACGTTGTGAGTATTATCTAGTGGGTTTTAGTATATGACCCACACAGTAATGTTAGAGCATTTCCAGCACTCTCTTTTTTGAGACAAGCTGTCCTGAAATTCCCACAGTAGACCAGGCTGGTTTTGAGTTCAGAGATCTGCCTGCCTCTGCCTCCTGAGCTCTGGCATGCTAAGGTTCTTTTCTTTGCTGGTCCTTAGGCAAGATTTCTGTTAGATTAGAATTTGGATGAGAAGTTTCATCTATTTGAATGCCCGTCCCAGTAAATTTGATTCATTTACTATCCAAGAGAGAAGTTTTGTTGACCCTTGGCATTTGTGTATTTCTTTCTTTGGTCTTTAAAAAAAGGAAAACCAATTTTGGGGAAGGAGTGGGTTGGAGACAGGGTCTCACTGAAGCCCAGGTCGGCACCGACCTCACAGTGCAGCCGAATGCAGGGTGAGTTCATGCTGGCTCTGTAACAGACATCACAAATGTGTTTACACATTTATTAGGTATTCTCTCTCATAGTTACTTATTTTTGAGATAGGGCTTTTCTGTGTAGCCCAGGCTGTTCTATCCTCCTGCCTCAGGCTTTTGGGTGCTAGCTATTATTACAGGTGTGAGGAAGCACAACTGACTCGCAGTTACTTCTGTCCTTTATTCTCCTCCCCATCCTACTAGATTGTCTTCCCATCTCAGTGGTATACCTCTGGGGTATTTTCTCTATCTAGTATGTTTCCAGGCGGCGTACCATTTGCCCTCTGTGGATGGCATGCATTTGTGTGAGAGGCAGAATTTATGAGGCAGCGGGGTGGCGTGTGTGACCAGGGTTGTATTTTTATTGTCTTCCATTTACTACTCTACTCTGATGTGTATTTATTGAGCATCTACTTTGCCCAAACTTTGTTCTGAGCCTGGAACACTTTTCTGGAAGAGTCATATTATAACAGTCAACAGTCTTCCTTGGGTCACCTAGACTTGGTGTCTTTGGTTCTTTAAAAAACAAACAAACAAGCAGGGCAGTGGTGGCGCACGCCTTTAATCCCAGCACTTGGGAGTCAGAGGCAGGTGGATTTCTGAGTTCGAGACTGGCCTGGTCTACAGAGTGAGTTCTAGGACAGCCAAGGCTACCTGTCTCGAAAAAGGCAAGAGAAATCCTGTCTTGAAAAAACTAAAAAAACTAAAAAAACAAAACAAAACAAAACAAAAAAAACACCAACAAACAAATAAAAACTATGTAGTCCTAGTTTGTCTGGAATATGCTATGTAGACCAGGCTAGCCTGGAACTCATAGTTGCCCCTGCTTCCCAGTACTGGGATTAAAGGTGTGTGCTACCCTCCTCTGTTGGTTCTTTGACACCATTTGGAGGCAAACAGGCCCATCTGAGAATCCTAAGGAAACTCGTTTCCTTGGTCAGCTACATCAACCCCTGGGAACAAGTTTCCCCAGGCAGGTCCTGTTGCAGAAGAGCTGGGTTTCCATGGTGTGTGTGTGTGTGTGTGTGTGTGTGTGTGTGTGTGTCAGGATCTTCCAGGGCTTTCAGTCCTGTCTTTCATAAGGGATAAGGGAAGACATATTGGAAGGAGTGACCATTGAGCGAGCTGGAGTTTGTATGGAAAATGCGTGTTGGAAAGAGACAGGACATTTGCACCTTCCCATTAGGTCCCCGTCAAGTTGAAGAAGACTTTGCTTCATTGAAGCTCCTAGACGTGAGTTCTGGGGGAAACTTGCTCAAAGGCCTTACAATTGATTAAAAATGGAGCCTCATCAGGGAGCCCTCAAACTTAGAATCCAGGGACTTCAGGACTGCTAAGGATCCAGCAGCCTCCAGAACTAATTCTAATGACACCAGCCAAAGCCACAGGACGATAGCAAAGCCTGATGCCACACTGCTGGTTGGTTTGAGACAGGGTCTCACGCTGCCCAGCTGGCCTCCAGCTTCCCACATAGTCAGCGATGACCTTGAACACCTGGTCTCCCTGCCCTACCTCCTGAGCACTGCGGTCTCCGGTGTCGTCATGCCCGTGGTCCGTCCCTTCTGCAAACCCCTGCAGTGTTCTGCATGGTTCTTCAGCTGCACAGACTTGGGAGAGACAGTCCCCACAGCCCCCTCACAGACCCCCACCCCTTGTCTCCTTTTGGGACTCACTCTGGGCTCACTGAAAGCTTCTCTTCTTCCTGGTGTCGCTCGTGGTTTTGCTCAGCCACCACCAGTCATGGCTCTACTGATTTTACTTATTTTTGCTGTTCTGGGGCTGGGCCCTAGGATCTCACACATGCTTCTTTCCATTTCCAGCTTAGATGACGTCCAGTAGCCAGAGCCCACAGAAGGTAAAGGTTCATGGAGGTTGAGTCTTTTGTAGTAACTCTCTTACTAGGAGAGGGAACAGGCTGTCCTGAGCCTGTTAGATTTATAACAGTGGTACCACGTAAAGTCTAACCATGGCCACTCATTGTTAACCCACACAAGTCTCTGGAACCGAGGATTTTGGCATGGGCTGAAGGTCATCTCATGGTGACATTTGCTAGTGACCTTTCTGCAATTATTGTGTTGGAGAGAACTGTTTCTTCCTGGTCATCCAGCCAGGAGCTGTTTTGCCAGTGGTTGTGAAGGGGCAAGCAAGCATTCTCAAAACTGAGTGATAGAGTTTGGTTTAGCTCTAAGAGAAGCACAGAATGCAGCTGGCTCGAGGAATCCTCACTTTGCATCTGGATGGGGAAAGGGCAGAAAGATGGGAAACAGGGTGCCCAAACATTCACCCCCCCTTGTCCTGTCAAAGTAGTTGCACCACATTAAGTGGGACTTCATGGCACACAAGGGCTTGGTATCTAGAATGTAGGAAGTGCTCAATAAATTTTTTTTTAAACATTGTGATTATTTTTGCTCAGTGCCTGGTACTCGATAGATGCTCAATAAATCTGAATTCCCACAAGAACTAGTCTAACCTTTGTTGGGGGTGGCTAGCTACTTGGTGGCTCGTGGCTGCATGAGGTGGGTGAAAGCCATGGGCTCCTCCCCACCCTCACTCCTGTATCTTCTTCATGGTCTTAGGAGTCAGATTACATGTCCCCACTTTCCAGAAGGGGACACTGAGACCCTGAGAGGGTCATCCTCACTTTGGGCCTTCAATGAGTCTTTGATCAGGGGTGACTGGGGAATGCGGGGCACTGGAGTGGAGTCCCCAGGGCCCTCTGGAACAGCTACATTTCCTCATAGGAAATCGGAGGCACCGGGGGCCTTCCAGGCTCGGGATGAGGGACGGTCACAGCGGCCCAGCCAAGGTCAGAGCCAACTTCGAAGACAGTCCAGCCCTGCCCCCAGCAGGCAGGTGAGAACTGCTAGCCACCAGCCCTCACGAGTGATCACTGCCTCTCCCAAGACCCTTGGTTCCAGGCATGTGTCCTGGGCAGGGAGGTCCTCTGTGAGAAGGGTTGGTCCCCAGCATGGGATTGAACTGTACTCTTTTTCCATGGGCCAGGAGCTCTTGGCAAGATGCATGGGACTCCATGCAAATCCTTTGAAGATGTCCCCTCAGAGCTGTCCCCTTGGAGGCACCTGCTATCTTGCTATCTCTGAGAGCCACAGGTGCACCCGGCAAGCTCTTGGGGCTGCCTCATCCAGCCTTGAGATTGGATCTCAAATGAAACTTAGAGAGCAAGGCACACCCCAGTGGCACAGTTACCCACGGTGGAAATTCGGGTACCTGATAGCTTAGGGAGGGGAGTCTGGAAAGTGAGCAGCTCTCTGCAGATCTCTTTCTGTAGCAGAGGAAAGTGTGTGAGATGGGAGAGCTGCACGCCGCAGAGAGAGAGAGAGAGCTGTGGCTTCCCACCTGCTTTGATCCAGGCTTCTAAAGAGACACAGTCTCACTTCTGGGGCTTGGCTAAGACAGACAGCGACTACCTGGTACAGTCGGGAGCCTCACCAGTCCCTTCACCTCATCCACAGGTGACCAAGCCCTCTGCCAAGCAGGCAGAGCCAATCCGGCAGAGCAGAACAGGACCTCTACATCCTAGGAGTCCTGAAAGGCGGCCTGAGGGAGACCGCCAGCTCCAGAGGACCTCACCACCTGCCAGGACATCAGCCAGGCCCCCTGAGAGGAAAGTTCAGATAGAGAGGCATCTGGAGAGTGGCTACACTGGCCTGAGGCAGCCTCCGGGAGGGTGGCAGAGCCAGGAGGGGCTGTCAGGACCCCAAAGTCCTAACAGACACCCAGAAAAGAGCTGGGGCAGCCAGGAAGAGAGCTCAAGCCTGGGGGGTTGGCCAGAACCTGAGGGTCCCAGCCTGGAGGGGATATGGAGGGGCCCTCCCCAGGAGCACTGGGAACAGTGGGGACATTCAGAGGCCTGGGAGGAGCCTCTCAGTAATGGGATCCAGGGGGGCCCCACAAGGGGCCAAGGTAGACTTCAGGAGTTGTCCAGGCCCCACCAGCCTATACCTATCCCAGAGAACTCCTGGGCGGGCCCAGCAGAATGCTTGTGTGCCCGGCAGCCTGAGGCCAGCACTGTCATGGGCTGGAAGGCTGAGGGAGCATCCCCACATCAGCGTAGTGCTGAGAGGCCACCCGACCTAGATTGGAGGGATCTGCTAGGGCTTCTCCGGGCACCTGAGGATGGGGCCTGGACTCGGCTCCCAAGGCTGGACTGGGAAGGCCTCCTGGAGCTCCTGCAGGCTAGGCTGCCCCAAAAGGACCCAGCTAGGCACTGGCATGACCCAGCCAAGGCTTCAGAACCCGAGGTGGGTTCCTCAGGCACAGAGGACACCCTGAAGACAGAGTCACAGACCCAGCCTGAAGGATGGGCCAAGGCCACCCTAGCCAATGGACACAGGCCCGGTCAGCAGTCTGAGAGCCCAGCACAGCTACCCAGCCCTGCCTGTACCTCCACCCAGTGGCCAACAACCAAAGTGACAAGTGGACCAGAAACTTCACCTCTGCCTGCTCTGGAGCAGATAGATCACCCAGAGAGCCACAGCCCACCAGACCTGGGGGTAAGTCTGCCCCATATCTGAAGGGTGTGCAGCAAAGACCATTGTTTCAAACTGTGCCCCCCCCCCCCCCCCGCCATGGGATAGCAAGGCACCTGGCAGTTCTGTCACCAGCTCACAAGCAGTGTCCTAGGCCACATATGCCATGCACAGTGGAGAAGCAGCTTCCACTGTCCCCAGTTTACAGATGAAGAAACCGAGGCCCATATGCATTAGAATTTCCCAGGAATCATACCTGCAGGGGTTTTACTAAGGCATCCCACTCCAAAGGCCGTGCTTACTGCACCATCGGCCTCTCTCCCACCCCATCCTGTCGACTGTCTAATTCAGTACGGAGACCCCAGGGGTGTAGGGTCAGATGGCATGGCCTCGGGTTGCCATCAGGCTATGGGAAGGCAGGCCAATCGCAGGATGCTCAGGGGTCAGGGGTGGGGGTGGGGTAGGGATCCAAGATGTCTCCCAGTGGTCTCTAGCTTGCTTTAGTCTGACTTCTTACAGGGGAGGTGGGAGGTCAGAAAGATTGGGGTTCCTCTACTTGAGAGACTAGTCGATGGTGAATGGGGTGGGGGTGGGGGTGGCTCACACAGGGAGAAGAGACTGTAGAGTGCTCACTGGGTAGGGATACTAGCCAGGATAGATCCAGTGCTGAACCTAGTGATGCCTCCAACCAAGCCCAGAGCATTGGTGTGTGTGTGTGTGTGTGTGTGTGTGTGTGTGTGTGTGTGTGTGCACGTGTTCGTGTGTGCGTGTGTATGTTCGTGTGTGTGTATTCGTGCATGCGTGTGTATGTGTGTGTGCGTGCGTGTGTGTGTATGTCCGTGTGTGTGTGTATGTGCATGTGTGTGTTGTGTGTGTGCGTGCATGTGTATGTGCGTGTGTGTTCGTGCGTGTGTGTTCATGTTGATGTGCATGCGTGTGTGTGCATGCATGTGTGTGTTCGTGTGTATGTGTGCGTGCGTTTGTGTGTTCATGTGTGTGTGTGTGTGCATGCGTGTGTTGGGGGTGGCTGCACTGCACCCTGACTGCAGTTCTGTAGGAACACATGTGTCGTACATATCATACATGTGTCATACATGTGTCAATCCAGCGTGAAGGACAAAGCGGAGAACTCCCCGGTCCTTCTGTAATGAAGATGCTTGCCGTGTCATCCAATGCCCCTTCCTCTGTCTTCCTCCCCATACTTTGTGCTTACCGTGCTGGGCTAGCTGGAGGACTCTGTACATCATGTTTTTGCACATGCTGTTCTCGTCGCTGCTGCTGATTCCGCCCTCCCTTGTCACCTGCCAAATGTCTGTTCACTGCTTAAGTCTTAGATCTAATGTTCTGTCCTCTGGTGCTGATCCCACCTTGGGGCCGGCAACATTCCCCTTCTGCCCTTCACAGCTATGCTTCCATCCATCCGTCACGTGGGATATGCGTTTCCCCTTAGAATCACGGCACAGGTCAACAATGTGGCTTGGTGGTAGGGCACTTACGCAGCATGCTCAAAGCCGTGGGTTCAGTTTCCAGCACCATAAGACAAGCAAGTATGAGCTCTATGGGGTCAGGGGCTGTGAGTAGTTTATCTCTGTGCCTCTGGCTCTCAGCCCAAGGCCTGATGGAGAAGAGGTGTTCAACTTAGTGGCTGGTAGGTCAGTGAATCCGTGGATGCCTTGTGGCACACAGAGAGCGAGTGGATGGTCGAGTAGCTAGGTGATGAGTAAAGGATGGCTGAATGGATGATGGTCAGATGGTAGATAGATGGGTGGGGGACGGGCAGTGGTGGTTGTTCAGTGATGGATGAGCATAGGGCTGGGTGGGTAAACATTAAGTGGAGTATGACGTGGATGGATATGTGTTTAATCAATGACGAGTGACCGCTGGAAGGATGAGTAGATGGGTGAGTGGATGGGGGAAGCTACATGATGGTAGATGGCTGGCTGGGTGGCAACCAAATGAAAGGTGCATGTAGAATGGCTGGCAGACAGCGATGGGCAGTGGGTGACAGGAGTGTAATGTGGGACACATGCAGGATGACTGGATGGACACCATGGATCGAGTGATGTTGGATGAAGAGAAAATAGATGGAAAATTTAGAAGGTAGATTGATGGGTGAATCATGGGGATGACCGAGGCTAAGCTATGGTCTTCCTTCTCTTTCTTTCTCTCTTTCTTTCTTTCTTTCTTTCTTTCTTTCTTTCTTTCTTTCTTTCTTTCTTTCTTTCTATCTCTCTCTCTTTCTCTCTCTCTCCCTCCCTCTCTCTCTCTCCCTTTCTTTCTTTCTTTCTTTCTTTCTTTCTTTCTTTCTTTCTTTCTTTCTTTCTTTCTTTAATTGTGTGTGTGCACACATGTGTCCACATGGCTCATGTGTTTTGGCTTTTAATTTTATGTGCATAGGTGTTTTGCTTACATGTAGGTCTGTGTGAGGACATCAGAATATGGAGCTACAGACAGTTGTGAGCTGCCATTGTGGGTGTTGGGATTTGAATATGGGTCCTCTGGAAGAGCAGTCAGTGCTCTTAACTGCTGAGCCATCTCTCCAGCCCCAGCTGTGTTCTTTCTTATCTCCAGTTCCAGCCAGAGGAACCTGAGGCATCAGAACCAAGCAGAGGCGAAGACTCACTGGCTGACCAGAAGCAGGCTGACTCGGTAGTTGGGTCCTAGGCTTGGGCACAAGGGGAGGGGGAAAGGAAAGAAAATCAGGTTGGAGGTGGGATAAGCTCCTTCAAAGACCTCTGGGACCATCATGAACCAGACTGGCTCTGCCATGAGGTCTTAAGAAGAGGAGCTTTGGAGGAGGTGGTCAGCAGAGCCACCATCAAGTGGGGACCTGGGTGGGGATGGTCCTGGGGTCAGAAGCCCAGGGCTCTGCTTCTGACTTACTGGTACACTATCCTTCCCTAAGCAGGTCCCAATAGTTCCTGAGAGCAATATTTTTTTGAGTCTATAGGGCTGCTGGGCCAGGCTTCCTGGAGCTGGGATCTGGAGTAGCAGAGTGAGTTAAAGGAGGTGCTGCAGCATCCTGGAGGACCCTGAAGCTCTGCAGGGTCCTGGGGGCCAGAGCTATATGCAGGGGATGGCCACGGAGGCATCCTGGGCCTGGCTGTAGTAGCATAGCTATGCCCTGCTCCTCCTTCATACCTGCAAATAGACTGTTCTCACCAGAAATCTCTGAAGGGGAGTGGCAGAGGCAGAGGCAGAGGCAGACAGCAGGCAGGCAGTGTGAGGGAGGACGCCGTGGCTTCGCTTTTTCCTTCTCCATTGTTCCCCATGCTGCCTCCTGAAAAGTTAGAGGTGACCAGTAGCCAAGTGTGGCCCGTCACTGATCAGAGCCGGGGACAGGTATATGCTGTCCAACCCATCTGTACCGACAAGGGAACAGCCTCCCTGTGGTGGGACCCAAAGTAGAAGCTAGGACTCTGCTTCCCTACGCAGGGTTCCCTCTGCTCCCCACCCCCACCCTTGTCTTCCTGCTTCCTGGCTCTGTCACATCTATATGCCTCTGTCTGCTTGGTGGCCAGTCTTTTCTGTGAAATGGGAAGGGAGCAAAGGACCCCTGTCACTAACAGGGGATGGGACAGAAGACTCCTGTCATTACAGGGGCGCTAACAGCTTCACTCTTCCTCTTTTGGGGGTGATTTCTTCATGCTTTGTGAGCTAAGAGGAAATTGGCAATATGGAAAGCCCTGACCCCCACCCCAGGCCTCCTCTACTGGACAGAAGTGTTAACTACTTCATTCATTCTTCATTCATTCATTCACCTGTTCCTACTCACAACACATAGTGAGCACCATCTGTGTGGGGGTATAAGTTGAAGAGAGCCAGCATGGTGGTTCCATGTGGTGGTCAGGGCTGTGGGTTGTGAAGGGAGTGTGGTCACGGGGAACACTCCTTTCTCCAAAGCTCCCTGGCACCTGTGAATTGATACTTCAAACACCATTCCAGAGACTTACAGTTTCCAGAGGACTGGGACGTTCTGCCCCCTCTCCTCAACCTGTCACCTGCTGTGTGGCTTTGGGCCAGGCTGTCCACTTTGCTTGGTGACTTAGTTGCCCGGTAGAGATGATGTCATGATGGACACACTAGGGCTCTGCCATATGCATCTGTATTAAGTCGGTGATTCATTCCTTTCAAGGTAATGCCCCAAAGGCCAGGCAGATGAAGAAGCTCCTGATGAGAGCCAGACCTAGGGTCACATGTGTGACCCCTTGTCACTGGATGGTAACTGCTGAGAGGAAGGTGGACCTAGACCTCCATTATCTTTTAGATGTTTCAAGAGAAATCAGAAATATGTATCTAATGTTTCTTTAAATGTGGTTTTCATTTGGGCCTCATGTAGCCCAGGTAGACCTCAAACTTGCTATGTTGCTGAGGCCAGTCTTGAATTCCTGATCCTCCTGCCTCCACCTCTGAAGTGCTGAGATCACAGGTGTGCATGACCACACCTGGCTCAAGTGTTTTTAATGTTAGAACCAGATTGGCACACACCACAGTAGTTAAATGTCTGTGGCCCACTCCTTGGCAGTCTGCGGTTTGACCTTTAGGTTTTTGGATACAAATCCCAAGGGTGTGTGGAATCCTAGAGCCCCTGTTGGTCAAACACCAGGTAGTATAAGCAAGATAACGGTTTTTCCCTTTGCAGCTGTGGTGGGGGAGGGAGGTGGGAGCCCCAGGCCTTTGCAGTAGCAGAATGGTCAGAGGATGCTGTGGCCAGGGATGCCTCATCCCACCAAAAGGACCTACAGCCAACACCAGACCCTGTTTGACAGGCAGACAAGAGGCCAGCAGAGGGCAAGGCTGGGAGCCCACTCAAGGGCCGACTGGTGACTTCATGGCGGATGCCTGGGGACCGGCCCGCGCTGTTCAATCCGTACCTGCTGTCTCTGGGGGTCCTCAGGTGGCAAAGGGTAGGCTGGCTCCTGAGGGGTTGGAGGGGTGAGGGTGGATAGAGAAGGGAAGTGGGGAGGAGGCTGGGACTAGCCAAGAGAGAGGGGCACTTAAGAGGGAGGAGTGGGGGAACCTCATGGAAGGAGAGGATGCTTCAAAAGCTCTGACAGGCTCTGGGAGATGGGCTTTTTCTGCCTCGGTGCAGGGCGCAGATCCTGCAAGCTTTTAGGTTGAAGGATGTTTGGGTAATGTGCAATCAGCAACTACTAGCCTGGGCCAGTGAGCCAGGTGGGGGGAGGGGAGAAGGAGGAGGGCCTAAAGGGGCTCTGAGATTACAGAGTGTGTCTCAGACTTGGGCCTGGGCCAGTTTCACAAACATCTGGCCTTACGTAACCCATCTCCTGCCTAGAGAGGCCTGTAAACATTGGGGCCTCTGGTCGGGGCTTCCTCCAGGGCAAGGGGAGGAGGTAGCTATGACTTGTCCTCTCCTGCCCCTCCGTAGCAAGCAAGAAGCAACCAAGGGCTGGCTTTGGGGGGTTCACTTGTGTCAGTAACTGGGTGATTCCTGGACTTTCTCGTTGGTGCTGGGCCATGACGCTGCAGGGCCCTTGGAGGCAGACACCGATTTTTACACAGTTGGAACTGGGGCTCACAGAAATGAGCTGACAGCCAGGATATCACTGGGCTGGTTTTGCACAGTCCCCAGTGAGAGCGTGACAGAGGACATCAGAGCACGGAATGTCACATCTGTCACACCCATTAGCTGGAGTGGTTCATGGAGCTGCCTGAGATTAAGGGGAAGAAGCTCAGGATGCCCAGAGGCTGTGGGGGAGATGTGGGGGGGAAGTGCTGTCCCCCATGTTTCCCATCTATGTCATGGATTCTGCCCTGCTGTTCTCTGTGGGCAGAGATACCCATGCCAGCCAAGCAAACATGGCTAACTGGGTGCAGGGGTCCTTCAAGCCATGGGCAGGATTTGTCTTATCAAAATATGGAAAGGTCACCAATTCACAGCAGGGCAGGGAGGAGTGCTGGGGAAGGCCGTGGTGGAGAGAGGCGTGAGATAAGTGTGGGGCTGTTGTTCGTGTTCTATATGCCACCGGGAATTGTGTACCTTCTATACTCCCAGTCCCATGTCCCATGCAGGTTGTGCCTGACTCTGTTTGGTCCTCATCTCAAGGACAAGTAGATTCATGTTGTCCACACACTGATGTGTAGAAGTGAAGTCTCTTGTTCCATATCACACATGGATATATCTGAGTGCTCTGGCCTGCTCTGGCCAATCTGAGCTTTAAATTGTTACAAACCCACCCTTGTGGTGCTGACTCCCATAGCCCTCGAGCTTCATTACCCATCATGTCGCCTACCAGACTGTGGCAGCTGAGGCTGGGTGAGGTTGGGGGCAATGATGTTTTTATCTGGGGACTGGAATTGTAAGTGCCAGAGACCTGGGGCAGGCATTGCTGAGGAGCCGTAAAGCTGCCTGGAAGTCTGTCTCTGCCCACACCTGGCTGTGTGCTGAGCTATTCGCTCAGGCAAGGGGATGGGCATGGGGAGCACTAGGCAAGGAATCAGATGCAGGAAGCATGGGATGAAGAGTCAGATGCAGAAAGTACAGGGCAAAGATTTTTCCCCCAATGTTGGGAACAGAACCCAAAGCTTTGTGTGTACCACACTGTGTCATGAAACTATGTCCCTGGACCTCCCAGGCAAGGTACTTGGATGAAGGGATCGCTAGGCGAGGAATGGAATGGGAGCATTGTGCAGTGAGTTTCTAAGTTTGGCTGGAACATGTTTACACTGAGGCTTGAAGGGTGAAGAGAATTTTCAGGCATCTTTTTATAGGGTAGCAGGAGAGAGAAAACTGCCTTCTTCTCCCTCTTCTTTCCTTCTACCCCCACGTGTTTGTGTGTGTCTGTGTGTGTGTCTCTGTATATCTGTGTGTCTCTGTGTTTGTGTGTGTCTGTGTGTTTGTGTATCTCTGTGTGTCTGTGTGTGTCTCTGTGTGTGTGTGTATGCATGCATATACAGAAGGCAGGAAGGGAAGTGCTCCATACACAGTAGTCTAGAGTCCAAAGGTCTGCCTTTATAGGGGATTCTAGAAGTCCAGGATTGTGTCCTTCATATGGAAGAGGCATGTATAGAAATTAGCACAGACCTAGGCAGGTTATAAAAGATTCTGACTGGGCAAAATCCAGTATATTGAGCTCATCACCAGCACTGAGGTTCCTGGCTGGCGATTACCAGGAGGTGAACTTTAGTGGATAGGAGCCAGGGGAAATAGTGCTTTCTAAGCCCAGGCACCCAGTGGTAGGGGTTTTCTCTTCTTACTCAGTCTCTAAGGGATGACAACTGTTGAGGAATGCTAGCAAGGGTGGGAAGAATACGGGGACCAAACGGCCAGTGTCTTGAGTAAATGAATTTAACATGTGGATTTGTGTACTGTGATGAGGAGACTTCAACAGAGATGCCAGGAAAAGAATTCAGCTTGCTGGGTTCTGAGTCTTCATCTATGAAATGGGCCACGATTCAGTACCATAGTAATTACAGCACCCAATACATATTTATTTCTTTGGTTTTGAGACAGGGTTTTTTTTTGTTTGTTTGTTTTTGTCTTTTTTGTTTTGTTTTGTTTTTAGACAGGGTTTCTCTGTGTAGCCCTGGCTGTCCTGGAACTCACTCTGTAGACCAGGCTGGTCTCGAACTCAGAAATCCGCCTGCCTCTGCCTCCCAAGCGCTGAGATTAAAGGCGTGTGCCACCATTGCCCGGTGAGACAGGGTCTTTATATGAAGCTCAGTCTAGCCTTCAAGTCACTATTTGTGGTGATTCTCCTGCCTCTGTATCCCAAGTGCTGAGATTACAGGTGTGCACCCCCATGTTTTTTGTTTGACAGAATATTGCTATGTAGCTCAAGCTAGCCTAGAATTACATGTTACTCATGCTGGGTTGGAACTCTTTTTTTTTTTTTTTTTTTTTTTTTCGAGACAGGGTTTCTCTGTGTAGCTCTGGCTGTCCTGGAACTCAGAATTCCTCCTGCCTCTGCCTCCCAAGTGCTGGGATTAAAGGTGTACACCACCACTGCCCGGTTGGACTGGAACTCTTGATCCTCCTCTCTCTCCCTCCTCCTCAGCCTATACCAGCATGCCCAGCAAAAGCAATGCCTCTCCACATCAAGATGGCAAAGTATCTGAAACTGCAAGTAATCCAGGCTTCCTGGTCCACACCTAAGCTAACTAGAGGCAGAGAAGTTGTTTTAATTATTTGACTTGGTTAACATTCATGGGTGATCACATCAAGTGTGAGAGTCATTCAAATTCCTTGCTTAAACTAACAGGGTTGAATGGCTACTGCCACCCAGGCTTCCAGTGCAATCTGCAGCCAATTCCACCAAGGTCCTTCCTCACCTGCAGGACCACAGTTAAGCTTCCACGGGCAAAGAAAATACAACACATTGATAAGGGAGCTGGGAACGAGAGCAACAGGTGTACACCCACATCCGGGAACCCAGCACTTCTTAGCAAAAAAGTCCCACCTGGGAAACTTCGAGGAAGTTTTATGTCTCTATGTACCACTCCAGAACTCATGTAGTGCGCAGCTTACTTGCTAGAATTCTCTCCCCTTCCCTTTCCCATCCTCCCCAGTCCTCCCTCTCTGGGAGACCTCGGCCAAGTAAGTCAGTCCAGTGTTTGAGCTGCGTTCTCATAGGTAAAACAGAAACAAATGAGCCCCCTTCTCAGGGGAGTACGAACGCCAACTCTGCGGGTAACTAGTGGGGCTCGCAGAGTCTTCAGTTGAGTGCTGTACTGCGTTCGCCTTGCAACCCTGGCGCCTTGGCCAGAGGAAACCATCCCTCTGGCGGGGGAACCAAGGCTCTCCGTCTCGGCCGTGCGACCGGCCTGCCCCGCCCCTACGCGGTCTCCGGCGCAGTCACCTGCACGCAGGCCCTTCCTTCCTGCGAGCCGCCGGCCGGCCGCAGCCAGGCCCTCCCTGCCCGCCGCCC
>NW_022196893.1:9667434-9672479 GCF_008632895.1 Mastomys coucha
CGCCCGCCCCGTCGCACAGGCCCCGCCCCCGGCCCGGCCCTCGCTCCCATTGGTCCTCCTGTCACCCCGCCGCTGTTTGCCCCGGCTTCCAAGCTGTCCATTGGTCTGCCCGGGTCCTCCCAGGAAGTTTGAAAAAAAAAAAAGTTTTATGGGCGGATGGAAGGGGCAGGGGCAGCTCCGGGGAAGGGAAGGGCTGGAGCTACGGCGGCCAGCGGCCGAGAGGGGCGGCGGGCTGGGTGCGCCGCGGAGCCCGGCCCGAGTGTCCGGTGCAGCGTCCCCGGGCGCCGCCATGACGGTGAGTGGCCCCAGCTGGGACCTGGCGAGGCTGGAAGCCGAGTACCCGGGCAGCTCGGTTCAGACTTCCTCCCTTGGTCCCCTACCCTCCTGACCCCGCGGAGCCGTGCCTCGGAGGGCACTAGTCACTGACAGACTAGGGCGACACTTGCCCCTGCCCACCAGGTCTCCTGGTGGAAGCCCGAGTCCCCTCAAGCTGCTTGGCTTGGGCCTGGGAAGAGGTGTTCCCGGCCTTACACCGGTCGCGCTGACCTGACCTGGACTGGGATGGTTGTCCAGCCCATGTGGGTTCTGGCCAGAGTTGGGGGGATCCGGCCCCGCCCACCCCATAGTTGGGAGACCGCTCTGGGGCAGCTGAAACCGAGTCTTCCCTGCGCTAAGAGCTGGGGCCTTGGGCGGGGTCAGAGGTTTCAGTTTCTCTTGGAGGTCGGCTCTACCAAGACTTGTCAATCAATGGTTGTGCCCTGATCATCCCGTCGAATCTCACAGTTGAGAGCACTACTGTTCTCCCCATTTCACAGCCAAGTGAATTGAGACTTGGAGAGGGGCGCTGGGGAGGTGTCCTGAGTGTAAAAGAAGAAACAGTCTCGTTTCCCGGTCGGTCTGACCACCTGGCCATGAAGTTCTGGAATGGAGGGGTGGGGCAGTTTTTGATTTCTGGCTAGTGCCCCAGACAGGCTCTGGGATTCTGGTGGCCCTCCTGGGGTTGGGAGGAGGATGAACAGGGTGTGTATGCACATGCGCAAGTCTGCTTTCTACTGAGTATAGGCCTAGTGAGGGGTGGGCTGTGCTGCTGGGGGCGTGGCCTGTGGGGCCCCTGCCGTGCGTGTGTGTGTGTGTGTGTGTGTGTGTGTGTGTGTGTGTGTGTGTGTGTGTGTGATGACCTGGCTCTGTTGCCTGGACTTCCTCGGCCTCCGCACATCCTGCCACCTCCCTACTGGCCTTTCCTGGCGTCAGCAGCCTCCCCTTCCCTGTTAGGGAGAGGGATGTTGGGGGAGGAGTTGAGGCAGTGTCCTGGCGTGGGGGGAGGTGGTTGCCTGGCTCAGTGGGCGCCTACCAGATGCTAAACTGGGTGCTTTCATAGTCCTAGATTTAAAGTGGATGGACCGTCCCCATTGGACAGTTGGGGAAACAGTGAAGGAATGAAGTATAGCCCTGGTGATACAGTTTAGCCTTGGCTAGGCCAAAATTTATGTCTCAGTCAGTCTCAGTTTGCTTTCTAGGGGAAGATAAGAAATGTACACAGGTGCCACTCCCAGGAAGCACACGCTAAGCCAGGGCGAGTCTCGTCAGCGCCTCATGTGTGCCTGTGTCCTGAGTGAGGGGCGGCCAGGAGGTGGGTTAGTCCATCCCTGCTGGCGGGAGGAGGGCTTCCTGAGGGAGTTGTCCTCTGATTGCGGGACTCAGATGGTGATGGAATGTGGAGGAAGGGGTGTGTAGATCAACTAGTGTGCAAATCTGGGGTGCTGAAAGCTTAGAGTAGGGTCTGGGGAAGGACCAGACGATGAGCCGTGGGGACTCATGAATTGTTCAAAACAAGGAAGAGACTTGTCACTGTCCACTGGGCTTCTGGGCACCATTCAGACTCGCGTTTCTTTCAGGTCCTCCCAGCCTTCACACTCTGTGCATGTCTGCCGTCCATCTCACACACACACACATACACACAGGGCTTCTGGACACCATTCAGACTCACGCCTCTTTCAGGTCCTCCCAGCCTTCATACTCTGTGCATGTCTGCCGTCCATCTCACACACACACATGCACGCACATACACACACACACACATAGTGTTCTGTACAGAGCAAGTGGCACAGGGCTGGGCTGGGTAAGAAAGGCTTCAGGGAGCCGCTGGATCCTGGTTGACCTAGAATCCAGAGCCTCTTTCTCATTTCGCCTGAGCCTGGCCAAACTCTGTTAAGGAGCCTCATTCTGCAGCCACTGCTGGGCATCAAATTATATACTTGTTCTGCTTGTATACTGTCTGTCTCCTAAGTACCTGGTGTCTTTAGGACTCCTTGGGGATTCTGAGCCCCTGTCAAGTACTGCATCAGCCCACCTTGAGGGAAGGCAAAGGAGTTTATGGCAGCAGGGGCCTCTACAGAGGGGAGGGGGGACATAGCTGGGGGCAGCAGGCGAGGCAGATGGTCCAATGAGGTAAGTTCTGAAACACAGCCTCAGAGATGCAGTTAAGCATGTCTGGGCACATGGCTTGGTCAGCAGAGGATGGTACCTAGTATTTCATGTTGCAGACATGGCAGATGTAAGGGACTTGGAGGGAGGTGTCCTTGTGTATTAGGCATCCGTGAGCACAGTGTGGTGGAATGAATAGTCAGGGTCAAGGCTGACGGGCAGGAGAGATTTTGAAGACCTCACTAAAAGGGTCCCCTTGGCTGCCCGTGCTTAGAAGGGGCTGTAGCTAGGGCTGAGGTGACAGGCAGGCATGACCTGTGGCACTGGTTAGGAAGGAGGGTGTGCCTCATGCTGGTCTTGCTTGAGGAGCTAGGGAGGTGGTGGCCCTCTGGATGCAGCTTGTCTGGGTGTTTTCAGTTGTGTGTGTGTGTGTGTCTGTCTGTCTGTCTGTCTGTCTGTGGACGGTCACTACTGCAGGAAGCTAGAGGTTGGCTTTGAGTATGTCTCTCTTTGCCTTTTTTGTTTTGTTTTGTTTTTCGAGACAGGGTTTCTCTGTGTAGCCCTGGCTGTCCTGGAACTCACTCTGTAGACCAGGCTGGCCTCGAACTCAGAAATCTGCCTGCCTCTGCCTCTCAAGTGCTGGGATTAAAAGCGTGCGCCACCACCATCCGGCTCTTCAGCATATTTTTAAGGACAGGATCTCTCTGTGCATCTGGAGCTTTCCAGTTTAGGTTGGCTGACAGCAAGCCGAAGGGCTCCTGGGTCTGCGTTCCCGAACTAGGATTATAGGCGTGTACCATCGAACCCAGCTTTTTATGTGCGTGCTAGGGGTCCACGCACAGGTTGCCGAGCTTCACTGACCAAGCCACCTCCCTGGTTCTTGTGAGCTCTTCTAACCCTGCCCATAAGTTCCCCTCCCAGAAGGATTAAACACTTGCTCTGCTGGTCTTCTCTGCCTGAAGTTGCTAGCTAAGTCACACCAGACCCGCCATGCCTTCATTGTTACTGGCCTTGAGTCAGTACTGCCTGCCTGGCTGCCCTGACTAGGGTACATTCTGTCCCCTTGGAAGACTGAGGCTGGAGCAGTACCCATGGCCATTTGCCACATATGAACCAGAGCCTTAAGGGGGCCACACATGTCACAAAGGGACATGTATACACTTGGTATGCCGCATTCTGCATCCCTGTCTGTCATTGTGCCTGGTGGCCTTGTCCTTTGGATTACCCCATGGTGCCAGCTTTGGACTGTTTGGAGTCAGTATGGGGTCAGGGAATCTGCCCCAAAGCACAGGACCGTATGCGAAGGAGGTAAAAAAAGAAATTTCCGGCCTGGCGGTGGTGGCACACGCCTTTAATCCCAGCATGTGAGAGGCAGAGGCAGGTGGATTTCTGAGTTCGAGGCCAGCCTGGTCTACAGAGTGAGTTCCAGGACAGCCAAGGCTACACAGAGAAACCCTGTCTCAAAACAAACAAACAAACAAACAAAAAAAACCTTTCCTACACAGCCTCTCCTGAGACCTGTTATGGTTAGGCCTCTCCTCCAGGTCCTGAGGCTGTGTTGGTAGAAGATCCATGTTGAAGGGAAATGGAACCAGATAAGGGTGGTCACCTTCTTCTGGGGACCATCCTGGGTTGCCTTGTCACAGATGGGAGACGGTCTGACAGAAGAGAAAGCAAACAGGACGAACATAGCCCTAGGGTTTCCGGCCTTGGAGCACAGCCCACCTCCTCCCTCAGACAGGTAGACAGGATGAGGGAGCCCCAGCTATGGCTGTGTATGGTTCTACGAGCTGGGGGGTGCTTTCAGCACACTTACTCTGCCTGAGGAATTTGGGGTTCTCTAAAGGAGAGCAGACCCACAGAGGTGGCTGGGACGGGAGGCTCTGGTTCCCAGCCACCACTGCCACCCGGCCACACGGTCCCACTGACTCTCTTCATGCAACCAGACACCTTGGCCTGGTGAGGCTCACTTGATGCACACTCTGATAGGTGGGCTCAGAGCCATGGCAACAGGTGGCCACCTCCTCCCCGCCAGCCTGTTTTGCCTGCCCTGTTCTCCTCTCTGCCAGTGGGCAGGAGCTGAGGCTAGTAAAGGATACGAGACCTAGATAGGAGAGGGCCCCAGTGGTCCAAGAGGGTCTGGTGGATGATACCTTCCAGATGAGCAGGTCGGGAAGATGCCAGGATGCTCACCTGCATGTAGGCCCAGGCAGCGATACCTAGCTCACAGCCTCCCTGTGAAACATGCTGCAGCTGGGGGCTCCCAGACTGCAGAGCTATGCCTCTCTGGGTAGGACCTGCCAGGTAGGGCTTGCCAGCATCGAGGTGCTTAAGGAGACGTAGGGGAAAGAGGCCCTAGAATATCTGCCCTCAGCTTGGGCCTGGCTCAACCTTTCATGGTCTCTAGGAGATGTGAGGAAAGGGTAGGAGCGGTGGCCTGGACAGAGCATTAGGTTGTGTTCCGCATGGCCCACCTAGATCTTACTGAAGAGGACTTGGACATTTGTTAGGCTGTTTCTTGGGGCTTCCTTCCGGATTCCCTAGGGCTCTCTTTATATGCAGAGTTCCTTTTGTCTCCCCTCTCCCTGTCTTGGGTGGGGCTGGGGAGCTTGGACGGGTGG
>NW_022196893.1:9672656-9683037 GCF_008632895.1 Mastomys coucha
AGGCTGTCTCAGTGACTGTGAGTCTGTGTGGTTCTGCTTGGTTTGTGGGGGTGGGGGTGGGGGAAGTTCTCTGGGTCCTTTGCCCTCTTGCTCCATTGGTCTCCCAGGACCTCAGTGTCAGAGGACTAGGGCAGGATGACTGTCACATCCCCTTCCAGCAGCCCAGGTGGCTTTCTTACTGAGTCTGACCGTTGGCCTTCTTATCTACCTATAGCCCGATCTGCTCAACTTTAAGAAGGGATGGATGTCGATCTTGGATGAGCCTGGAGAGGTAGGAGGCTGGAGGGGAGAGGTTGGCTTGGGCTGATGCAGGGCTTTGGGCAAAGGGGTCCGATGGGAGAGCCAGTGAAAACCCTAATGGAGTGGACTTTCTGGTCCAGGGGAAGGGACGGCCGACTTAGTGAGGATTCAGGAGGGACAGGTTCCTGGCTCTAGGCTTCCTCATGAGTCTTAACATGTAAGTCCCAGGGTGGAGCCTCCCTGCTGTGCACGCTCCGGATCCCATCTTGAGCTCTTATCAGGAGTATCTTGGCTCTCCCTCCTCATGACAACACTGACAGGAACCTGAGGGTCCAGGGTGAAGGCTTCCCAGAAGCCCGCATTGTACCAATTTCCAGACAGTACAGAGTAGGGCACAGAACACAGGCCAGACCTGTCAGTGGAACCACACCCTCAGTCACCAGACCTATGACATGGGTATGACGGAGAACAGAGTCACAGAGCTCACTGTGTTAAGGAGCCGGAAGCCTCTATTGCCTGGGTTGATAAGCTCAGCTCATCACTGCTCCATCTTTCCAGTCTACTGTGGCTGTCTTTGGAAATGGCTGAGGCGGTGCCTGACGTTCACTAGCTCTGCTCTTTCTGGCTTTCTGCCTACTCTGCCTGCATGCGCCCGTGGCTCAGATCTGCATGCGGCCCACATGCCAGGCAGGGCTCAGAGCCAAAGGGAATCGCATTGTGTTTCCTGCCCACGCGCTTTATTCCCCGCAGCCAGTGGCCTTCTGTCCCTGTTGCCTGCTCGCCATCCCTTAGTGGCTGTTCTCCAGGCTCACACAAGGCCTGGCGCCCTGCCAGTGACCCCTGGTTCTGGCCTCCCTACCCAAAGTCCCTGGAGGGCAGAGGGATTATGGGCCCCACCCAGAACTGGCCATTACTCATGCTCTTTCATAGGGTTTTGGAATGTCCAAACTGGAAGGGCCTTGAGAGGGCAGCCAGCCCAGCCCCTCATGCACGATGGGAGTCAGGTCCATAAGAGTGCGCTCTCTTTCAGGCCGAGTGATACCTTGGGCAGCCCAGGCCTAGAACCTTGGGCCCTCAGAGCTTCATCTAGTTTCTGTTGCAGTTAGTAACAGAATAGACCTAGACAGCCAAGAAACCATTTTCCATAGACCCCACCTCACTTTGCAGAGACAGTTGAGTTTCCAATTGATATCTTAGTCCACTCCAGGAGCAAGATTGTTCTAAGTGGCTGGTGCCTTTGAACTGTCCTCAGAATCCTGTGCCACATGCCGTGAGAGATACATGGGGGAGAGATAACCTCCAACCTTACCCAAAATCTAGGGACTTCTTGCTATCCCCAGTGGACAGTCAGAACACTGAAGGTTGTGGATATGGTGACCCTTGCTGAGGGGCACATGGCAACACTCATACCCTGGGTGTTTGGTGCTAAACCCTGTTTCTCAGGGGAGACACCTAGGAAGAAGTAGAAAACATCGCCCTCCAATGCGAGAAACCATATCATGTCCCTAAGGAATAAAAATAGGAAACCGTCTAGACAGGGCTGTGGTGTTGGGGGAGCCCCAGGAGGGCTGCACTGGGAGACACTGATCCAGCAGTGAGCTGACTGCAACTGGGATCCCAGTAAAGTGGCCAGAGGGAGTCTGAGCCATACATGGGTTGCTTGGCTGCCCATCCCTTTCCCATGTGGCTTTCCGGCCTAAAAGAGGTACTGCAGAGACTCAAATTGCAGAATCACAAGTGTGAGGGTTAACCAACGCATTCTCACACTGGAACATGTGTGTAACCAGCCTGCAGCACAGATGGGGAAGCAGCATTCAGTTGCTTGCCCCAGGCCTCTTTCTAGTCCTTCTGTCTGAGAGGCCTTTGCTCTTGACCCTGTGTCAGGCCAACAGGCGTGTGGAGAAAGGCTTGCAGAGGTCTGGCCTCACTTAGTCACTGCCCCTGTAGGCATTTAGCCTCACAGAGCTGACCCTTCCCTCGTGTGCACTGGAGGAAGGCACGTGCTCTGCTGGGCTTTGGTGCCTTGAGAGGTCAGGAATGGACTGCGAAGACTCTGGCCTTGACTCTAGCATCACATAATCCAGGCATGATGGCGCATGCCTGGAATTCTAGTGCCCAGGAGGTTGAAGGCCAGATTATCAGGTGTTCAGGGCCGAGGCAGCAAGACGGTTAGCCGCTTAAAGCACTTGCCATGGCAAGCCTGCTGACCTGAGTTGATTCCTGGAGCCTAAGAAGGGTAAGAGAAGGTCTCCACAGAGTTGTCCTCTGACCCACACACTCACATGTACCCATTCACACACTCTGACACATATGCACTGCCACACATGTACCCACCCATACTCTCTGACACACAAACACACATACACACACGCACACACACTGCTGCACATATACCCATCCACACACTCTGACACGCATGCACTGCCACACATGTACCCACCCATACTCTCTGACACACAAACACACATACACACACACACACACACACACACACACTGCTGCACATATACCCATCCACACAGTCTGACACACATGCACTGCCACACATGTACCTACCCATACTCTCTGACACGCACACACGCACATACACACACACGTGAATGCTGCTGCACACATACCCACCCACATGCTCTGACACACACACTGATGCACATGTACCCATCCACATGCTCTGACACACACATGCACTGCTTCACATGTACCCATCCACATGCCCTGACACACATACGCACTGCACACAACCTGATCATTCTGGCTCCATCACAAGCTGAAAACCACAAGCTGAGCTACATGCAACCCTGTCTCAAAAAACAGTAGCATGGGGGTGCCAGCGAGCCAGAGAAAGGCTGCACTCTGGGGCCATAGAAGGCCTGGTTACTGAGGAAGGCCAATCCATTTCACAGCCTCTGTCTGCTTGGCTTCAGATCTGATCTGCCCTTCACACCCGTCAGCTGTAAGAAAGGGGGCCAAGGGCGGACAAGCACATACAGGATCCTTTCTTCCCCAGACCTGTCCCTCACTGTCTCCTCTTTCACAGTGGAAAAAGCATTGGTTTGTGCTGACGGATTCAAGCCTCAAATATTACAGAGACTCCACAGCTGAAGAGGTAGGGTGCCTGGGTGGGTAGGCTCTGGGGAGGCCTGAGAGCCGTGGCTGAGGTCCACAGAGTGGGGAGCCATGGTGGATCTTGTTGCTCTAGGCAGATGAGCTGGATGGCGAGATTGACCTGCGATCCTGCACAGACGTCACGGAGTATGCCGTCCAGCGCAACTATGGCTTCCAGATCCATGTGAGGCTGTGTGCAGATCCGGGAGGCAGAGGGTGTAACCCGAGGCCCTGGGCAGATGGCTGCCTGACTCGCTCACTCATTTACTCTCAGTCTTCCCTCTGCCAGTCAGCAGTTCTGATGCCCATACTTAACATACCTCGAGAGTCCCGGAGTGAGGCACTTACCGCAGACTGGCAGAGGGTGTCTGTCACAGCCTCCACCCACTCGACCCTATACACCTTCCTGGGAGGGAAGGACTACCTCCATGAGGGGAGGGAACACGGGCTGGCTGTGTGGCGAGCTACAAGTAAGGATGTCCTTGCAGACCAAGGACGCCATTTATACCTTGTCGGCCATGACCTCAGGCATCCGGAGGAACTGGATTGAGGCTCTCAGGAAGACCGTGCGTCCAACTTCAGCCCCAGATGTCACCAAGTATGTGTTGGACTGGACTGGGACCCTAGTGGGGGATGATGTTGTTGTGTCCCTGAGTGGGTTCTGTGTACTTGCCTGAGGGCCCTGTGGCAGTACCTTCTGGGGCTCAGTTAATCTAGTCACAAATTGCAGAAAGAGGGGTGCATGCTGCTGGCCATCCAGAGATCCGTTGAGAACTGAAGGTTTGACCTGCTGTCTCATTACGTCCTCCTACATTCTAACAGCTGGAAGGGGTCCTGGTGATGAGGAGGCTTGAGAGGAGGCTCTGTGTCTGCTAGCTCTGCCTTGTCCCATGGCCGTCTCTAGCTGCCTCGGTTAAAGGGATGAGTCCCCAAGCCTGACTAGACCCTGATCATTCAGCTGGAGGCTAGAGACTTTTCTATCTGCGTATCAGATTCCTCACCTGTCATGTTCGCTGTTGTGTCTGAACCCACGAAGGCCCATGGTGAATTCTGCAGAACTGAATTCTGAGAGAGCTCTGCGAGAGTGGCCCAGAGGTGTGCAGGGCAGGCCTTGTGTGTAGCTCTGCAGCTTGGTTACCAGGTCAGAGGGCACAGCTGACTGCAGAGAAGGCCCTTTAGAAGGCTTGTACCCGCCCCTTAGAAACTGGTCACATGATCACATTGCTTCAGGGGATGCTGGGAAATATAGTTTGGAGCTGAATGACCGTGAACACAGCCAAACTGCTGCTTTCACTCACTTAACATTTCAGCAACTCTGCGCTGTTCACTCAGTTTTCAGTGTGTCCCCTTGTCAGCAGTGCCTACACTGAGACCTAAACCCAGGGCCTGGCCTTACACATTTTTACACATTTTTTTTTTTCCGAGACAGGGTTTCTCTATAGACCAGGCTGGCCTTGAACTAAAGTGCTGGGATTAAAGGTGTGCGCCACCACTGCCTGGCTAGCCTTACACATTTTTTTTTTTAAAGATTTATTATATATAAGTACACTGTAGCTGTCTTCAGATACCCCGGAAGAAGGGGGTCAGATCTCATTGCGGATGGTTGTGAGCCACCATGTGGTTGCTGGGATTTGAACTCACGACCTTCAGAAGAGCAGTCGGCACTCTTAACCACTGAGCCATCTCTCCAGCCCCCGCCTTACACATTTTTAAGGTTTCTTTTGTTTTGTGTCTGTCTGTCTGTCTGCCTATGTGTGTGTGTTTGTGTATGTGTTACCTGTATATATGTCTGTGCACCAAGTGCAAGCAGTGCCCATGGAGGTCAGAAGAGGGTGTCAGATCCCCTGAGTTATGAACCGCCATGCCAGTGCTAGGAACCAAACCCAGATCTTCTGCAAGAATAGCCAGTGCTCTTACCCGCTGAGCCTTCCCTTCAGCTCTTTGTGCATTTGTTGTTGTTACTGTTGTTCTACAGCTTTCATAACACGCACGCACCAGCATTTGCAAAGGCTCTCCCATTTGCTTTGCACACTGAGCCCCCACATCTGTGCCATATGAGGCATTGCCATCCCATGTTCCTTACACAGTGACTGGGACCACGAGTTGGAATCTGCTGGCAGATGATCTTGCTAGGGTCTTCCCAGAGTCTGTTAGTAAGGAAGTGTGAGTTCTCAATATCTAGGCTGAACTGCTTGCTCACTGGGCTCCATGGCCAGCCCCTGGCCCTGGGGCCTGGCTTATGAGTAACCCCCTCTGCAAGTGCTTCTATGAGACTGCGTGGGCAAAGATCCCCTGACGAGGCTCTGCTGATGTCCTAGGCTCTCAGAATGCAACAAGGAAAACACTCTGCACGGCTATGGCACCCAGAAGAGCTCTCTGAAGATAGGGGAGCAGCGGACAGGCTCTGAGGTTATCGGCCGCGGTGGTCCTCGCAAGGTAGATGGACCACGGCAGTCACTGGACTACGTGGAACTCTCTCCATTAACGCCCAGCTCCCCACAGCGCATTCGCACTCTGTCCCGCTCCACTTCTGAGCGCCCAACCAAACAGGAGGATCTGGAGCGGGACCTGGCCCAACGCTCTGAGGAAAGACGCAAGTGGTTCGAGTCCACGGACGGCAGGACCCCAGAGACGCCCAGTGGTGATGGGTCTCGAAGGGGCCTGGGTGCCCCCCTGACTGATGACCAGCAGAGCAGGCTCAGTGAGGAGATTGAGAAGAAGTGGCAGGAATTGGAAAAACTGCCCCTGCGGGAGAACAAGCGAGTGCCACTCACTGCCTTGCTCAACCAAGGCCACAGCGATCGTAGGGGACCTACAAGTGACAGCCATGAGGCCCTGGAGAAAGAGGTAGGGTTCTCCCCCCAGCTCCTGTCTGTAGCAGTGGGCATGGCCTGACATTGGCTCTGCAGCTCTATAAGTGACCTGAAGTCGCCCCTTATTTGACCTGCCAATTGGCACCCCAGGCTCCTCACCGGGGCTGACTCTCTGCACTGCCTTTGTTTTGTATGGCTTTGTTTTGCCCTTAGCCGCGGGGCAGAGATATGAGGAGAGGTGAAGAACAGGCCATTGCTGTGGAACTGACATCCTGAGCCATGTTAGGTGCCTCTTTGCACTCCTTGGCATCTGATCTGCTAGGTCTCACTACAGTTTTCACCGGTGAGAAGTGAGGCACAGGGATGTCACCCCGTTCCCTTCATGGGACGATAGATACTGTGACTAGAGTGCTGTTTGAAACCTTGTCTTTCTCTCTGGGCCAAACCTCACCCGGGTCATTGACCTCTCTATCCTGGACCCAGACACAAAGTCCTTTGTCGGTGCCTCTCAGGACCGCTGCCCTTCTCCAAGCCAGAGCTGTTACTACACAACCCAGGGAACCTCCTGAGTTTGTAGCATATGGAACTGTGGGCTCCTCCCACCAGCCCCCTACCTCATTTCAGGACCCCCATTGATCTGGGCTTCCTGTGTCCTAGGTCCAGTCTCTCCGTGCCCAGCTGGAAGCTTGGCGCCTCCGAGGGGAAGCACCTCAGAATGCACCCAGAGTCCAGGAGGACAGCCGTATCCCTCCAGGCTACATCTCACAGGTAAGGCCGGAGGACTGCTCTGTGGGGTGGGGGCAGGTTTCTGGTTGCTGTGTTGTCAGAGAGCACCTGTGTTTGGGGAACCCTCTCTGTGTGTGAGAATCGTTGCCAGGCATTTGCTACACATCATATTGTTTAATCTCCCCACAGCTGGTGGGCATGATCACTGTGCCCATCTTACAGACAAGGCCACTGAGCTCTGAGAGGGTATGTGACCTGCCCGAGGTTCCCCAGCCTGCAGGTGTCAGAGGTGGGATTTGAGAATGGGTCCAGCTGACTGCAGAGCCTGTGTGTGAGTCCCCGTGTGACTAGTCTGCACTCGGACCTCTTCCTTGCATCCCTGTGGGGAAGTGGGGACCCAGTGGTCCCGGGAGTCATGCTCCTAATACAGGGAGAGGCTTTCCTGCCTACCAAGGAGGTCTACGGGACTTGGGAGCCTCCAGTTTGCCCTCAGGAGCTTGCCTGAGACAAAGGGAGGATGACTTTCTCCCTCTAGGGCAACCTTGTCTACCCCTGGGAAAAGGCTTTGTCCCCTGAGGACATTTGTCTGTGTCTGAGAATGATTTTGATTCTCACAACTGGATAACTAGCTCACCAGAAAAAAGACTGTGTATGTGTGCTTATATTTATTATAACTTATAAAAGGTTGTTTAGTATATAATGTACAAATAAAGTATATAACCCTTTTTATTGTGAACTCCATACAGAAATGGATTCTTCTCAGACTGCTTTAATGATTTCTCCATATTCTTGTGGCCACAGCTGATTAACAGACACGGGCAGTTCTCATATGTGTATTGGTTGATATGTTTATACCAATGAGTAACTTCTCAAGACTAACGTCGTAAGCAGATCCTTTGCTGAGCTGAACGACAGACAGCTTTCCGTTGAGACCGAGAATGTTCTAGTCAGAACAGTTCACCTTGTTTTGTTCTGTACAAATGTAGTTGTAGATGTGACACAGTGAGAGGCTCCATCTGCATTCCTAGCGTGTTCTCACCACTTCCAGACAATGTGGGAGACAATAAACCGAGTCCCAGTGTGTGACATGGAGCAGTTTCCATGGTGTGAGCCTGCCTGTGCAATGGACTAGCACTGCTGTGTAGGATTTCTGCCGTCCATCTGTCCGCCCATCCGTCCATCCGGGTGCAGTAGCCATAGGCGACGCCAGGGCCATACACGATAGAAGCGCTTTGTAGTGGTGGGGTGGACATGTTTTGACCACCAGCCATGATGTCTCTGTCTTCGTCACTTTTGTGTTGCTGTGATAAAGTTTCCTGACCCAGGCATCTTAAGGGTGAGAGGGTTTATTTGGGCTCAGGGTCCATGGTAGGGAAGGCATGGCAAAAGGAGTCTGAGGCAGCTGCCACATCGCACCCGGGAGATAGAGAGAGGTGAATGTGCTCAGCCCCTCTTCACCCCTCCATGCAGAATGGGACCCTGCAGGGTAGGGACACGATGGCACGCCTCTCCTGTACAGTGGTCTCTCCACCTCAGTTAAACTATAGAAGATGGCTCCACACAGGCGTGCCCAGAGGCTAGCCATAAATCATTTCTCACAGGTATGTCCAGAAGCTAGTTGCCTAGGTGACTCCACAGTCTGTCTAGTTGATAATTAACACTGGTGCATTTAATTTCTAAAAAGTAGTTTTGCTTAATGGCAGAGTCACAGTTCTGAGTAATTGGAGAGTCAGCTGTCTATAGTCTATACCGTGCATACCAGTGCCCGGAAGAGAGGAGAGTGTGGGGATGGGAGGAGGGTCTTGAAAAGTCCCCTGAGGGTTACACACTGAGCTCCTGGTGGCGAGTGGGTGGGGATCTTGCTATGGCAAAAGATAGAAGGCCAGTTGGTGCCTACAGTAGAACCTCCAAGAACAAGCTGGAGTTAGTCCTGCAGATGTTGCGAGTTCTTCAGTGACACACAAAGAAATCCTGGAGTGCAGTGGATAAAAGGACAAGGTCCAAGCTTGAGGAGTTAGGACAAGGGAACAGATTGGCTGAAGGGAGATTTTGGACCCTGGTAACTGGGGCCTGGGAGTGCAGGGGAGGCCTGGTGGTTCTGGGGCTGGGCCACCACTTTAGCAAGGGTTGGCCGCTGCTGAGTTGTGTGTGGGGGGTGGGGGGTAGCTGAAGGAGCAAAAATTTGGGCGACTGGTGAGGAGGCTATCCTGGGGTTACCTGAGCTAAGGGAGGGTGGAAGTGGCCCAGTGTTGTTGGGTCCTGTCATAGATGGGGCCCACTATGCATTGTGGGCTGCAGCCTGGGGTCACTGAGCGGAACTTGGCAAATCGTCTATGGGAGGGTGTGTTCGCTGGCTTGAGAGCAGCTGTGAGTGTTCACTTTTCTGTTAGAACCGTTTAGATTTCATTTAAGGAAAAGCTTGTTTTACCCAACTGAAATGTTAGAGGCACTACGGTAGCTCCAAAGCCACCATAGAAAAGAAAAGGACATACTTGGGAGGCAGAGGCAGGCGAATTTCTGAGTTCGAGGCCAGCCTAGCCTACAGAGTGAGTTCCAAGACAGCCAGGGCTTTACAGAGAAACCCTGTTTAGGAAAAAAACAAAACAAAACAAAACAAAAAAGAAGAAGAAGAAGAAGAAGAAGAAGAAGAAGAAGAAGAAGAAGAAGAAGAAGAAGAAGAAGAAGAAGAAGAAGAAGAAGAAGAAGAAGAAGAAGAAGAAATGGAGGCCCAGAAGTTTGGTATGACTCTTGAGCTATAGGCAGACCTGGAGCCCTTGTTTTCTGGTCCTCTTCCGCCCCACTGGGCACTTCAAAAGAAGCTGCCAGTGCTCCATCTTAGTAAGTTGGCACAGGTTCGGGGCAGGGCAGGTGGGACTGGGGTGCTAGGAAGTGAGGCGGAAGTGCTCGGGGAAACAGTGAAGGCTGAGACAATAGGCACTAGAGAGAAGAGGAACCTTATAAGTCACGTGTCCCTTGGGCCCAGGAGGAGGTGGTTGGAAACTCAGCTGATTCTGGAGAGGTGACCGCTGGGAAGCAGTCCGCCAGCCTGTTCTCTCAGGCTGAGTGGGTGGCCCTCTTGCAGGGCTCAACCTGCAGAGCAGCTGTGCAGGGTGCAGGGAGCAGCATAGGACCCACTGCGGCCCTGAGGGAGCCATAGGAGAAGGGCTCTGCAGCTGAGGCAGTGGGCCACAAGGACTTCCTCCTCTGTCTTGATATCATGGCAGAGAAGTGGCCGGTGTCACTAAGGAAGGCAGGTCACAGTTGACACCTGGCTGGCCCTCACCCCTTGTTGCCAAGCTCTCCCTAGATCTGGAGTGGCCCTGTGAGGCCTCTCTGAGGAAGGGTGAAGTTCACAGGGGAAGCATGGTGGAGCATGGTCAGCTCATCTCTACTCCCTAGGTGGCCTGGTCTGTGAGGGGACAGGCAGAGGACAGGAGCAGAGGCCCAGCAGGACAGGTGATCACACACATACACACACACTCTCTCTCTCTCTCTCT
>NW_022196893.1:9683047-9701523 GCF_008632895.1 Mastomys coucha
CTCTCTCTCTCTCTCTCTCTCTCTCTCTCTCTCTCAGAACATCTGGATCCAGCCTTTTACCTCTACAAACCTACTGTGGTCTCAGGAGTAGCTGCCCAAGAAGTGGGTGGAGGTCTTGGGGGAACTACTCCTTCACATGCCCTTCCATGTCATGGCTTCTTCCCTGACCCTGCCCTTTTTGTTGTTTTGGTTTGGTTTGGTTTTGGTTTTGGTTTTGGTTTTGGTTTTTCGAGACAGGGTTTCTCTGTGTAGCCCTGGCTGTCCTAGAACTCAACTCTGTAGACCAGGCTGGCCTCAAACTCAGAAATCCACCTGCCTCTGCCTCCCAAGTGCTGGGATTAAAGGCGTGTGCCACCACCGCCAGGCCTGACCCTGCCCTTTTTAATGACCTTACATGTGTTTCTTTTTCTTTTCTTTCTCTGTACATTTGGTGTGTTCATGCATGTGATTGTGTATACTCACCTGTGAATGCAGACAGAGGCCAGAAGTTAATTTGTTTATTGTTTATGTGGTTGGATTCGGTTGTTGGTTTTTGTTTTGTTTGTTTTTTTCTGGCAGAGGCTCTGTGTAGCCCTGGCTGCCCTCCAGCTCCCCTGCCATGCCTCCTGGGATTAAAGGCCACACCTGGCCTCTTTCTTTTTATTTTATGCATAAGTGTACATGTCCATAGGTGTGCATGTGCAAGCATGTGCATGTGTGTGTGCACATGCTTGTGAATGTATGTCTTGTCTATGTGGATACCCACCAAGGTCAGAAAAGAGCTTCAGATCCCCTGGAACTCAACAAGGGGAGCCACTGACTCAAGCGCTGACACACTCTTTTTTTTTTTTTTTTCCGAGACAGGGTTTCTCTGTGGAGCCCTGGCTGTTCTGGAACTCACTCTGTAGACCAGGCTGGCCTCAAACTCAAGAGATGTCTCTGCCTCCCACGTGCTGGGACTAAAGGCGAGCGCCACCACCGCCCGGCTGCTGAGACATCCCAGCCTCTTTTCTTTTTGGGACCTTCACTATGTAACCTTGACTGGCCTGAAACTTGGAATGTAGGCAGACTAGCCTCATACTCACAGAGATCCATCTGCCTCTGTCTCCCAAGTGCTGGGATTAAAAATGTGTACCACCATGGCGACTAGACCCTATATCCTCAGACAGGGTCTTTCACCGAACCTAGAGCTTGCTGTGAGCTAAGGATCTACCTGTTTCTTTTTTCTTTTATTTTTTTAAGATTTTTTTTTTTTTATATGTGTACACTGCACCTGTCTTCAGACACACACTAAAAGAGGGTATCGGATCCCATTACAGATGGTTGTGAGCCACCATGTGACTGGGAATTGAACTCAGGACCCCTAGAAGAGCAGTCAGTGCTCTTAACTACCGAGCCATCTCTCCAGCCCTACCTGTAGAACTGTGGTTACTACTGTATTTTTATGTGGCTGCTAGGGCTCTGAACTCAGGTCTTTAGCCACGGAAAGTAGTTTACCCATTCAACCACACCGTTTTTTAATCATACAAGAAATAGCCCAGCATGATGGCATATGCCTTTAATCCCAGCTCTTGGGAGACATAGGCAGAGGCAGGCAGATCTCTAGGAGTTCAAGGCCAGCCTGGTCTACACAGTGAGTTTTAGGGGCGCCAGAGATATATAGTGAGATCTTAATTCAAAAAAACAAGAAGTTAATAAAAAAATAAATTATATAAGAACCACATTTACAATCCCAGCACTTGGGAGACAGAGGCAGGCGGATTTCTGAGTAGGAGGCCAGCCTGGCCTACAGAGTGAGTTCCAGGACAGCCAGGGCTATATACATAGAAACCCTGTATCTCTGGCTGTCCTGGATCTAGCTCTCTGTGGACCAGGCTGGCCTTGAATTCACAGAGATTTACCTTCCTCTGCCTCCCAGAGGTTGAGTCCTGGGATTATAGGCATGGTAGTGCATATACCCAGCATTTGGGAAGCTGAAGCGGGATCCTAAAGTCAAGGCCAGCCTAGCTAGAGGCTAAGGTCTTTAAAAAAAACAAGTCCAACATAGTCTGAGGAGGGGGTGTGGGCTGGACAACACTTTTTTTGGTAGGCTGCAGGTGGGACCGTGGGATCCATGTCTTTGCCACGCTTGCTTTCCCTGCTCATGTTTCCTTCCTTCCTTTCATGGCCTTTCACTCACTGTCACTCTCTGCCCCCCTGTCTTGGTTAGATCTCTAGATTCTTGTCTGTGCCCTCCTCATCCCTCAGGCTTCCAGACTGTTTAGGACAGCCTTCTGCTTCTAGGGTCAGCTGGTTGGAAACCCTAGTTCCTTTGCTCGTGGGCCCGGACAGTCCCAGGTCATATATGGATATCTTTGGAGGACTGCTGTTCTTTGTGCCACAATAGCCTTCCAGTGTTTTCTGTGTTTCTGCATACCTAGACTAGGGCAGGCAGTGGCCTGTTTTGCACCGGCTGGTATTGTCAGGAGTCAGCTTTCATTCCACAGCAGTCCACATGGCATCCCTGTCCTCCAACGTTGAGCTACCTATTGGGCTTTACAGGTTTAGACCCTATTGCTGAATCTGGGTCTCCTAGTGAGCATGTAAGTCACCTTTGGTGTTCAAATCCCCAGCTGTGCTGTGGGAACCCTCTTGTCCCCATCCTGTAGGATGTTCCTAGGAGTGAACCTGCCCAAGCCAGGACTAGAGTTGCAACTCAAATCCCAAGCACTCAGGAGGCTGAGGCAGGAATGCCGAGAGTTCAAGGCCGGCCTGGCTATACAGCCAGACCCTGTCTCAAAAAGATTATGGTGGCCAGGCGGTGGTGGCACACATGTCAAATCCCACCACTTAGGAGGCAGAGACAGGTGGATCTGTGATTTCCTGGACAGCCTGGGGTAGACAGAGAAACCCTGCCTTGAAAAACAAACAAACAAACAAACAAATGACAGTGACATCAAGCTGCCCATACACATTAGTTAGACAGGTAGCTAGCTAACTATCTTACCTACAGAACCATTTGTGTGCTGTCAACGGTTCCAGCTCACTCACTAAGCCCCTGCCATGTGACTTACCCTGGTCTGTACCCCAGGCCTAAGCTGGGTCAGGTGTATGGTGTCACCAGGCTATTATGTTCCTGAAGAAGCAGGACCTTGAGAGGCAGGGCAGAGGCTGTCCTGAGGCAGAACTAGGAAAGGTGTTTAAGATGGGCCATGGGGGAAAGCAAGCGACCCAGGAGAGCCTTCCCACTGCAGGCAGAGGAATAGCCTTGGTTTCTAAATTGTTGTCATCGAGGGGGTGGGTGGATACATGCATGCCAGAGCATGCATGCGGAACTCGGAAGACAGCTTCGTGGAGTCGGTTCCCTCCCTCCGTTCTTGAGTGTGTTCTGGGGGTTGAACTGCAGGCTTATACCTGATGATGAGCCCCATCACCATCCCAAGAGCTGATTTCATAACTATGAGGTTGCTTGGCAATGCCAGGCCGGGCAGAGATGGGGCTGCAGGAGCCAGACTTAGTCCTGCAAATGGGGAGTCACTGCAGGGCCTGAAGCTGAAGAGGGGCTGGTGAAGTCTGAGTGAGGAGAGGTGAGTGGAGAAGGGAGCAAGTATAGAATATCGTGGCAATGAGCCTGGCTCCAGACAAGCCTCATGACCTCCCGGCCTCTGGCCCACAGGAAGCCTGTGAGCGCAGCCTGGCAGAGATGGAGTCCTCACACCAGCAGGTGATGGAGCAGCTGCAGCGGCACCATGAGCGAGAGCTGCAGCGGCTGCAGCAGGAGAAGGAGTGGCTGCTGGCCGAGGAGACGGCTGCCACAGCCTCAGGTGAGGACCAAGGATGTGCCACGGGCAGCGCCTGCTGCCTCCACTTTTGAACTGGGAAACCCCTTAAGATAAGGATGTGGGGGAAGGAACCAGTAGGGGTTGGAAGCCCCAGAAGTCATCTGTGGTCCAGCTTGCAAAGGGGAAAGTGAGGTAGAAAAAGGCCACCCTTCCTCCCATGGGTTATGACTTCTCTTCCTTTGGTTCTGTTGGCATTGTAGAGGCAGGGGTATCTCAAGCCACGTATTACCTCCACGCTAGGGGAGAGACACTGGTCAGCCACACACTGTTCTGGTAGAACCTGCCTAGGTACTAGGGTCAGACCTCTGGGATGCTCCAGGAGCGGCTGTGAGCCTTGCTTAGCGGTATGTACCTCTCTGTGCCCCACACATCCTGAGCATCCTGAGTGTTTACGGGATCCAGCGAGTGAGGAAGCTGGAGCTCAGAGAGGTTAGTGACCTGTCCCATGTGGCACAGCCTGGGAATGGCAGAGGTGGCCTTTGAGCCCAGAGAGCAGACACTCTTGATTGCAAAGCTGGGCTCTGAACTGCCTCACTTTCCTCAAGCCAGAAACAGGAAGCACCCGAGACAGACAAACTCCTTCCTCCCCCTCCTCTGTCCGGTGCACACCTGCTGTGTGTGCCTGGAACATCCTGGGCAGCCCCTCTGGTCCTGAATGTGGGGTCATGTGACCTGGAGCTTGCATCCTGCTGATACTGGCTAAGAATTCCCTGTGCTCAAGTCTGCATGGTCCTGCCAAACCTTGGCTGTATTCACATTTTAGGGCAGGCCCACTGGGCAGGCGGCCTAGAGTAGCTGCTGCTCTGGCAGGGTGCAGGCACTGCCCAGTGGTCCAGCACCAAAGTCTCTACAGTGAACTTGAACTTGATGGAGGTGACGCCATATTGAATAACAGAGCAGCAACAGCCCGCCCAAGTCCCTGCAGTGTATGCCACTCAGGAGGAAAGAGACCCACCCACTCTTCAGAGATGTTGTCTTTTGTGGCGAGATCTAAGGCTGGAGGCTTTCATAATCCTTAGACTGCCCTGTGCGGTATGGGAAAAATACCAGGTTCTTGGGAGCTCACCGTTAGAACCAGCCAGCAGAAGCCAGTGTTTGGGCCGTCTTCTCCGTGTCAGGCCTTACTTTGTCACCCTCTGGTGAGGAGAAGCTGTGGATAAGCACCTCCAGGAAGGGTCCTGAGGCAGAGGCATTGATTCACCCATACACAGCATCAACAGGTTTGTACTGACTGCAGAGCTTGCTGTCTGGACCACAGGCCAGGCAGGGCAGATGGGCCGTGATAGATGGTCCTGCAGGCACTGCAGAGATGCTATGAGGCACTGTGCGAGGCTAGCCAGAAACCATTAATAGAAGATACTGACGTATCACCCCATGAGAGCCTGTCACACAGGATTACCCCAAGGAGGACCCAGAGAGGTTGAGCACACAAAGCCACCGGGTTCAGGACACAGCTTTGACGTGTTCTTTGCACACCTCTGCCCTGTCTGCACCAGTACAAGCACAATTGTGATGACCCCCTTCCAACTTGTCCTCTGCTTGTCTGTCTTGCTCCTAGCCATTGAAGCCATGAAGAAGGCATATCAAGAAGAGCTGAGCCGGGAGCTAAGCAAAACACGGAGTCTCCAGCAGGGCCCAGAGAGCCTCCGGAAGCAACACCAGTAAGATGGCAGCGGGGTCTGGGGTCTAGGGTAGGTGTGACTCGGAGCCAAGAGCATCCTTCACCTTGATAGATGTGCCTGGGGCTTTGCTGAGAGCCTTGGCAGAGGCCACATGGGTCATCAGTGCCCAAGGCCTGGCCTCTGTGCCCCTTTAGTGTCTCCCAGAGCTGGGTTGCAGTGTTGCTGTTGACCACTGGGAGAATCTCCCTGCCCCAACACAGTTCTGGGTGCTGGGGCTGTGAGAGGTAGCCCCTGAGCTCACCCTGTCAGAGGATATACCCCTGTAGGCCAGAGAGTGTTACCAACCCACACCCACTGTAGGCTGAGTTCAATATCACAGTGTATCTAAAACCAGTGATGTTGAGATGGCCCCCGTGGTTCATCTCTGCCTCATCCCCTGCTGGCTAGGATGGACATGGAGGCGCTGAAGCAGGAGCTGCAGGTGCTGTCTGAGAGGTACTCGCAGAAATGCCTGGAGATCGGCGCCCTGACAAGGCAGGCGGAAGAGCGGGAGCACACCCTCCGGCGCTGCCAGCAGGAGGGCCAGGAGCTGCTGCGCCACAACCAGGTAGAAGGAGGCCCCCAGCAGGCTGTGAGTGGGTGTGACTGGCCTGGTGTCCCCACCCTGACCGGCCTATCCTCTCAGGAGCTGCACTCCCACCTGTCCGAGGAGATCAACCGTCTGCGCAGCTTCATCTCCTCTCAGGGCACAGGCAACAGCTGCGGGCGCAGCAACGAGAGGAGCTCCTGTGAGCTGGAGGTAAAACGTCCTCTCTCCCTCTCCTCCCTTGTGCCAGGCAACCCCTGGCTTGAGGACCTGTGGGGCAGCTCTCTGGAAGGCTGGGTGTCACCTGAAGGTGCCACTCAAAACTCTGAGGTCTTCCGGGCTTAGCCTTCTAGCCTTTGATAGGGCCCTGGCATCTGCCTGCGGAGTGACATGTTCAGTCACTGCCTCTGTGGATTGTAACGTATATAAAACGTATATAAAATGTATACAAAATAGCTGGCATGCTGGGCATAGTGTGCACAGCTGTAACCCCAGGACTCCAGAGGCAGAGGCAGAGTCATGCAGATCTCTGTGAGTTCAAGGACAGGCTGGCCTCTATAGCAAGTTCCAGGACAGCCAGACTACATAAAGGAACTCTTGTCTCAAGGAATAACTAAATAGATAGGATTAAGGGGTGGAGGCTGCCAGCGTTCTGCTCATTGGGGCAGAGAGAGGTAGAACGTGTGAGTGATTCCAGGATCACCCGGCTTTTTGTTTCATTTATTAGCAAAGATATAAGGCAGTGGGTCTCAACCTTCCCAATGCTGTGACCCAGTTCCTCGTGTTATGGTGACCCCCCCAACTATAAAATTATTTTTGTTGCTACCTCACAACTGTAATTTTGTTACTATTATGTATGAATCATAAGGTAAATATCTGATATGCAGGACAGTCTTAGGTAACCCTGCGAAAATGTCATTCAACTCCCCACAGGGGTTGAGACCCACAGGTTGAGAGCCACTGATAGGAGGCTTGCGTCTATGCCTAGAGGCTCTAGGCCTTTGTTCCCTTATCTTCCATCAAGCCCCATTAGTCAAGCACTGTAACTGGCTGCTTTAAACCAGAGGAGAAACAGAGAAAGAAGTTAATGGCCTTTTTAAAGGTCACACAGCTATCTGTGTGGGAGCATGGGCTGGAACCAGCCAGAAGATTGCTCGCCTGAAGTTTAAGGGCTTTCCTGTCTGCCACACATAAATAGCACTGTTCCTTAGAGTTCAGCGAGCTCAGTGGGAGTTGGTGCGCCACAGTGGTATAGCTACAGTTCACAGTAGAGCCACAGTACAGCCTGTGCCAACATCCCCAGCCCCTCGTGTCAGGCCAAGGCTGAGGGAACAGGGAGAGTCCTTCTCGCCATATAGGAGGGGTGAGATCGGGGAAGAGGAAATCAGAGGCAGTGGCCCGGGGGAGTAGGCTGTGGCACACAGGGGCTTTCGGTGCAGGTTGGGGTTGTGCATGGGGGCTTGAGTCTGGGCGGTCTAGGCTTCCGGGAACTGGACCTGGGTAGCTACCACCTCCGGTCCTGCCTCAGCCCAGCACATGTGTCCCTAGGTATTACTGCGAGTGAAGGAGAATGAACTCCAGTACCTGAAAAAGGAGGTACAATGTCTCCGGGATGAGCTCCAGGTGATACAGAAGGTAGGCAGCACCAGCATGGGGTTGGGTATGCTCCAGGTGCCTGAGCCAGCTGCCATTGGCCATAGCCTCACCTTAGGTCTCCCACTGTCCCACTACAGACGAGGTAACATCTTGAGAAAAGAGGGTTGTGACTCATCCAAGGCCTGTTTTCAGTCATGCAAGGTCCTTTGACTTTTATTATTGTTGTGCACCTACTAGGTGCTGGGGAATGTAGCTGAAAGCAACAGAACACTATCCCAGCCTGGCTGTGGGTTGAGTCCCAAGTATTGGTAGGAATTGGGAAACCCACCCAGTTCTGTACAACCTGTCTAGCCACCCTTGGCTTGCTCCTGCCTTCATCGAGCTGCAAATATACGGTGGCTGAGAGTGTGAGCCAGCGCTGCCCCTGGGTGTGCTTGGAGGATAGGCAGAGAACTTGGTAAAGGGCCGGAGGAGCCCGTGACCTTGCCCTCCCGGGCTCTTCCTACCACTCCTTGTGACCTGACAAAGGCTTCACCTCCCCAGGCCCTAGCTTCCATCCCTCTAATGGGACAAGAACAAGGAAGGACAATGAAATCCCCATCACTAGGGGAGCCAGGCCTTCTGGGCTACCAGCCGGGGTCTGAGTGGGTGTGTGGCAGGCAGGGAGTGGGCATGGTAGGCTCCAGCCCTCGGTTTCCTCTGTGGCCCTAGGACAAGCGCTTCACGGGGAAGTACCAGGACGTGTACGTGGAGCTGAACCACATCAAGACGAGGTCGGAGCGTGAGATTGAGCAGCTGAAGGAACACCTGCGCCTGGCCATGGCTGCCCTGCAGGAGAAGGAGGCTGTGAGGAACAGCTTGGCTGAATAGAGGTAGGTGAGGACCCTGCAGTGCACATTGATGGCCATTGACGTGCAGTGTGCTGGGCCAGCAAATGGCCATTGACGTGCAGTGTGCTGGGCCAGCACAGCCTTTCCCTGGCTCATTTCTGTTTGTCAGTGACAGTCGTGCTAGCTACACTATGTTATGGCCATAACACTACGTTGTTATGGCCATAAGGCAGTCCACGTCTGCTCTGTCAACCTGTGTCAGACCTGTCTGTCTGTCCCCAAGTGATGACACATGGCTGGTTGGAACCCCAAGGCCCACATCTCAGCCACTGTCATGGCCACTTCCCTAGTAGTCTGACCCTTCTCAGGCTGTGGTGACCCCTGGCACATCCCGAACTTGCTTTCAGTCTTCTCCCAGCCCCCAAGCTTCGTGCTGCAGCCAGCACTAAGCACAGAAGCCCTTCCTTCAGAGGGCTCAATACGATATGATGGTGTGATCCAATATGACACAGCCTGTTTATGCGACACTGCCTGTCTACCTTCTTTTCCCAACAAGACTAAGACACATGAGTCAGGCCACTCCAGGCCATGTGCACAGCCCAGAAGAATGGCTCTGGCCCAGCCTTGGGGCCAGCAAGCATGGGCAGTCTTGCTTGTATATTTTGGCCTGGCCCACACTGACAGGCCAAAGCCTGAGGCCGGACCTTCCCAGTGCTCAGTGCTCACTCTTCCCTTCCAGGTCCCCATGGTTCCGATCAGCTGAGGACCCTCCAGCCCCAGGGGACCAGCCACCTTCCTTCTCTGGCAGAAGTCAGAAGCCAAGATTTCTCCCCACCCTGGGTCACATACACACTCACACTGTACACACACACACACACACACATACATGTACACACACATATATGCACAGATACACACTGCGGATCTGAGCTCGTCCCTTGCACAAGGTCTTACCTTGCACCTTCTTCAGGATTTTATATGTGAAGAGATTTTTATATAGATTTTTTTTTTTTGCCTTTTTTTTTTTCTAAAACACTTTAAACTTTTTAAAAAGGCAATTCTTGGTGGCGTGTGTATCAAGCACTGGCTCCATTTCCTTTCTAGTCCCCTGCTTGGCCCTCCTTCCTACTTGGGTGTCTCACAAAGGCCCAGGCAGGGCACGATGAGTTGCCCAGAGGGAAAAGGCAGGGAGCAGCCCTTTTTCCCTGCCCTGACCTCTGGGCAGGGGACCAGGGGGCAGAGGGATGAGCCATAGCTGTCCCTGTAGTTCCACTCCTCTGAGGGGCGCTGGGTGTGGACCACCAGTGCCACCCATGAAGACACTTCTCTTCTGTTCCATGAGTCATCCTAACTTAATAAAACCTTCCAGCAACTCTGGCTTTTGTGGATGTTGGGCAGGGTAGGAAGTGACACCCAGGTTGTTAAAGTGGCTTCTGTGTCCCACCTTAGCTGAAGCAGGGTCTGTGGGCTTCTGAGGACCAAGCTGAGTCCAGTTCATCCCCTGGACCAGGGACTTAGGCATTTGAGTGATCTGAAGGTTAGCAGCGGCAGCAGCGGCAGCAGAGCCCAGTCTACCCTCACAGCAACCAGAAATTGCACTCTGACCTCCTTCACTGGTGAATCACCAGTGGCTCCGCCTCAGACTCATCCAAATCATCAACTCATTGTCTGAGAAGCTGAGGAGATGCAAAGAAGGCCAGTGCTGAGTCTGCCCTCCCCAACCTCCTACCCCTCCACCTCAGTTTGCCTCTCCAGAAAATGACTGTTTTCTATTATTCCCAGCTCTGGGCTGAGATTATGTCCAGAGATTCTCCTCCCCTAGGCGGAAGTAGGAGTAGGAACAGTGGATGCGACCATCATGGCAGACTGTACCGATGGTCACTTTCCCAAGATACAGAAACCACATTGGGTGGCGTCCCAGGAGACTGGAATCCCACAGAAGACACTGGCTCCGCCTGCTGCTGCCTTGAGTGCAGTTTCACGATCAGTTTTCTCAAAGGGAAAATTCAAGAAGGGCCTTCCAAGCAGAACCATCTGCAGGAGGAATCGCACTGTGAATATCTCTGGTGCGTGGGAAAGACCTGGCCGCCCTCATAAAGTATAGCAGTGTCTGGCTACATCCTTCCCTGTGATTGGTTCAAGAATGGCATGAGTGGCAGGAAGTTCTACCAATGAGATACAAAGGATGTTCCAGGATCCACATACTCCTCCCCATGTGTCTTAGACTAGATCAAAAGACCCAAGTATTCACCAAGATGGAGAAATCAGGGATTGTCATGTTCTGCTGGCAGGTGCGTGACACACAGTGGGGAGTTTTTTGGCAGTTTCTTTCCGAGAAAAACAGACATCTCCCTTCTGACCCAGCCCCTCCCCTCCTGTACAGGCACATAGAGCATCGAGGGCCAGCCCACTGCACAGCTAGCCCTATTCAAGGTTGCCCAAACCTTAGCTGCCAGTCAATGATAGAGTAAGTGGCCAGGGAGTGTGGCTTAGTTAGTACAATGCTCTCCAGCAAGTGTGAAGCACTGGGTCCAATCCATAACCCCGAGTAAGCCAGGGGCGGCAGCACATATCTGTTAATCCTAGCATTTGGGAAATGGAGGCAGGAAGATCACAGGTTCAAAGTCTCACCCTGGGCTATATAGCAAGCTCTAGCCTGGACTGCATGTGACCCAATTCCCTGCTCCCCACAAAAGAACAATTGCGGTATATATTTGTATATGGTGATGTAATATGGCAATAAACCATAGCTGCTTTATGTGCAAAAGTATGGTTAAATTGTCCAGACTTAATGGCTTAGCAGAAGCCATGAAAGTCACGTGCTGGAGGAGTTCACTCACATGAGGTTCAAAAGCAAAACAATGAGGCCTTGAGCTGAGGAAGGAGGGACGCTGCCTAGCAGTGGGTACAGGGATCTTGAGGTTGCAGGTGTATTCTGCCTCAGTCTGGGTGGTGGTGACAGGGCGCATACCCTTGTAAGAGGTAGCAAGGTGCACATTTACAGTCTGTGCATTTTACTGGACACAAATCTTGTCAGTGTACTTTTTTTAAATAAAGATTTATTTATTTTATGCATGAGTACACACTGTAGCTGTACAGATAGTTGTGAGCCTTCATCTGGTTGTTGGGAATTGACTTGAGTGACTCTGTTCACTCCGGTCAACCCTGTTCACTGCATCAGCCCTGCTCACTCTGGTCAACCCCTCTCGCACAGTCCCCACTCGCTCTGGCCCAAAGATTTTATTTATGATTATAAATAAGTACACTGTAGTTCACTTCAGATGCACAAGAAGAGGGTGTCAGATCTCATTACAGGTGGTTGTGAGCCACCTTGTGGTTGCTGGGATTTGAACTCAGGACCTTTGGAAGAGCAGTCAGTGCTCTTACCTGCTGAGCCATCTCGCCAGCCTGTCAGTATACCTTTAAAAATATTTTTTTAAATGTACGTGTGTGGGTGTCTTGCCTGCATGCAGTCTGGGTGCCTGGTCCTCACAGAAGTGGGGTCAGATCCCCTGGAACTGGACTTACAGGAGGTTATGAGCTGCCATCAGGGCGCCAGGAATTGAACCCAGCCCTCTGGAAGAGCAGCCAGTGCTCCGAGCAATCTCTTCAGCCCCGTAAACTGACTTTTAAAACAACAAACCAGGGCTGGAGAGATGGCTCAGTGGTTAAGAGCACCAACTGCTCTTCCAGAGGTCCTGAGTTCAATTCCCAGCAACCACATGGTGGCTCACAACTATCTATAATGGGGATCTAATGCCCTCTTCTGGTGTGTCTGAAGAGAGCTGCAGTGTACTCATATACATAAAATAAATAATTCTTTAAAAAAGAAAAATTTCCAGCAAGTGTCAGGTCAGGTACCTGAGAGAGGAGCCCCTTCATCATTGGACATTTGGCCAGAAACATGGTGGTGGTGGTCTGGCCATTCTGTCTGTGGCCTCAGGCATCAGCCATTGCTTAGCCTGGACCAGCCTCCCTTGTACTGCTCTACTGCTTCTGACCTCACTTCCCTCTCAGGCCTTTGTTTCTTCTTCCTCTATTAAAGAGAACAGTAATCCCTCCCCTTCAGATGGCTGCAGGTCTTGAACTACAAACATTCAGTTATCTATTGCTAGTCTCTTGTGCCTTTCCTATAGCTCTCCCCAACGTAGCTCTGGCCAAAGTACAGGTCGTCCAATGCTCCCTGTGTGTGTGTGTGTGATTGCTTCTTCCTTCACAGTTCTGCTACCTTACCGGGAGGTTAGCTTCTCTGTGGCTCTCCCCATGTTTGCTGAATGCGCAGTGGCCTCAAGACACCTGTAGTCCAACTACCCCGCTGCTGGCCAACTCCCATAAAAAGAGCTTCAGATATGGAATCCATGGAGTTTATGAGCAGCCTTTGGATGCCGTGGCATCACTTCCCCTTGTCAATCAGAAACAAGTTTGGGCTAGCTAGTCCAGGCTCATGGGGGGGTGGGGGGGCGGGGGGAGTGGGGAGGATAGTAACAGGGTCTGATCACCCGAGCTCTTCCCAGCCTCCTGTTCCTCTAAAGTGGGATTCTCTGCAGGGCTCTTTAGGGTCTACACTCAGCTCTTCTATGGATGGGTGTTTCCTTGTGACCTTGGCCACTTGTCCATGGCTTCTTAGCATTAACCACAGATCTGTCCCCACCCTGTTTTCAGGCACTCAGAGGAGCCACCATCCCAAGGCCTACCTGTAGGGTGTCAGCCCTCTAGCCCAGTGGCTCTCAACCTGTGGGTTATAGCCTCTTTGGGGGTTGAATGACTCTTTTACGGGGACCTCATCTGATATCCTGCATATCAGATATTTATATTACAATTCATAACAGTAGCAAAATTAGCTGTGAAGTAGCAGCGAAAATATCTTTATGGTTGGGGGTCACCACAACATGAGAAACTGTATTAAAGGGGGGCAGTGTCAGGAAGGCTGAGAACCAACCTGGTCTTTAGCTCCTTCTTGTCTTGGGAGCCAGCTTCTGGATGAGGCCCCATGATGCCAGCCTTCCATCCTGAGGCTGCCTTGGCCTACAAAGAAGGTTTGGAAGTTAGAGGCGAGTCAACTCATCCAAAAACCCACAGTCAGCAGAGACTCAGCTGGGGAGATCTGGGGAGGCTTCTTGGTGAAAGAGGCGCTGGAGCTGAGCAGGAATTAGCCAGCCAGGAGTTGGAAATGGATCTGCCTCTGAGCATAGCGTTCAAGGCTCTGAGTCTGGAGAGGTCGTCGTCGTCGTTGTCGTCGTCGTCGTCCCAGGAATGACTACAGCTGGAGCTCAGTCTGTGGAGGGGCAGCAGGTGAGGCTGGAGCGACAGACTGTAGAAGGGAAAGTGGGGCCACTGTCCTAAATGGGCTTCAGGACCCGGGGAGCTCCTGGGGTACATAAAACATCCTGGCTCAGGTCAGAGGTCTGAGTAAAGATGGTGGAGCCTGGAGCCCGGTCAGCACAGAAATGCTAGTTAAGATGTCAGCCCAGGAGTCGAAGCATAGAGAAACTCCAGGCACATCAGATAGCAGGGCACAGGGAAGTGGAACAAGCAGGCTCCCTGCAGCCAGAGTGATGTGGGGAGCAGGTGGCCAGCAGGGCTGGGACTAAAAAGCCACAGAGGGCATTGGACTTGCCAGGGTCCCCAGGGTTGTTTCCAGCCCATCCCCCTGTTCCCCTGATCCCTGGAGGTTCTTGCCCAAGGGCCCTCCTTGAAGTGACAGTCTCTATTACCAGAGGCTGGCCTCTCCCTCTCTGTGCTTCTCTGGAGCACCACAGTCTTTCTCCCTTCCACAGAGACTCTGCGACCTTACTCTCGGCTTCTGAGACCTGCCCAGAAGGGGAGATCTTGTACTTGGCCTAATGACATGAAGATGCTCTAAAGAGACACTGTGTCCCTCAGAGGGCTGAAATGGGGATTTCCTCAGGAGTCTCATGCTGGGAGAAGGAAGGCCACAGCCAGAGGGGCATCTCAGTCCTGACATCTTGTCAGACCCCCTTACAGAAAGGCCAGACAATGACTGGTCAGCGTTGAGTGGGGCTGCCCCTTGACCCCTAAGACTGCATAAAAATGCAAATCCTTGACCCTCTATCTAAACTTACCTCACTTCAGGACCCAGAAAATGTATTTGTTCCTCTTCCCATCATGGCCACATTAAACAAATCTTTTTCTGCTTCCCAGTAATTATATATTGGGTTGGTTGGTTTTGGTGATTTGAGACAGGGTTTCTTTTTTGTTGTTTGTTTGTTTGTTTGTTTTTGAGACATGGTTTCTCTGTGTAGCCCTGGCTGTCCTGGAACTCACTCTGTAGACCAGGCTGGCCTCAAACTCAGAAATCCGCCTGCCTCTACTTCCCAAGTGCTGGGATTAAAGGCATGGGCATGCGCCACCACTGCCCAGCAAAACAGGGGTTCTTTTGGTAGCCCCGGCTGTCCTGGAACTAGCTCTGTAGACCTGACTGGCTTAGAACTCAGCGATCCTAGGGGCTGGAGAGATGGCTTAGGGATTAAGAGCACTGACTGCTCTTCCAGAGGTCCTGAGTTCAATTCTCAGCAACCACATGGTGGCTCACAACCATCTATAATGTGACCTGATGCCCTTTTCCAGTGTGTCTGAAGACAGCTACAGTGTACTCACATATATAAAATAAATAAATAAATCTTTAAAAAAAAAAGAACTCAGCGATCCACCTGCCACCTGAGTGCTAGGATTAAAGGCATGCACCACCACCACCTGGCTGCTTTCCACTATGGCTCTTTTAATCATCTTATTGAAGATGAGTATCTGAACCTGAACCAGGCTGCAATCCCCAATAACATGATTACCGAGGAAGCAGTTCCCATCCCCTCCCCCTGGGCATACTCTTCTGTCTTCAGGTTTACTAATGGAGAAAGGTTAAGGTCTGAGAACCAAGGAGCCCTTCCCTCATATTTCTGACCCTAGCTGTGCAACCCTGGGCAGGCTATACAGGAGGCCTCTGAGCCCCCAGTTCCTCATCTGTACAATAAAGTGAGTGGCCACTCTGCTGAGTGTTACAACTAATGATAGACATGCTCAAGAGAGCAACTGTGCCCCATCAAACAATGCAAAGCAATGCAAACACTGCTTGTCACTACTGACAATGCCACTGGCGTTCTCCTTCACCTCAGTCAATAGAGGCTGTTGCTCACAGACCAGCTGGAGGCCTCCCCTCCCCAGCCCTGGGGTCAGCTTTAAGGCAGCTTTGAGACTCCAGACCCGCCCTTCCATTCAGGCAGATCCCCATGAATCACTTCTCAGCCATTCCTGGACCTTCATTAAGGTTGTGGGTTTGACAACAGCTGCTAGGCACAAAGCCAAATGGTCTGTTCTTTGTAATGGTTGAACTTAGGGTGCTTTGAGCTTACAAGGGTGCAAGTGACTAAGTGACTCCCATCAGTAGTAAAGCTGTGAGTCTGGATCCTTGTGTAGGTCAGCATGACTCCTCCAACTGACCCTCTCTGGATAGAAAAACAAGATCTTGAGCCAGCCTCAGGGTCAAAAGGGCACCTTGACAGTGACAGTGACTGGGCCATGTTTCTGTGGGGGGAGGGGACACCTGGTGGTTGGTTCTACAGGACCTGGTACATTTTTGGAATCACCAGAGGTCTTTCAGGACTCAAGCAGAGGAGCCTCTGAAAGTCCCTTGTGGAGGAACCCACGAAGGAAGATGCTCGTAGGCACTGATAACTCTCCTGCCCCACACTGACTTAAAAAAAAATCTGTGTACTTATGCATGCCGTGGGGTTTGTGTGTGTCTAGGTCAGAGACAATTTTATGGCGTTGGTTCTCTCCTACTGTGGGTTCCCAGAACTGCCACTCAGGTTGTCAGGCTTGTGACAGCACTCCTAACACACTTGTTTTTATTTTATTTTTTTTTAAAGATGTACTTATTTCTCTTATGTGTGTGAATACACTGTCACTGTCTTCAGACACACCAGAAGAGGGCATCAGATCTCACTACAGATGGTTGTGAGCCACCATGTGGTTGCTGGGACTTGAACTCAGAACCTTTGGAAGAGCAGTCAGTGCTCTTAACTGCTGAGCCATCTCTCCAGCCCCCACACTTGCTTTTCAAAGCAATGCTGTTCATGCCAGTTCCTCTCCTGAAGCCCCACCCTGCCTTCTATATAGATAGCCTTTGTGTTGACTCTCGGCACAGGAGCCCCTGGCCTGCCTGCCCTCACTCCCTGCCAGTCCTCGACCCCAGCAGGCAGACATGTGCGTCTCTGTGTGCTTGCTTGCCTCGCCGCCCGTCCCTACTGCTGTGCTCCCACTCCCTGGTCCATGCCTTCCCCAATGGCAGACCCCTCCCAGGCAACCTCAAGGCTCAGCTACCACCTGGCATCCCTAGGGTTCCCTCCCAGATGCAGGTGTCCCAGACAGACTTAGATGCCTGCTAGGATCCCCACATTCCCTCAGCCCACAGGGTGTGATCTTTCCATGGGCTTGGGACATGAAAGCCTGGGAGCCAGATTTTCTCACTTTGCTAATTACCCGGCGGCGCCTGAGATCTCAGCTGGGTATTTGTTGATGGACTGACTGACTGACAGACAGACCGACGGCCTGGAAATGAATGGCTGAGCCAAGCACCCTATAAACAGGTCACACAGCCTCAGCCTCAGGCCAAAGCAGCAAGAGCTTGTTCTCCCCTACATCCCTGCCCCTCCCTCAGGAATCCCAGAGGCTTACCTGAAGGGCTGCAGGCTAATAGTTGTTTCTGAACATGAAAGGGCTCAGTAGTAACTGTGACTCATTTTCAGCCATCCTGGCGTCCCATCTGGACTTCACAAGGGCTGGGTAGGTTCTGAGGGCCTGGGAGGGAGCGGTTTATTTTGATGAGTATCTGCACCAAGCAAACTTCATACACAGCATCTCTCCTAAGGTTCATAAAAAGCCCCCAAGTACCAGCAGCTCTCTCACTTTACAGAGGGGGGAGGGGGACCCCATGATTAGAGAATAGCATGACTCACCCAAGGGCAGAGGGGGAGGGGGACCCCATGATTAGAGAATAGCATGACTCACTCAAGGGCAATAAGGTGCATAGGAACTCACACCTCAGCCACTATGGCTCCCAAGCCCAGATCCTGTCCTGACTGGGTATGATTCCTTGACTTGACCATTGATAGAGGCATTTCACGGCCATCCCAGCACTCCAGTCCCTAGAGCATATAGGCTGTGGGTGAGGGACATACTTGCCCTATTTGCAGAAGGGCCAGAGCTCCGACAAGGGCAAAGTAAAGGTCTTTTCATTAGAGATCAGGTTCCTTAGGTCCCCACTTGGGAGGAGAGCGTTGGGGGAGATCTGGAGTACTTCTGTGGGTCAGACCTGCAATTTCCCTAAGGAAGCAAGGCAAATTTCCTCTCTAAGGGCTAGAAAGGTTGGGGTCCCCTAGAAGGGCATGACAGTGTACCAGGTATGATGTTACTCCTGGCTCACCACATATATTACAGCAGTTTCAGTCACTCGTGTGTGTGTGTGTGTGTGTGTGTGTGTGTGTGTGTGTGTGTGCATGCCCAAACACACATGTGCTCATGATGTCCTGTATGTGTGCATATTCCATATTTCTTAAATTTTAAAATATTATCTGTGTGAGTTGGGTAGTGTGCACACCGGTTAATGTCCCCGACAAGCCTGCTTCAGGCATCACAGTGACCCAACTGTGAAGAGTCACATCCTGTACCCTGCCCTCACCCCACAGGAGTGAGAAGAAATAAGGAAGTAAAAACTGCGGGGCAGTGGTGGCCTATGCCTTTAATCCCAGCACTTGGGAGGCAGAGGCAGGCTGATTTCTGAGTTTGAGGCCAGCCTGGTCTACAGAGTGAATTCCAGGACAGCCAGGACTACACAGAGAAACCCTGTCTCAAAAAAAAAAAAAAAAAAAAAACTTTGGAGAGCCGGGCTTGTGAGATGGCTCAGCAGGTAAGAGCACTGCTCTTCCGAAGGTCTTGAGTTTGGTTTTTTCGAGACAGGGTGGCCTCGAACTCAGAAATCCACCTGCCTCTGCCTCCCAAGTGCTAGGATTAAAGGCGTGCACCACCA
>NW_022196893.1:9701689-9730410 GCF_008632895.1 Mastomys coucha
AAAAAAAAAAAAAAAAAAACATTTCCATGGGGAAAAGATCATCTGTGATGGGGCGATGGGAAAGATGGAAAACAGCTGTGTGTGCTCTATGGAGGAAGGAAGAACTGGAGACATGGTGGTGGTGACGGGGTTTCCTAGAGGGTTAACCGGCTGTCATTGCCCAGTAAGTTCCACGGCCGGAGCTTGTGCAGTTACAGACTCAGGTCCCAAACCTACCATCCGGCCAGGCCACAGGGTCACCCTGGCTCTATGCAATGACGGAGGCCCAAGATGAGGAAGAGTTTCTGGATTGGACCTCCTGGAAGGATGACCATGGTCCATGATGCCACCAGAGGTCGTATTGGTGTCTGGTCCATGCTGCTGCCCCCAACTGGGATGAAGCCTGAGATCTGCATGGATCCAAGCAGTCTGTGCCTCTGACTAAAGATTTGGTGATGTGCTCGGGCTTTGCTGCTTCAGGGCCCATGTTGATGTGAGAGGCTGTATAGTCATCTGAAACCACGATGAGGCCCAAGGTCCTGCTGAGGACTATGAGTGGGTCAGTAGTCCAGATCCAGGCAGAGGTGGTGCTGGTGTTTGGTTCATTCTACCCCTGAGGGCTGTGCAGATGTCTGTGGGCCGTGCCGAGCTGCCCCACAACCTCACTCAGCAACCACCTAGGCCCAGATCCTTGGAGTTGGCATGCCCTAACATTTACCTCATATGATTGCTGCTGGAGAACAATAGGGGCCAGTCCCCTGAGGAACTGTACCTGCAGGATCTCCTGACTCTGGGCTACAACCAAATACCTCGTGGAGGGTCCCATATTGGTGGTGTAGCAGAAACTAGAGGCCTGGAGCCAGAGTCATCACAATAAACATTCGCAAGTAAACATGTTTGGGCAAAAGGATCTACCATTCCAGCTACAAATATCACTACAATGATTCCTTTTCTTTAATTTTAATTTAATTTTTAAAATTTTCTTTTGTGGGGGAGGTTACAAGAGTGGGGCAGACATGGAAGGACTGAGAAATGAGTGGAGTTGGGCACATGATATGAAATTCCCAAAGAATCAATTAAAAATATTATGATGAGAAGATTGTTTTCATTTAAGTTATGTTTATACGCCCGCCTGTCTTTAGGTGCACCACCTGCATGCAGTGCCCATGGAGGCCAGAAGAGGGAGGCAGATCCCCTAGAACTGAGGTTACAAGCAGTGAGCCGCCTGGTGTGGGTTCAAGGAACTAAGCTCAGGTCTGAGACAGAAGTGAGTGCTCCTAACTGCAGAGCTCTGTCCCCAGCGCCTAGACTTCAGAATTCTAACACAAACAGTCTACAATCCTTTACGTCCACCATTCTGTAACTCCGAATTATTTCACTTGGGCAGTCTCTCTTCATTCCCAAAACTGGTTCTAGAAAGACCATGGCTACTTCCCAGCAGCTGGAGGAGACTCACATCTTGCAGTGAGGCAGGTCACAGCTTACTTCTGTCAAGAGGGAGGGGACCTGAGCATTTTGCTGGCTTTTCTGGAAGCCATGTTTGGCTTTGTGTCTGCTGTAGCCTCTCCCCTCCCTCCTCATCACCCTTAGTGGGCAGGCTGCCCTTTTGCACACTCTCAGGGGACCCAGGTCAAGCTCAGATGGATGACTCCTTGGAGCAGAGTCTACACTGAGAGACAGAAAAAGTTGGCATTGCCAGGCAGTGGTGGCACACGCCTTTAATCCCAGCACTTGGGAGGCAGAGGCAGGCGGATTTCTGAGTTCGAGGCCAGTCTGGTCTACAGAGTGAGTTCCAGGCTGGCCAGGGCTACACAGAGAAACCCTGTTTCAAAAAAACCAAAACACGAAAAAAAGAGAAAGAGTTGGCATTGATATCGAATGTTACAGCTTTAAGAAACAAACAAACAAACAAAGAGAGAAAGCAAGCCATTCCTTTCCCCAGTCAAACCCTGGACACCTCACAGGAAGGCCTGCACCAAAGAGTAAATGTGGGGCGGGAATGGTGATCTGGGGCTTGCAGGACTCCTCCTGTGGGTGCCTGTGCTCCCAGACCTGAGGAAAAGAGACATACAGAGATCTGGGGAGGATGGAAAAGCCTGGAACAGGGCAGGGGGGCCTCAGGCAAGGCCGCAGGCAGTGCCAGGGTCCTTGTCACCACACAGCTGGCTGTGCTGGTTAGTTTACAGTCAGCTTGTCACAAGCTAGTGCCGTCTGGGAAGAGGAACCCTCAGCTGAGAAAAAGCTTCCATCGGATTGCCTGTAGGCAAGCCTCGATTAATTCTTGATTTATGATTGATGTGGGAGGGACCAGCCCACTTCGCATGGTGCCACCCCCTGGGCGGGTGGGCCTGGATCATATAAGAAAGCAGGCCGAGTGAGCCATGGAGAACAAGCCAATAAGCAGCGCTCCTCCATGGCCTCTGCTCCAGTCTCTAGCTCCAGGTTCCTGGTTTAAGCTCCTGCCCTGACTTCTGTTCGTGATGGGATGTAATTTTGTAAGCTGAAATATAAACCCTTTCCTCCACAGGTTGCCTTTTCTTTTCTTTTCTTAAAAGATTTATTTATTTATTATATGTGAGTACACTGTTGCTGTCTTCAGATACACCAGAAGAGGGCATCGGATCCCATTACAGATGGCTGTGAGCCACCATGTGGTTGCTGGGAATTGAACTCAGGACCTCTGGAAGAGCAGTCAGTGCTCTTAACTGCTGAGCCATCTCTCCAGCCCCACTTTCTTTTTTTAATGGTGGTTTTACCAGAGAAATAGATACCTAAGTAATACAAATGGCAATAATAAAACAAAATAAGCCAGGCAGTGGTGGCGCACACCTTTAGTCCGAGCACTTGGAAGACAGAGACAGGTAGATCTCTGAGTTTGAGGACAGCCTGATCTACAGAGTGAGTTCCAGGACAGCAAGTGCTACACAAAGAAACCCTGTCTCAAAAAAAAAAGAAAAAGAAAAGAAAAGAAAGTGCAGGCACAAATGTTCCAGGATGTCCTTCGGAGATCAGAAGACAACTTAGGAGTTTGGGGAGTTGGTTTTCTCCTTTCTCCATGGGTTCTGGGGATCAAACCCAGGCTGTCAGGCTTCTTCTGCGAGCGCTTTAATCTCAGTTCCCAGCCCCAGTCCTTTCTCTGATCTTCTTTTCTGAATATTCTTGAGTGCCAGTTGGTTGAATCTATGCATGAGGAGAGCCAGCTGTGCTCAGCTGAGGACATCTCTGACTTTATGATGCATGCTGCTGAATGGCGTGATTGCAGACACCATGCCTGTCTTGCTTACATCGATTTCTATTCCTGTAAAACATCCTGACCAAGGAAATTTACGAAAGAAACCATTTAATTTGGAGCTCCTGGTTCCAGAGGGTTAGAGTCCATGATCACCATGGCAGGGAACTTGAGAGCAGGCAGGCAGGTATGGCGCTGGAGCAGTAACTAAGAGCTTACATCTTGATATATGAGTATGAGGCAGAGAGACGCCGGAAATGTCCTGGCCTTTTGAAGCCAAAAAGCTCACCCCCAGTGACACACCTTTTCCAAAAAGGCCACAACTCTTTTTGCTTGTTTGTTTGGTTATGGAGACAAGGTGTTCTCTGTGTAACCTTGGCTGTCCTGGAACTCACTCTATAGATCAATCTGGCCTTGAACTCACAGAGCTCTGCCTGCCTCTGCCTCCTGGGGACCAAGTTTTCAAATGTATGAGCAAGCACTCAGGGATGCCATTCTCCTTCAAACCTCCATAATGATGCTCCCTCCCAGCCTTTCTGTGAACATCTCTGACCAGAAGAGTCTACCTAGTGAGCACTGTTCATTGAGCTCCTGCAGGAAATGAACAGCAGACAACAAGCCTAACACACAAACCGTTTTCAAACTTTCCCAGTGATTCCAAGAGCGTTCCTCTAGAGCGTTTTTTTTTTTTCTTTTCTAAACCCAAGCTTCAATCTGGAGGCCATGCCACATTGGTTGCCTTTTATCTCTTTTAATCTGGCCTTACATGGTCCTTCTTGACTTCAGTGTGGATAACCGAGTTCCTGACCAAACATCTTGTGATTAACTTCTCTTGGTGTTTGCTCATCTTCAGAACAATTTGAACAAGGCCCTCATCCCTAGTTACAAATGGACATCCTCCATAGCGGGGAGGGATGGGACTTGTCTCATGCCACTGCATCAGTCAGACTGCAGTTTCTAAAAAGCTTAGTTGAGGCCAGGTTTTGTGGTGCAACACTTTTAATCCCACACTCCAGAGGCAGAGGCAGGAGGATCTCTGTGAGTTTAAGGCCACATTAAAGTCAGCCTGGTCCACATAGCAAGACCCAATCCAGTCAGAGTTTTAGAGTGAGACTCTGTCTCAGGAAAGAGAGAAAGGGAGAGAGAGAGAGAGAAAGAAAGAGAGAGAGAGAGAGAGAGAGGGAAAGAGGGAGAAAGAGAAAAAGAAAGAGAGAGAGAGAGAAGAGGAGAGGAAGAAGAAGAGGGAGGGAGATGGGAGCTCTTAGTTGATTCCTAGGGTGAAGATTTTAACATAGCTTCCTGGGATTAAAGAAGCTGCGGACACCAACCAGGCTGTGGCAGATGTGTAGATCTATTTTTTTCTAGCATGCTGGTTGTGTGTGTGTGTTTTTTTTTTTATTAAAGGTTTATTTATTTATCATGTGTAAGTACACTGTAGCTGTCTTCAGACATACCAGAAGAGGGCATCAGATCTCATTACGGATGGTTGTGAGCCACCATGTGGTTGCTGGGATTTGAACTCAGGACCACTGGAAGAGCAATCAGTGCTCTTAACTGCTGAGCCATCTCTCCAGCCTTTTTGTTTGTTTGTTTGTTTGTTTGTTTGTTTGTTTTTGAGACAGGGTTTCTCTGTGTAGCCCTGGCTGTCCTGGTACTCACTCTGTAGACCAGGCTGACCTCGAACTCAGAAATCTGCCTGCCTCTGCCTCCCAAGTGCTGGGATTAAAGGCGTGCGCCACCACTGCCTGACAGTGTTTTTTGTTTGTTTGTTTATTTTTTTGTTTTTTACTGGTTGTGTTTTGTTTTAAGATTTATCTAGGGCTGGAGAGATTGCTCAAGTGGGTAAGAGCACTGACTGCTCTTCCAAAGGTCCTGAGTTCAAATTCCAGTAACCACATGGTGGCTCACAACCATTCATAATGAGATCTGATGCCCTCTTCTGATGTGTCTGAAGATAGCTACAGTGTACTTACATATAATAATAATAATAATAAAGATTTATTTATTTATTATATGTAAGTACACTGTAGCTATCTTCAGACAACCCCAGAAGAGGGTGTCATATCTCATTACAGATGGTTGTGAGCCACCATGTGGTTGCTGGGATTTGGACTCAGGGCCTCTGGAAGAGCAGTCAATGCTCTTACCCGCTGAGCCATCTCTCCAGCCCAATAAATCTTTTTTTTAAAAAAAGCTCTTACTCATGCTTCTCCACCTTGCGCCTTACCCCTTTCCTCCCCCTCTCTCCCCACTCCCTTCCCCCCTCTCTTCTCTCTGTCTTTCTCTGCCTCTGCTACCCTCTTAATTCCCCTCCCCATGCCCTAAATAAACTCTATTCTATACTAAAAAAAAAAAAAAAAAAAAAAAAAAAAGATTTATCTAGCCAGGCAGTAGTAGTGCATGCTTTTAATCCCAGCACTTGGGAGTCAGAGGCAGGCAGATTTCTGAGTTTCGAGTCCAGCCTGGTCTACAGAATGAGTTCCAGGACAGCCAAGGCTACACAGAGAAACCCTGTCTTGGAAAACAAACAAACATTATCTACAGTCTTCAGACACACCAGAAGAGTGCATCGGATATCATTACAGATGGTTGTGAGCCACCATGTGACTGCTGGGAATTGAACTCAGGACCCCTAGGAAGAGCAGTCTGTGCACTTAACTGCTGAGCCATCTCTCCACCCAAGCTGGTTGGTTCCTATCAGCTTCATCCAAACCAGATGGGGAAAGGACTTCAACTGAGAAAAAAAACGCCCCAGTCAGCTTGGCCTGTGGGCTTGTTGATTATGTCTGTGGAGCATTTTCTTGGCTAATGATTGATGTGGAGGCCCCGCCCACTGTGGTCAGGGCCACTCTGGGCAGGCCATTCTGGGTTATATAGTAAAACAGGCGGGGTGGTGGTAAAGCTTTAATCCCTGCATTCAGAGGCAGAGGTGAGTGGATCTCTGTGAGTTTGAGGCCAGCATGATCTACATAGTGAATTCCAGGATAGAAGGGGTACACAGAGAAGCTATGCTATGTGGAGAAACCCTGTCTTGGAAAAACAAACAAAAGAAAAAGAAAACGAGGAGCAAGTCAAGGGGAGGAAGCCAGTAATTAGCATTCCTCCAAGGCCTCTGCTTCAGCTCCTGCCTTAGCTTCCCTCAGGAATAAACAGTAAGGACATACATACACCCTTTCCTCCTCAGGTTAAATTTTGGTCCCGGTGCTTATCACTTAAACCAAGGCACTTACTGAGATAATCCCATTTTCCTTGTTTTAAATTGATGTGGTTTTGTAGGTGTGCACACTTGTTCCAATGCACAGATACCAGAAGAGAAGCTCTGGCTCTCTCTATCACTCTCAGCAGGGTCTCTCCCTGAACCATGGAGCTTGCCTCTTCTCTGCTAGGCTGGAAGCCAGCAAGCTCCCGCCATCTTCTTGTCACCACCTCTGTCAGGGCTGAGATTATAGGTGTTTGTTACATGCGTGCTGGGATCTAAAGGCCAGAGCCCATTGTAGAGCAAGCCCATTGTAGCCCATTGATTGTAGAGCAAGCTCTTACCTACTGAACCACCATGTCTCCAGACCTTTGGTATGCTGAGACAGCTGTCACTCATCATTCTTATTCCAGAGCTGTCATTGGGGAGTTTTGTTTGTCTGTTTATGTTTTCTGAGACAGGGTTTCTCTATGTAGCCCTGGCTGTCCTGGAATTCACTCTGTAGACCAGGCTGGCCTCGAACATAGAGATCTGCCTGCCTCTGCCTCCCAGGTGCTAGGATTAAAGGCTTGGACTGTCACGGCCTAGCAAGGTTATTCCTTCTCTTTGTGCACTCAAGTGTGTGTGTGTGTGTGTGTGTGTGTGTGTGTGTGTGTTTGTGTGTACGCTGACTTGTTGCAGCAGCAACAGTTTGGGATAAAAGAAGACCATATGCTAGTCAAATGCTCTTCCATTCCTTTTTTAAAAAGATTTATCATTAATAATAATTATTATTAAAGATTTATTTATTTATTATTAATTATTATTAATAAAGTACACTGTAGCTTTCTTCAGATGCACCAGAGGAGGGCATCAGATCTCATTACACAGATGGTTGTGAACCACCATGTGGTTACTGGGATTTGAACTCAGGGCCTTCAGAAGAGCAGTCGGTGCTCTTAACCGCTGAGCAGTCTCTCCAGCCCCTCTCTCTTTCTTTCAGTAGTGACACAGGAGGGGAAGACAGTCTTCTGGATAAGATATGGCCATGGTACTCATGAACCGAGAAGCTGTGGCTACAGTAACAAGGCCTGTGGCAGATGAAGGCTATCAACATTCCATTGTGGATAGAGGAGGCACCCTACCCTTAGCTGAAGAGCTGTTGGTATTTAATGGCTGCTAGGAAGGGGAAGTCATTTTTCTTTATTGGTGTAGCGACTGCTAAGTTGCCCCATGCTCCAAAATAACCTGCCTACGAGCCAGGCAGTAGTGGCGCACGCCTTTAATCCCAGCACTTGGGAGGCAGAAGCAGGCAGATCTCTGAGTTCGAGGCCAGCCTGGTCTACAGAGTGAGTTCCAGGACAGCCAGGGCTACACAGAGAAACCCTGTCTCGAAAAACAAAAACAAACAAACAAACAAACAAGAAAAGGGGGGAAGCAATGCATGCTGGCTGTTTATAGAGAATTACAACAGTATAGGAGCACATGAAGTAAATAAAAGCCAACAAACTGGGGCTGGAAAGATGGCTCTGTGGTTAAGAGCACTGACTGCTCTTCTAGAGGTACTGAGTTCAATTCCCAAAGCTCATAGCTGTATTTCCAATTCCAGGGGATCTGACACCTTCACATAGACTCATCAGGCAAAACACCAATGAATGCAAAGAAAGAATAAATAAAACATTGAGCAATGTGACCACAGCTTGGGTGTTTGTTTGTTTGTTTGTTTGTCTGAGGTGGGGGTCTCATTTCTCAGGCTGGCCTAGAACTCATGATCCTCCTGCTCCAGGCTTGCCTTGTGGTCATATATTGAACCAAATTCTGTTGTGAACACCTGAATTAAATACTTAAAAGATCAGCATCTCCTTCTTGAGGTCTCTTACGGAATAGTCTGAGACTCCTGCTGGGTCCAAAGGAGGCAGGCTTCTGGTGGGCCGCATGGTCATCACTTTCCCACTTCCTACTTCCTGTGCTCGGCTTGGGATCCTAGAAATGGGAATGGATGCAGTTTGTGGGTTCAATGTGGCCACGAGCCTAAAGCACATGAGTCACCTCACGCCCCAATGCCTGGCCTTCCAGATCTAAGTATATATAGGTCACCACCGGTCCGTACCTTGCCCACATCGTGAGGCATCTCCTTTGAAGTCTAAGTGTCCTCTCTGTCAGCTGACCTGGGACAGGACTATCCTGACGAGCCAGATGACAGCTAATCCCATTGAACCTCACACAGGACAAGGGACCTGGAACCCTTTCCTACCAGGGCTCTCCAGTCACCTACAAATTTGACCCCCTTGTCCCCAGTGATGGGAGGAGCAGTTTTGAGAGGTGGTGAAGCAAGGTAGTTAGACTGCTTAACTCAGTCCCCATCTGGCCATAGACTTGATCATAGCCAAGGACTAGGGGTGCTGGGACTTGGTAGCTATTCAATCAACTTAAACTATCTCTCCCTATGAGCTCCAGACTCCTCCCCTGCTTTGTAAAAATGAGGTGTTGCAGCCTGCAGCCCTGAGACTGTGTTCCCATCCTCCTTTCCCTCCTGGGCAGAGCTTAGATCCTCGGTGAGAACTCAGCCTTTGTCTTGGTGATATTTTCCAAGGTGACCTGAGGAAGTGAGTTCTGGCCTCCTGGCCAATTAGACCAGTCAGGGCTGTGCCAAGAAACTGTAGCCTGCATGGCCCTGACTTTGAGAGAGTGTGTTTCTTTCTGTCCACTGACGCTCAGTCCGAGTGGACTGACAATTGATTTCCTAACTGGCAGGAGTGGGTGAAAGATTAGCTTCCCCAGGCTGAGACTAAAAGGTGTGAAGGGCCCAGGAACTCTGCCACCGCCAATGGGCACAGAAAGGGAAGGCCTGTCAGAGGAAGGGTCTGAGTCAGACCCCAGCTGTCACATCTCTAACCCACCCATTTTGCTTCTGCTCCTGAAAGCATGGAGTCCTCCCCACTCCTCCCTCACCATCCCCAGCCAACCTGGTTGTGGGTTTTTCCTTAAAAAACATGGCCTCTTGATTGCCTTGCTCTGGGGCAATGGAGGAATTTAAAGACATCCGTGACTGCATAGCAATTTTGAGGCCAGCCTGGGTTACATACAGCCCTTTCTTTCTCTCCTTCTCTCTCTTTCTCTCTTTCTCCCTTTTTTCTTTCTTTCCTTTCCTTCCTTTTCCTTTCCTCTTTGTTTGTTTGTTTGTTTGTTTGTTTTGTTTTGTTTTTGAGGCAGGGTTTCTCTATGTAGCTCTGGCTATCCTGGAACTTAATCTGTAGACCAGGCTGGCCTCAAACTCAGAGATCCACCTGCTTCTGCCCCCTGAGCATGCTCCACCACCACCTTGGCTCTGCCCTATCTTAGTCTCACACATACAAATGTATCGCTCTATATATCAGGGTGTGAGAAGTCTGAAGTGGGCTGAGATTGCTGAGCCTTCTGGAGGCTCCAGCAGAGAAGCCTCTCTGTTACTGGCACCTTCCCCGCCCCCTCAGCCCCCCTCCCCCCGCTGCCTGCCTCCAACTCCTACTTAAGCTGTCCAGGACTTGATGTGCACACTAAGTTGGCCTTGAATTCACAGGGATTCACCTGCCTCTTCCTCCTGGTGCTGGAATTAAAGGGGTCCACCATGCCTAGCTGTAAGGGCTTTTATCTGCTGAACTGTCCCCCTGGCGACAGTGCATCAGGCATGCTTCTTTCTTCTTCCATTTTCTCTCCTCCACTGCCATGTTTCTTCCTTTTTTTCTTTTAAAGATTTATTTTATTTATGTGTATGAGTACACTGTAGCTGTACAAATGGCCATGAGCCATCATGTCTGTGGCTGCTGGGAACTGGACTCAGGACCTCTGCCAGTCCTGTGTATGAGTACACTGTAGCTGTACAGATGGCCATGAGCCATCATGTCTGTGGCTGCTGGGAACTGAACTCAGGCAGTTCCCTCTGCCAGTCCCTCTGGTCCACTAGCTCCAGCTCTGCTCGCTCCGGCCTAATTCACTCTAGCTGTCTTCAGACGCACCAGAAGAGGGCGTCAGATCTCATTACAGGTGGTTGTGAGCCACCATGTGGTTGCTGGGATCCGAACTCAAGACCTTCGGAAGAGCAGTCAGTGCTCTTACCCACTGAGCCATCTCGCCAGCCCCCACTGCCACGTTTCTTACATTGACTACAGAGACAGAACACAGCTGTCTAGTTTCACAGTAGTTTCAGAATTGTACAAATGTGACCTACTTTTCAGTAGACAGTATATGCCATAATTTTGTATGTCATAATTTAACATATTTACTTTAAAATAACTGTATTATTTTATAAAGTGTAATGCTTCTATTGGAGATTCTCCAGTGTTTTCTGACTGCCCTGTGAACAAATTCTAAGCCCTTAAGCCCTCTGCTGTAACTTAAAGTCCATATGTCCTGGCCAGTATGCCTCTCCACCCACATTCTCCTTTGATGTCCTCAAACCAGCTACACTGCCTTCTCTGACACCTCACACACACACACACACACACACACACACACAGAGAGAGAGAGAGAGAGAGAGCAAACCAGGTCCTGTTCTTTCTGAGCACTGTCACAGAGTACTAAGAGCTATATCCACATACTCCTTTGGCATCTGAGCCAGGAAAGTCAGCATGGAGCAACCCTGGTCACCTGGTGGCCACACTTGCTGGAGCCTTTGCCTGCCCTTCTCTCTCTTTCTCTCTCTCTCTCTCTCTCTCTCTCTCTCTCTCTCTCTCTCTCTCTCTCTCTCTCTCTCTCTCTCTCTCTCTCTCTCTCTCTCTTTCTCTCCCTTCCTTCCTTTCCTTCTCTCTCTTTTCTTTCTTTCTTCTTTTCTCTTCTTTTCCCTTTCCTTCCCTTTTTCTTTTCTTGACAGAATCTCACTATGAAGCCCTGACTGTCTTGGAACTCATTCTGTAGACTGGGCTAATCTCAAACTCACATAGATCTGCCTGCCTGAGCTCCCCAACAGCTGTGATTAAAGGGGCACACTACTATACCCTGCTACCGTCTCCCCTCCTGTTTTTGCACCTTGACAGAGACACACTGAGTGATGGGTGAGGCAGAGTGGAGAGTGGAGACTCCTTGGGCAAACAGGAGCAAGACTTCAGGACGGAGCCAAGGAGACGAGGAAGAAGGGCCCAATGGACAGAGGTCTTCTCACTCTGAGAACCTCTGTGCTCTACATTTTTAATTATTATACTTATTTATTCTAAGTATGTAAGTGTTTTGCCTGTGTGTATGTCTGTGTGCCGTGTGTATGTCTGTGTGCCATGTGTATGGAGTGTCTGCAGAAGCCAGAAGAACACTTCTAATCTCCTGGGCCTGGAGATACTGGGGTTGTGAGTCAGCACGTGGGTGCTGGGACTCAAACTCAGATCCTCTGAAAGAGCAGCCAGTGCTCCTAACCATTGAGCAACCTCTGCAGCCCCAGTGGCCAGCATTTTAAACAGATATGTCTCAGGAAGAAAAATGCAAAGATTTTCTCTCTTGTGGTAATATGGATTCTGCCCACTGGAGGAGACACACAAATCCTTGTATTTTGGTGAGCGGCCTCTTACTCAGAACAAAGGCAATCTTTTAACTCCTTAAGTTTCCAAGAGCCTGAAGTATAATGGGTAGGGATGTCCAGGACCTGGGTCCTGAGTGCCCCCTGCTTCTGCATTTGTACTTAATGAGGAAGCCCAGGGGCAAAACCAGTGAGCATTTAGACCTCAGGCCAGCCTGGCTTGGGAGTCCCGCTGTGTGGCTTTGGGCAATTACTTCACTTCTCTGTTTTGTGCAAAAGCAACACAGTGAGAACTAGTGAGGACTTTGCAAGGCACAGGCTAGCTCGGGCTGGATGGGCCAGGCAAAGAGGAGGGCAGGCCTTCCCCAATGAGGGCTCCAGGCTAGGCCGCAAGAGGTGTATCTCTTCCTGTGAGGAGTCTCTCTTCCTGTCCCTCACCTTTGTCCTCTCCGTTGGACTCCTCTGCCTTTATCTGTTCCTGAGACAGGAGGTCAGAGTGGCTGTGTCCACAGGTCCCTGGAGAGCTCAGGTTGCTGCAGACTATTGCAGTTCTAGCCCTTCCAGGCCTCCCTGAGGAGCCCTCCAGCATGCTCCCTACCCCACAGTCTACATCCTGACACCAGTGTCACACTTGGGAGTCTGCCCTCTTCTGTGACTCCCTGCCCCTGCCTGCTTTCCCTCTGCAGCCCTGTTCCTCACAACAGCCCGAGAGACCCTCAGAGCACCTTCAGGGCACACACACTCCTCCCGTTGTACCCTGCCTTTTCTGCTGGATCTCCTCTCTTTCCAGCCCCCTACTCTCTATAGTCCCCCATTTCCCCACCGACCGGCTCTACCCAAATTGTCCTACCAAGCTGGAGCTGCCCGCATGGCTTTATGGAAGCCTTACTCTGGTCCTCCAAAGCCCAGCACCTTCCTTCCACTGAGCTTTCTCTTCCTCAATCCTTTTGTCCCCCCCTCCCCGCCACCTCACCCCCACATTACCCTCAGCAAAGCCTTGCTTTTTATCCAGGAAAGACAGGTATGTGCAAATTAGAGACTGAACTTTGACGCCCCACAGAGGTTTGCAGGCTATGGGGAATCCTTTGTCAGAACTTTTATCTCCTGGAGAGTAGCAGCCTTACAGCAGAGTGGACTATGTCCTTACCACCCTGTTGGTGGCATCTGATATGACTGGCCTCCTTTCCTCCTTGACACTCTCCTTCCTCATTGGCCCCTGCCATGCCCTGTGTTCCACCCACTCACTTTGGCTTGTCTGTGTCTCTTTCATGGTATCTGCTGTCAGCTTCTACACACACAGACACATGGACAGACACATAGACACACACACACACTCTGCTCTGCCCATCTGGATGCCTTCCACTACCCCCTTGTCCTGCTTCTATCTCGGCAGCTGGGGTTGACTGTGGGTGAGGTCATGTCCCTCCAGTGGCTCCTCACTGACTAAAATCCAAAGTCCCTGTTTGCACACACAAACCCCTACACCAGGAGTGGCTCCTTCCTCAGCCACCTCTTCATGTCATTTAAACTCACCTGTGGCTGGGCAGTGGTGGCGCACACCTTTGGTCCCAGCACTTGGGAGGCAGAGGCGGGTGGATTTCTGAGTTCGAGGCCAGCTTGGTCTACAGAGTGAGTTCCAGGACAGCCAGGGCTACACAGAGAAACCCTGTCTCAAACAAACAAACAAACAAACAAACAAAAAAACTCACCTGTGACCATTGTGTTTGTTTTAGCCATCCTGCACATCCCTGCCCCATGTCCCTTGTACCAGCTGTTTTTTTGTCATGGAAGTCTTCCTCTTGTAATAGGAATGGCTCCTCTCCTTCCCTCCTTCAAATACTTGCTTAAATGTTAGCTGCTTTAAAAAATGGTTACACTAGCCAGGCAGTGTTGGTGCATGCCTTTAATCCTAGCACTTGGGAGGCAGAGGCAGGTGGATCTTTGTGAGTTCGAGGCCAGCCAGACCTATAGAGTGAGTTCCAGGACAGCCAAGGTTACACAGAGAAACCCTGTCTTAGAAATACAAAACAAAAAAGCTACACTTATTGTGTGTGTACACCCTCATGAACTTATCACAAGCCATGTGCTGGGGTTAGGGGAAAAACATCTAGAAGGCAGATCTCTTCTCCAACTATGTGGGTCTGGGTAATTGACCTGAGGTCCTTAGGTTGCAAGCACCTTCATTTACTCAGCCATCTCACCTGCACAATGTTGGCACCTTTTATTTTTATTCATGTATGTGTGTGTGTGTGTGAGGGTGTGTGTGTGTGTGAGAGAGAGACGGTGTGTGTGTGAGGGTGTGTGTGTGTGTGAGAGAGAGAGAGGGTGTGTGTGTGAGGGTGTGTGTGTGTTTGTGGGTGTGTGTGTGAGAAAGGGTGTGTGTGTGAGGGTGTGTGAGGGTATGTGTGTGTGTGTGTGAGGGTATGTGTGTGTGTGTTAGGGTGTGTGTGTGTGTGTGTGTGTGTGTGTGTGTGTGTGTGTGAGAGAGAGAGAGAGAGAGAGAGAGAGAGAAAGAGAGAGAGAGAGAGGGTGTCCAGTAAGGTCACCAGAAAAGGGCACTGCATTCCCTGGAACTGGAGTGCCAGCCTGTGAGCCACTGTCGTGCGTGCTGGGGATGAAACTTGGGTCTTCTGGGACAGTAGCAAATGCGCTTAACCACAGAGCCATCTCTCTAGGTCTCTCTGTTGGCTTTTTGAAAATACAATTTTGCCAGGCAGTGGTGGCGCATGCCTTTAATCCCAGAGGCACAGGCAGGCAGATCTCTTGAGTTTGAGGCCAGCCTGGTTTATATTGTTCCAATTTTAGTATATATGCTGCAGAAGTGAAGCCAGCCTGGTCTACAGAGTGAGTTCCAGGACATCCAGAGTTCCAGGACAGGCTACACAAAGAAACCCTGTCTCGAAAAATCCAAAAGAAAAAAGAAAATTAAAAAAAAAAAGAAAATACAATTTTAATTTCAAATGTATGAGAGTTTTGCATGTATGTATGTCTGCATACCACATATGTGTCTGGTAAAGGTGGAGGCTTGAAGAGGGTGTCAGATCCCCTAGAACTGGAGTTACAAATGGTCATGAGCCACCACATGAGTGCTGGGAATTGGATCCAGGGCCTCTGGAAGAGCAGCCAGTGCTCTTAGCCTCTGAGCCATCTCACCTACCCCCATGTAGGTTCTGAATGGAGCTTCAGTCTCTCTGAGGACCTCTACTTGTCTGTAATCATCCCTTTCCAACAAATACATTTTCTTTTCTTTTTTGAAAGCAGGATCTATGTAGCCCAGGCTAACCTACAGCTCTCCAGTCTTCCTGGCTCAACCCCCTCTGTGCTGGGATTACAGATGGGCATCATTATGGCCATCGAATTTAATGGTTACGGTTCATTTTCTTCTTTTTTGCTTCTATTTTCCACTGCAATTTCAGCCCCACACAAACAGGCATCTCTCTTCTGCTCCTGGCTTTACATTCAGTGCTTGACACATACTAAACATACTAAATTAGGAGTCTTGAGCTCAGTATGAGCCAGGGGTCTAACCAGGAGATGGAAGGAAAGGACAGGGTGGTTGAAGAGCCAGCCACCCTGTAGAGTCACCAAACATGTCAGGGCTCCTGTGTGTAGCTTGCAGATGTTATAGTCAAGAGCATAGTAAGCCCCCTCCCCGGTCACGCGAACCCCAGGTGGTAGCAAAGCCCCTTTTTGGCCAGTAGAGAAACAGCCGGGTAGCAGAGAGGCCTCACTCAAGAGACTACATTTCCCAGGAAGGTTGCCCGCTGCGAGGCAGCTCTGAAGCTTTTAAAGGGCCTCAACTGCTAAATCTGGAGCAATCCCTTCCGGAGTCCGGGATGGGGTGGGGGCTGCCGGACGCAAGCCCGCAACAGAGAGGCACCTGCGAGGAGGATTGTGTGGGCAGGCAGGAGTCACCCAGGCTCCTGGCTCTGTAGTGTCCCGAAAGTAAAGGTAGGTAGGCTATGCTAGCCCGGGGGCAGTCCCTCTCATCTTGCCCAACTCAACATCTCCCAGAAAACCCCGTTTCTTCCCTTAACTTCCTAGAAACGTAAGGAGGTCGAGCTGTTAATCTTGTGTCTCAGCGGGAGTGGCTCCCTCACTTCCCAGCATGCCTCTCCTGGTCCCAACCCAAGGCGACCCCTCCCACAATTCTGTCTTCAGGAGAAGATGGACAGTTTTGGGATTTGGGGTGGGGAGAGCCGGTAATAGATGTTAAAGGATTGTGGAGCGGTAGAGATGTTCGAGCTGCAAGACTAAATGAAGGTCTGGGGTCTGTGTGGAGCTGAGCCTCACTACACAATGCATCTCACCTCTCCTCCCAAGCCCCAAGACCTCCGGGTAAATGTGGGTATGGGGTTCTGATCATAACACATACCTTCCCTGGCAAAGAATGGAGGAACTGCTGCGGAGCACCTTGCAAACTGTAATGGACTATCTATGAGAATAAAAAAATGTCAGCATCGTGTGATCCGATGCATTCCGTTTGTATTCGTGGGGAGCAAGAGGTAAGGGCATGTGGGTACCTTCTCCATAAATATTTCAAACAAACCTACTAAAACGTGTTTTCAAATTAGGAAACTTCAGGGTCACTGAAAGCATCACAATTAAAACCCTCCACCTTTTGAACTAACCTGGCCTCCACCAGCAATCCCTCCACCCAGATAATCCTATAATGAAGACACCGGGTCTTGGGTCCTCCCTTACCCTCCTCCAATCATTTGGCTTAACCTACAGTGTGTGTGTGTGTGTGTGTGTGTGTGTGTTCCACTACCTTGGTCTCAGTCCCTGGTCTCAGGGACTCCCAAGCCCAGTACCCCTCTCCCTACACCTCTCCCAGGTCCAAAGCTCCATCATCTAAGCTGCTCCTTCTGGTGTGACAGACAGCCCCAGGCCTTAGCAGAGGTTAGCATCTTGATCAGCTACACTTTCCCCACTCCCCGGTTACTATGTAAACACCTTCATGCCTTTTTGTTAGAGAATAAAAACACCGGGGTCCAGGGATCCAGCTCAGGTAGGGAAGACCATCAGAACCCTACCAAAGCGCTGCCAAGAGAATCTAGCATTTGTGAGTAGGATGTCTGCTGCAGACAAGAGGTTCTGGGCTCTCTGTGGGGTGGGAGGGTGGGGGTCTCTTCCGCAGATCTAGGAGCCTCTAAACTCTCTCGGAGCCCAGGACTCCCAACAGCCCCAGGTCCGACTACAGATGGTGGCGCCCCTTGCTCACTTGGTGGATTTTTGCCAAGCACGGCGGGAAAGATGGATACATTTTAACAAAGACGTGGCATCTTCCCACCAAAATGGCGGTGGTGGTCCGGACCACGGCTCCCTGGGTGACTGCACACCTCCTATACCTAAGTCAGGACCAGGGAAACGAGAACTCCCTCTTCGGCTTCTCCCTCTGCGCCCCATTTTTCCAAGTCTCTAAAGCACACGGAGCCTCTGCTCATCCCAAGGGTTCCCAGGACAATCTGATCAGAGCCATGGGACAGTACCTGGGATATAGACTGAGCACCCACCAAGGCACACCGCACCTTGAAGAGGCCAGTGGGAGAGGGGGCCTTCATCCCCCAGGATGTGAGCCTCGAGGGGTCCTGCTCCTCACACCCCCAAAATTCCCAAGCTAGCAAGGAATGTTCACTTATACTCAGATACATGGGAGATGTGGGGGGGTCTTTGAGGAGAGCAGGCCACCCGGGAGGCTCGTCTGCATCTCCCAGGGGTCCCAGGAAGCTTTGGGGGGGTTCGGGCTCAGAGAGCAACCTCCTCACCGAGGTCCGGGGGTGCAGCGAGGGGGAGAGGCGACTCAAGAGGGGGAAGGGACAAAGTTTGAAAGTGCCCTTCCAACTCTTCCAGGGAAAGTTTCCTTGAGGGCCCCGCAGGCAGAGAGGGGGTAGGGGTGTCAGGGGGGCTGTGGTCGGGTGACCCCCGAGAGGTGACCGGACCCCGGGGAGGCGACCCCTCCCCCCTTGTCCCGGCTCGGCCCGGCTGGGAGTCGCCCAGCTCGGGGCCGCGTGTGTTAGTTGGGGCCGCTTCTGAGCCGCTCTGCCAGGTTGGGGGACCCCGCAGGCGGCCGGGAGTGGGGCCCCTGGTAGTCCCAGGGGCGAGCTTTCCTATGGGGGGTCTCAAGCCCCGGGGCTCCCCGGCTCCGCAGAGCCAGCCCCCCGCAAAGGGGAAATGTGCCGGCGCCCCAGCGCTCCTCGGCGCCGTTTGGGGCTCGTGGCGGGCGCGGGGGGCGGCGGCCGGGGCGCCGGGGTCCCCAGCGGGGAAGCCTAGGGAGCCGGGCAGAGACCCCGAGAGACGGCGGGCAGCGGGAGGCCCCAGGCCGCCGGGAAAGGTCGAGTTTGCTCGGCGGAAGAAACACAGATGGCGGCGGCGCGGCGCCATTCCGGGCCGGGAGCAGGCAGCCAGCAGCCCAGTCCTCACCGCGGTCCGCCCGCCGCCGCTAAATACCCGGATGCGCCGCCCGAGCGCCAGACGCAGAGCTGGGAAAAGGGAGGCCGTGGAGGCGGAGGCGGAGGCAGCGGCAGCGCCAGGCGCCGGGCGAGCGAGCGACGGAGCGACGGTGGGGGCTGGGCGCGCAGAGAAGCCTGCGACCCGCGCCGGGAGGACGGGAGCCACGCGTCGCCTGCGGCCCCGGGCAGCCGCACTTTCGTCCGGCCTGCTAGTGGAGCGGGAGAGCGGCTCGCGAGCCAGCTTCTGCACAGCCTGCGGCGAGGGCTGGCCCATCGCAAGGCTCTTTGAACAGACGGAGCAGGCCGGCCACCATGACCGAGAACTCCACCTCCACCCCGGCGGCGAAGCCCAAGCGGGCCAAGGCTTCCAAGAAGTCCACGGACCACCCCAAGTATTCAGACATGATCGTGGCTGCCATCCAGGCAGAGAAGAACCGCGCCGGCTCCTCGCGCCAGTCCATCCAAAAGTACATCAAGAGCCACTACAAGGTGGGTGAGAACGCCGACTCCCAGATCAAGTTGTCCATCAAGCGCCTAGTGACCACCGGCGTTCTCAAGCAGACCAAAGGGGTGGGCGCCTCGGGCTCCTTCAGGCTGGCCAAGGCCGATGAGCCCAAGAGGTCGGTGGCTTTCAAGAAGACCAAGAAGGAAGTCAAGAGAGTGGCCACGCCAAAGAAGGCAGCCAAGCCCAAGAAGGCTTCCTCCAAAGCCCCAAGCAAGAAACCCAAAGCCACCCCGGTCAAGAAGACCAAGAAGAAGCCGGCTGCCACGCCCAAGAAAGCCAAAAAGCCCAAGATTGTCAAAGTCAAGCCAGTCAAGACCTCCAAGCCCAAGAAGGCCAAACCCGTGAAGCCCAAAGCCAAGTCGAGTGCCAAGAGGGCCAGCAAGAAGAAGTGACAGGGAGGGCTTTGCTTCCTCCCTCCTGTCTTCTGTAAATACATTTCCTCTCTTGACCCCACCTGCCACCCTCTGCCCATTCTCCTCTGACTTTATATGAAGAGGACAGAGTTTGGATTCCTCAGACAGACGTTGTGTGGAATGACGCCTTTTTTTCTTAACCCATTGCGCAAGGACAGCGAACAGACCTCATCTTTGTAATGATGGAGATGTACTTTTTTCTTGATTTGATATTAACCTTATTACGGGGTTGGGGTGGGGGGGGGTCGTGTGTTTTGGTCGGTGGTTTGTTTACTATGAAGGTAAATGGAACTGGCAAAGTTCTGGTTAGGTGAGGGGGACCCAGGAACTAAGGTTTGCCTTTAAGGCTTTCTTAGGTTGCTTGTCTCTCGTGAGCGTTTCAGAACCTTTAAATGGGTAGCAGGTGATAGCCCACCTAGCTGGCCAAGGAAGGGAAAATTCCCTGGGCTGCCCTACCCAGAGTGGTAAGTTGAGGACCTGGTTTCTTTTTCTCTTCTGCCCTGGTGCCTCCCCATTGTCTAAAGAGGGGAAGGGGTCCAAGTGACAGCTGGTTAGAGAAGCCCTAGCTTCTCACAAGCAGGATCGAGCCATGGGGAAGGAGGGGTCTTCTCAGCAGTCCCTGACTAAATGGGAGTGGACTTAGGGGGAGGGGTGGGGAGTCAGCCAAGTGCCTCAGTGTGCCTATGGAAACTTGGGGTTTTTCCACACGATTGATGGGTTGTGTCCTACGAGGACTTTGTTCGTTTCCTTTCTCCCCCTTCCTGTGTAAGATGTGGCCTTGCTTGGTGCGGCTTCAGTTCAACCAGCTGCCACTCAAAACCCCTCCAACCTCTTTTACTTTTTGAGTTTTCTGTAAGTAGCCGAGGAGGGGGAGAGGCAGGGACCGAACCGTAAGGCGTACTACAGTTGATTCGAATTTGTTAGGTAGCTTTAGAGAGCCAGAATTGTGTGCATGTGTGTATATGTATATATCCATATCTAAGACTAGTACTTAGTCTTCACTTCGGGAGCTGGGAGAAAAAATCTGTACAGTTGTCCTTCTCTTATTTTAATAAAATAGGAAACTCGCGCACCCTATCCCCCCTTTTTAAACAAGTGTAACTAGTGCCCGGGAAAAATTACTGTGGTTGTAATTTTAAAACTTTAAAATAAAACTGGAAAGGAAAAAAAATCTGAGTGGTGCATTTTTCTTTAACTGGAGGAGAGAGGAGCAATGTGACGGGCAGTGTGGGGAGAGCTGGCGCCACGTTCGCGCCGGAGAATTGCGAAGCTTTGGAGTGACAGGAACGCTCAAACAGGAAGGTCGGCTGGGCACGTAGGTGGGTCTTCGGGAGAGGTAGCTGTGTAGGTAGGGTCTAGGGAAGAGAGGCGATGAAGTCGCTTTCTCCGCCTACTCAACTTCCCCAGCGCGGACCTCCCGGCTCTCGACTTACAAATCAATCCTTTCGTGGCCGGCCGATGTTACCAGGCTCCGCCCGCGGGTGGGGTCTACCAGCCTTTTAAAGTGAGCTCCTGTTGTTCTGATTGGCTGCCGGGGCCCAGCCCACTTCTCGTGACGGGGAACGCTAGGCAGCAGGCTGGCCGGCGCACTTCAGTGTGTGGGCGCGATGTGGGCCAGCTTCACGTGGCGCGCTGCGCTGTCCCCGGGACGCCGTACTCACTCAGCGCTAGCTCAGCTGCGCTGCATTCTGGATGGCGAGCTGGAAGGGATCCGCGGGGCCGGCACCTGGAAGAATGAGCGGGTGATCACGTCCCGCCAGGGACCATGCATCCGCGTGGACGGCATGTCCGGAGGTAACTTCCCTTTCTGGGAGTCCTCGTACCTAGTCAGGAGGCCAAGAGCCCGTCCAAGGCTTGCATGTGAATGGAGGCCATTGGGTGGGTGTGGGAGAGAGGCACGTGCACTACGAGCTGCTGGTCTGTCTGGGGAAATACTATGGCCTCCTAGTGTTAACTCCACCTGTTTAAACCTGTTTGGAAGGAGGGAGGTGATTTGCCCGTCAGCACCTTTTGTGTGCCGAGGGCTGGGCTGCACCGAGACCCAACCCTGTGAGAAAAAGAGAGCGATATCCAGCTGCATCAGCTCCCAACACCCAGTTTTCAAGAGGATTGACCAGAACAAAACCTTCCTTAAGCGATGTGTGTGAAAGGGCTCCAGTAGCTACACCTTTATTCCTGATGACGTCTATATGCAAGAGAGACCATTTCCCCCCTTGGTTTTTCGAGACCAGGTTTCTCTATGTAGCTCTGGCTATCCTGGAACCTATTCTCTAGACCAGAGGTTTCTCTATGTAGCTCTGGCTATCCTGGAACCTATTCTCTAGACCAGGCTGGCGTCAAATTCCGAGATCCTTTTGTCTCTGCCCCCAAATTGCTGAGATCAAAGGCATACAGCACCAAGCCTGGTTTGAGACCTTTTTTTTTTTTTTTTACAGGGTTTCTCTGTGTAGCCCTGGCTGTCCTGGAACTCACTCTGTAGACCAGGCTGGTCTCAAACTCAGAAATCCGCCTGCCTCTGCCTCCCAAGTGCTGGGACTAAAGGCGTGCGCCACCATCGTCCGGCTGAGAGACCAATTCTTATGGAAAGAAAACATGCCCTATTCCCAGCATTCAGGTCTACACAGAAAAAGTCTGTCTCAAAAAAAAAAAAAAAAAAAAACAAAAAAAAAAAAAAAAAAAAAACACAAATAAATAAGAAAGGAAGAAGGTGAAATGCAACCAGATTTCCCCAGACCCTCCTCTGGCCAGTCTCAGTGTCACGGGATATTGGAGTGGAAGGCCAGCCTCCACCAAAGAGGCTAAAGTCTAAGCAAGCAAGCACAGGGATTAGGGCTGCAGAAGTTCCCATGTCTGTACCTGTCTTTCCCTAAAGAGGACCGTAGAATAAACCCCTTCAGCCAGACCAAACAGCTCTCTGCAAGTGATTTCACAGAGATATATAATCAGTAGGTTGGGGTATGGCTCAGTGGCAGAGCGCTTGCTCAGCTCACATAAGGCTGTGGGTTCAATTCCCAGCACCCTCACCACACACAAATGACAAGACATTGGGAAAAGCAAGTTCTTAGGCTGTTTCTTTATTTTTACTTTATGTGCATTGGTGTTCTTGGCTTTCTGTATGTCTTTGTTAGGGTGTCAGATGTTGGAGTTAAAGACATCTGTGAGCTGCCACGTGGGTGCTGGGAATTAAACCCCAGTCCTCAGGCTGGTGAGATGGCTCAGCAGGTAAGAACACTAACTGCTCTTCCGAAGGTCCTGAGTTCAAATCCCAGCGATCACATGGTGGCTCACAACCACCCATTAGCATAAATGCAGCTACAGTGTATTTATGTATAATCTTTGGGAGAGAGGGAGCAGGGACTGAGAGAGCAGAGTTGACCAGAGTGAGCAGGCCAAAATCTTTAAAAACAAAAAAAACTAGATCTTCTAGAAGAGCAGTCATTGCTCTTAACCACTGAGCTATCCCTTCCAGCCCTGCCTTATCAGCTTTTTATGCCATGGATAGCTGAGGTCTTTGGGACACCTCTCTGGAGATGCAATGCTAGGGCAGCAGGTGCGTGAGCATTGGAACTGGAGGACCTAGGCCCCTTTCACAATCAAGAAAAGTAAAACTGAGATGACAGTGGTCCTGAGGCTACAGAACCTGTGAGGAAGGTCTGGGGTCCTCTTAGATGGAATGTTACTCAAAGCCCGGGTTAAACTTCTCATCCTTCAAGGTACAAAGCAGAAAGGGGCAGACCTCTTATAATCCTCCTGTACTGTAACACTGGATTCAGAGTCTCCTGGCCACGCCCTAGAGGGAGATCTGCACAGCTGTTGCCTCTGAAGGACAAATCCAAGTTGACTTCCTCTGGCCCTGTCCCAGGGCCTAGCACTGTGGTCTCTGTAGGCTCTTCCTTTTCTTCTTTTTCTTTCCTTTCCTTTCCTTCTCTCTCTTTCTCTTTCTCTTTCTCTCTCTCTCTCTCTCTCTCTCTCTCTCTCTCTCTCTCTCTTTCTTTTGAACTTACTCTATAGACCTGGTTGGCCTCAAATCCAAAGATCCACCTGCCTCTATCTCCTGTGTGCTGGGATTAAAGGGGTGCATCACCATGTCTAGTTTCTCTTCCTTGCATTTATTTCTTCCTTTTCCTTCTTCCTTCCTTCCTTCCTTCCTTTTTTTTTTTTTTTTTTTGAGACAGGGTTTTTCTGTGTAGCCCTGGCTGTCCTGGAACTCGATCTGTAGACCAGGAGGGATTCCTCTGCCTCTGCCTCCCAATTACAAAGATGTGCCTGCCTCTGCCCTCTGAGTGCTGGGATTAAAGACATGGGCCACCACTGCCCGGCTCCTCTTTGCATTTCTAAGCTGTATGCTTGGTCTTCTCCACCTTAGGAATCCTCAACTTCTGTGCCAATAACTACCTGGGCCTGAGCAGCCACCCTGAAGTGATCCAGGCAGGTCTGCAGGCTTTGGAGGAGTTTGGAGCTGGCCTCAGTTCTTCTCGTTTTATCTGTGGGACTCAGGTATACAGCAGGTGTTGGGTGGGCACTGGCTTAGGCTGTCTGGGTGTTCAGCATGGGTGTCCCAGAGCAGGGCCCACTGGCGGCCTCAGAGCTTCAGGGCTACTAGGCTGGGGCAGGCCTCTTCTGAGAAGCCCAGGACCAGGAATTTGACCCCTGAGCTTTCATTTCCCCACCTGTAGAACAGTCAGAGCACCTGCCATGGTCGTGCTGTAGGGAAGGGACAGAGGCAGAGCTGGAGCTCTGTCTCCAGAATGTCTGGTAGAAGCTGTGCCACTGAAGCCAGTACCCTTCTTTTTGGTTTTTTTTTTTGGGGGGGGGTGGTTTTGGGTTTTTTTTGGTTTTTTGGTTTTTTGGTTTTGTTTTTGTTTTGTTTTGTTTTTTGAGACAGGATTTCTCTGTGTAGCTGTGGCTGTCCTGGAACTCACTCTGTAGACCAGGCTGGCCGCGAACTCCTAGAGTTCCACCTGCCTTGGCCTCCCGAGTGCTGTGCTGGGATTAAAGGTGTGGGCCACCATGCCTGGCCATACATTTCCTAACAACTCTCGAGTGGGACCAAACAGTTCCCAAATCTAAATGGGCGAGCCTCAGACAAGCATAGGCTCACTTAAGGGGTTGCTCTTCTTTGCTGTGGAGAAACCGAAAAAGCAGTCTGGTGCGAAGGCATGTCTTCTGTCCTGGGGCCCCTCAGAACGCCAGACAGACAGACAGACAGACCTCCACTGCAGACAAAGGTCCGCTCAGGAATCGAGACCTGCCAGGCCTCATCCTCCTGCTACAATCAAGAGTCATCCGTGCCGAAGGAGGGGTGTGGCTGAGGCGTTAGGCTTCCTGCCCTGGGTCTATGGATGGCCACCTAAGCCTCTGTCCTCTAGGACTTGTCCCACAAAGCCTGCGGGCACTGATCTTTACCTGCCTGTGTCCTTTAGAGCATCCATAAGAATCTAGAAGCCAAGATAGCCCGCTTCCACCAGCGTGAGGACGCCATCCTCTATCCTAGCTGTTTCGATGCTAACGCTGGCCTATTTGAGGTGTGTAGAGGTTGTGGGTGGCTTGGAGTTGGGCATCTGGGAGAGCTCGGCGGCCATCAGTGCTAAGAACAACCTATGTAAACCGAAAGGCAGGGGTGACAGGAACCTGGTACTAACCTGATATTTTCCTCTGACCCTAGGCACCCAATAGAAGTAGTTTTTTGCCTCGAGGGGAGTTATGAGGGAAGGGGAACTTCTGGTGACTATATAAGAACTCCTCTCTGTAGGCTCTGCTAACCCCAGAGGATGCAGTTCTGTCAGATGAGCTGAACCATGCTTCCATCATTGACGGCATCCGACTGTGCAAGGCCCACAAGTACCGTTACCGCCACCTGGACATGGCTGACCTGGAAGCTAAGCTGAAGGAGGCTCAGGTGGGGTGAGGCTCCAGAGAAAGGCCTACATTTCCCTGCTCAAGGAAATCAAACTTGGAAGGATTTCCTCTTTCCAAAGAGCCGGAAGAGCAGAGGCAGCCATTTTGACTTTCTCGTCCCTTATACCCAAGCCTGTTCTATAGCTCCATGTTACCTGAGATCAGGAAGCATCTTTTAAGCAGACGATGTGTGGGTGTGTCTAGGACCTGTTCCCACTCCAGCTTGCCCACTTGAGGTCTGAGCCCTTTCTCAGGGACAGGGCTAAAGTGGCTAAGCCTGGGAGAGATGGGCAAGGCCCAGGATACAGCCTCAAGGCTGCGGAAGAGCAGGTGGTTTGGTCCTACTATGTATCACCTGCTCTTCTCTGTCCCACAGAAGCACAGGCTGCGCCTGGTGGCCACAGATGGAGCCTTCTCCATGGATGGTGACATCGCTCCCCTACAGGAGATCTGCCGCCTTGCTGCTAAATATGGTGCCCTGGTCTTTGTGGATGAATGCCACGCCACTGGCTTTCTTGGGCCCACTGGACGGTGGGAACATTTGAGGGCTGGGTGGGGGGGCTTCTGAAGGTGGATGGGAAGTCAGGAGGCCAACAACAGCAGTGGTTGCTTTCTTTGCAGGGGCACAGATGAGCTGCTAGGAGTGATGGACCAGGTCACCATTATCAACTCCACACTGGGGAAGGCGCTGAGCGGAGCATCGGGTGCCTACAAAATCCTATCTATGGGGTCTCCTTCCCCATATGTAGGGCCTGCCTTGTAGCTGTAGAGAGGGAATCAGAGAGGAGGGCGGTATGAACTATAGGAGGGGGGTTTCAGGCAGTTCCTGGCCCCTCTTGAACCTTTTCTCTGTTTTCAGGGGGCTATACCACAGGGCCTGAGCCACTGGTGTCCCTGCTACGGCAGCGTTCTCGGCCCTACCTCTTCTCCAACAGCCTGCCCCCTGCTGTTGTAGGATGTGCTTCTAAGGCCCTGGACCTGCTCATGGAGAGTAATGCTATTGTCCAGTCTATGGCTGCCAAGACCCATCGGTATGGTGCCCACAGGGTGGATCAGATAGAGGGAGAGACGATAGCCACACCTTTCTGTCTCCTCCTGCCTGCCTCCCTCTTTTCCTTCCCACCCACCTCTGCCAGAGCATCCTCCTTCTGTCTCTAATGCCCTCTCGATAACGCCTACTTTCCCACTTTCCTCCCTTTGTCCTTCCTGCCCCTGCCTGTGTCCCACCTGCTCTTTGGGCCTGTACTTCTGTCTTTTTTTCTTCCTCTTATAGGTGGGCATAGATCTTGAGCCTCTTCCTCAGGCTCTGTGGCCTTCAGCTACCTGTGACACTCAGCTGTTTCCCCAGGTTCCGCAGTAAGATGCAAGCAGCTGGCTTTACTATCTCAGGAACTGATCACCCCATCTGCCCTGTGATGCTGGGTGATGCCAGGCTGTCTTCTCAAATGGCAGATGACATGTTAAAGAAAGGTAAGAGGGGGCTGGAGAGATGGCTCAGTGGTTAAGAGCGCTGACTGCTCTGCTGAAGGTCGTGAGTTCAAATCCCAGCAACCACATGGTGGCTCACAGCCATCCATAATGGGATCTGATGACCTCTTCTGGGATATCTGAAGATAGCTACAGTGTACTTACATATAATAAATAAATAAATCTTTAAAAGAAAAAGAAAGGTAAGAGGATTGGGGGCAGAGTGGCCTCAGAGAAAAGAACCCCTGTAAACTGTAGCTCTTCCCTAGATCCATGTCCTGCTCCTTGCTGCCCACACCTCCTTAGATAAACCATCTTTCTGACTTAACAAACCACAGGCTATGAGGTGGTCTCATGCCTGTCAGCTTGGGTGTCCCTTGTTCTTGTGGGTGGACCATGGGACAGTAGGCCCTTCTATGTCATAGCCCCAAAGCCTGTCTGCCTCTAGTGTACTCCTGCTGTTTTCCCAGGTATCTTTGTCATCGGATTTAGCTACCCTGTGGTCCCCAAGGGCAAGGCCCGGATCCGGGTCCAGATCTCAGCAGTACACAGTGAGGAGGACATTGACCGCTGTGTGGAAGCCTTCGTGGAGGTGGGGCGGCTACGTGGAGCTCTGCCCTAAGCTCTGGGTATGGACCGGCAGAGCCAAAGTTCCTCTGCTGCCAGTGACATAGGTCTCCTCTGGTCATCCCAGACCAGAGGCTGGGACTCAACCCAGACTTCTAGAACCTGGTTGAAAATGGGCCTATCCTTGTAATCAGAGAAACAACAATGTAGAAATTGGCTTTGACACCTCAGTCTGCTTTATTCTTTCTGGGTAGGCATAGTCCTCTGGCCAACTGAAGAATCAGGCGGGAGCTGAATCTCTGAGGGTGGTCCTCTGCATAAGGTGCACCCTTCCCCTAAAGTAAGTCGGGATGCTGTGTCTGGGAGCCTCCATTTTGTACACCCATGTTCTGTGCTGCTGTGCAGGGCAGTGGAGAACCAGCCGTGTGGACCCTTTCTGCAGTCTAACCTTGGTGGGCACTTTGTCTCTGGTGCCCTTTCTGAAGGACAAAATGTAACTGCTGAGTGAGAATTGTTCCTAGATCTGTGTTTGCTAGGAGAGGGCAGAGGTTCAGGCCTCTGCCAGAAAGAAAAAAAGAAAGAAAGAAAGAGAGAAAGAAAGAAAGAAAGAAAGAAAGAAAGAAAGAAAGAAAGGAAGGAAGGAAGGAAGGAAGGAAGGAAGGAAGGAAGGAGGGAGGGTAGAGGGAGGGGGCGGAGGGAGGCAAGCAAGCAAACAGGTCACTGCTGAAGAACATCGAGTTCTTGTTTTCTAGAACTTTTTGTCCTTAACTCCACAGCCTTAGGCTCCTGTGCAGGTCCCAGTTTCCCCTATTTAGAGAGCTGATGTTCCATAGGGAGTGACACCTTTCTGTCTCTGGTTCCAAAGCCGATAGTCTGATGGTCAGCCGCCAGGAGGCGCAGCGCATTCAGGCTGCTGCCGCTGACTGCCCCGCCTCTTCGAGCTGGGGGCCTTGGAACCGGCTGTTGGGCAGCCCTCAGGCAAGGCCAGAAGGGCTAGTTAGCTGCTGGAAAATTGCTGACCTTGTTTGGCTGTGGGAAAAGAGGGATGGAATCTCTCTGGCTCAGCCTCGAAGGCTTGAGTGTAGCCTTGTGGCCTTGGGAAGCTGCCTTGGGAAGCTCCATTGCTTTCTTGAAGTAGAACTGAGGACAAATGGCACGTGCCTTTTCATTAAAACAACAAAACAAAAACCGGATGCGAGGCCCCGAGCCTCTTCCCCCAGCTCACCTGCCTGGTATCAGAACAGCTTGGGAGGGACAGACCATCAGAGCAAGCTCCAACCTAACCTTGCAGATTCTGGGGTTCCGGGAATCCTCCTTAGCAGCCCGGTAGTGCTGAATGGGTTGCAGCCTGGCAGCACCTGTGGCTACGTCTGTTTTGAAATACAAAGTATGGTGGTGATAGTTAGGGAGTCCCGGCTGGGCCCATGGCAAGGTCCCCCCTGAGAAATCACACCACGCGACAGACATGATATTAAATATTAAAAAGTTTGCCGGGCAGTGGTGGCACACACCTTTAATCCCAGCACTTGGGAGGCAGAGGCAGGCAGATTTCTG
>NW_022196893.1:9730699-9767527 GCF_008632895.1 Mastomys coucha
GAAACCCTGTCTTGAAAAACCAAAAAAAAAAAAGTTTATTGTGAGGGAAGGGAGCAGAGACCTGGATAAGAGGTAGAGGCAGAGAAAGAGACTGGCCAGGAACACATGGAAACAGAGAAAAAGAAAGTAGAGGGGATAGAGAGAAGGAAGGGCTGTGGGGTGGGGGAGGGGTGAGCAGTCCTGATTCACTGCTGCATCTGACAGGCTATGGCAGATAGTGAAAACTGTTGCTAGGTGGCTGTTGGGAGGAGCCTAGTGGAACTGTCTGTAAGCCAACAACATCAAAATCAGAAATGCCTGCAGGCCACCACCAGCAGGTCGGGTACCTGAAGCCACATACCCCATCAGCAGCTTGATGTGTGTGTCTTGTGCAGGCTGACAGCTCATGCCCATGCCCGGGGACCAACCGTAGCCACTAAGGGATGTGTGGGGAGCATACCCAGCCAGGACCAGAACACCAGGCCCCGGCCCACCCACACCTAAGTGAGGCTGCCATCCAGCGGCACAGCAGGAGAGCCAGCTCCTGCAGCTCCCAGGCACTGCTGCTGGCATTGTTTGTCAGGAGGCAGTTCCTGTGGCAGTGGCACCATGACAGCCCAGGTCAGTTGGCCACAGTGTTACTGCATGCTGTCAACCAGCATGGGGCTCAGCAAGCCGGCTGATTTCCAGGTTTGGTTCTCTCACCTTGCAACTCCTCTGCCATCCAGAAGGGGTCATAGAAGGTGCCCAGTGGGCACAGCATGTGATCCAGAGTGGGCATATACCAATAGTCTTCAGGCCTCTATGACAAGCTATAAGGCATGGGAAGACCAGCTGCAGATCAGCCCTAAGTCCTCATCGTGTTGATTCCAGGCTCCAGCTGCCAGGCCATGTTGTCCTTGTCCTCTGCATCGAGCGTGGGGAATGGGGGGTTCAGAATGAAGGCTAGCAGGAGTAAGGGGGGGAGGTGGTAAAGACACCCTGGGGCTCCAGCCATGATGGTCTGTCCTCCTTGCTCCACAGCCAGGTTCTCAGTGCCTGCCTCCCCTCCCTTCTCCCCTCTAACTACCTGATCAGCTCAGCCCTGCTGGGTCTCAGAATCCTCTACACTGGTACTTTGGAGCCCAACCCCAGCAGGGAAGGAGGGGTTCTAGAGGCCAGGCCAGTGGGGGTGTTCCAAGGGGTGGGAAGAGGTCATAGAATCTGCCTAGGTCTGGGACTCTAGGTATGGATATATGTAGATTCACACTTCTGAAAGTCTACTGCATTGTCACCGTGATTTTAAAAATCTCACATCAAGTCTAAAGACCTACAAATGCCCTGTCCAGGGATCTGAAGTGCCCGCCTTTCTGATCACCAGCTCCAGAGGATCTGAAATGCAGCTTTGCGGCTTCTAGGACTGGCTCCTAGCAGCTTCAATCCAGTGAGTCTCTGTGTGTGGCGTTGGTGACACTAGAGAGACCCCTCAAGCACTGGTACCTGCATAGGGGCTTCCCACAGGAACTGGTCTTGAGCGTTGCCCAGATCTCCCAGTCCTGGCTCCACGGAACACTCTTCTCTGAGGTTCCCTCCGCCTTCCCAGAAGTAGAAGGCTTCTTCCCCTTCCCAGCTCTCTGCAGACTTCTGCCCTTGATAACAGTTGTCCAATAGTCAGTCTCTTGGTTGCCAAGTCTAGGGTCCCTCCCTCCCCAAGGGACAGCTGCTCTACCCCTGGAAGCATTTGGCCATAGGCCACTCCTCCTAGGGCTCATGCCAACCATTCAGCCACATCTACTAGCCTCTGGTTTGTGGCTGGGCAAGAGGCTCTCGGGTGAACTAAGTGCAGATCCTCTTATCTTTTTCACCTCAGCCATAAAAAACTTCTTACAAAATGGAAAGGCATAGGTCATGTTCTCCTTCTGGAACCTTCTCTAGTGTTCCCGTGGCTCTCCGGCTAAACCAAGACCTGGCTTCCAGTAGATGAAGCCCCTGAAATGGGGTTTGCACCTGAAGTCCACAACAAAGAGCTTTTGGTCCTGGTTTCCCAGTCTTGGAAACTCCATTTAAAAGTAGAAATCCTTTCTGAGCTTAGATCACAGTTCTACGTGGATCCAGGGAAGCTAGGCACTAGCGGGGAGGAGTCACAGGCCACAGGAGGTGGGAGGTGCCAGGAATGGGCTGAGCCCTGGGCGTGAAAGGGTTAACCATGAAAGCCAATCTCCTAGAGCGGAGATCAATGGGTTACTGCCCATGAAAGCGAGAATGAGGTAGCAACAACGCAGACAGGCAGAGAAGAGCCAGGCTGAGGAGCATGCCACCCCGGGGAAATCGGGGGTCTGTGGATGAGGGAGGCAGTCCACTCCGGAGCAGTAGCGAGTGCCCACATCCAACTCAGCAGGACAGCTGAGGGCAGGGGAGAGGAGAGGAGAGGCCTTGAAGATGAAGAGCGTGAAATAGGAAGCAGAGGCGTACCTGCACGGAGGCAATCAAGGGCTGAACCAAGAAGCCCCAGCCTGGTCGCTCTACCAGGAAGCATGCGGGGGCCCAGTGCCTAGGGCTGAGGTGGGTGCCGCCTATCCTGGGGGGCTTGGTGCGTGTGGGTGCTGTGTAGGGATAGATGTCCCCCTTCACCCCTCCTCCCTGCCTCCTGACCCCCCCTGCTCCCAAGTCATCCCACTGCTGCGCTGGTCCTGGAGTGCAAGGGGACCCACAGGTTGTAAACTGTGAGTCCGGGCAGGGATGAAACCAGCAGTGTGCGCACAGACACGTGCACTGGGACATGTGTGAACACTCGGGTACCACCTGTTGCAGTCTTTCAGATGCGCATTCCAGCCTAGGACTGAGGATCACGACAGCCCTAGATCTGTCCCTCACTCAGGGTGTGATATTAGCCACTCGTGTCACCTCTCTAGGCCTCAGTTTCCCTGTGTGCAGAGCGGAGGCGGTGACATCTGGGGTCTTCCTAGCTCTGGTGCTATAGTGCTCTCATGAGGAAGGATTCTCCAGGGACTCGGTCAGGGGTGTCACCAGCAAAGCCTATCACCACAAAAATGCCCCTAAATACAAAGGTGTCTCTTGAGTGCCCAACGTGGTTGAGAAAGAAAATATAGCCAGAGTTTATGTTCTGTCTCACCAGCTGCAGCATCTTCATCTTATTCTGCCTGTGTTTTCACATGCCTTATAAATCCAGAATAACCGGGCAGTTGTGGCACACACCTTTAATCCCAGTACTTGGGAGGCAGAGGCAGGTGGATTTCTGAGTTCGAGCCCACCTGGTCTACAGAGTGAATTCCAGAACAGCCAGGGCTACACAGAGAAACTCTGTTTCGAAAAACCAAAAAAAAAAAAAAATCTAGAATAACCAAAGAGCCCTCCAGGTTCTGGGTTACAGAGGTGTTCCCTAGAAAACCAAGGGAACACACACACACACAAACACACACACACACACACAACCAGTGTGACTGCCAGGTTCTTGCTCACGCACTGACTCTGGCTTTGTTCTACCTTCTTCTGTCCTTCATGAACTTCTAGCCCAGATGCCTGGTCAGATCCAGGCTAGAGGAACCAGATCCCAGGGTCAAGTGCCTGGAGCCCCAGCCTCCTGTCTGAAGACCCATTTTCTCTTTCTCATTTGTTAGAAAATGACTGACATCCAGAACATTTCGTTGGATAGCCCTGGGAGCGTAGGGGCTGTGGCAGTGCCTGTGGTCTTTGCCCTCATCTTCCTGTTAGGCATGGTAGGCAATGGGCTGGTGTTGGCCGTGCTGCTGCAGCCTGGCCCAAGTGCCTGGCAGGAGCCGGGCAGTACCACGGATCTCTTCATCCTCAACTTGGCGGTGGCCGACCTTTGCTTCATCCTGTGCTGCGTGCCCTTCCAGGCGGCCATCTACACACTGGACGCCTGGCTCTTTGGGGCTTTCGTGTGCAAGACGGTTCATCTGCTCATCTACCTCACCATGTATGCTAGCAGCTTCACCCTGGCGGCTGTCTCAGTGGACAGGTGAGCTGTATACCTGGGGCAGGCCCGAGAGGGACCTGGACGGATTCTTATTAGTTAGCGGAATATAACTAGGGACCATACATTGGTGGGAGGAAAGGAAGGCCTCAATGGTACCTGCCCTTCCACCCTCCAGTGTGAACTTCCAGAGGGCGTTTCTATGCCGCAAGTATCAGCGCAGGGCCCGGTATAAATTGGAATTGTGTAGCAACAAAAGACACTCTCAGCCGAGCAGTGGTGGCGCACGCCTTTAATCCCAGCATTTGGAGGCAGAAGCAGGCGGATTTCTAAATTCGAGGCCAGTCTGGTCTACAGTGTGAGTTTCGCAGGACAGCCAGGACTACACAGAGAAACCCTGTCTCAAAAACAAAACAAAACAAAACAAAACAAAACTCAAAAAAACCAAAAACAAAAAAGAAACTCACAATGCACTCCTCAGATGCTAAACATTGCCTCACATTTATCCATGGCTTGAAAATTCCCTAGCCCATGAGGCTCTTCTCTTTGAGCCCTTGCTAGATGCTAGGCAAGGGAATTAGATGGGGAAATTAAGGCAGGCACGGGGCGGGCTCTCAGGAGGCCCCTCTCCCTTTTACTTCCCCCGCCCCCGCCCGCAGGTACCTGGCCGTGCGCCACCCGCTGCGCTCCCGGGCCCTGCGCACCCCGCGCAACGCGCGCGCCGCCGTGGGGCTCGTGTGGCTGCTGGCGGCGCTCTTTTCCGCGCCCTACCTAAGCTACTACGGCACGGTTCGCTATGGCGCGCTCGAGCTCTGCGTGCCCGCCTGGGAGGACGCGCGGCGGCGCGCGCTGGACGTGGCCACCTTCGCTGCGGGCTACCTGCTGCCGGTGGCCGTGGTGAGCCTGGCCTACGGGCGCACGTTGTGCTTCCTGTGGGCCGCCGTGGGTCCCGCGGGCGCGGCGGCGGCAGAAGCGCGCAGACGGACGACCGGCCGCGCGGGGCGCGCCATGCTGGCGGTGGCCGCGCTCTACGCGCTCTGCTGGGGCCCGCACCACGCGCTCATCCTCTGCTTCTGGTACGGCCGCTTCGCCTTCAGCCCGGCCACCTACGCCTGTCGCCTGGCCTCGCACTGCCTCGCCTACGCCAACTCCTGCCTCAACCCGCTCGTCTACTCGCTCGCCTCGCGCCACTTCCGCGCGCGCTTCCGCCGCCTGTGGCCCTGCGGCCGTCGCCGCCACCGCCACCACCACCGCGTTCATCGAGCCCTCCGTCGTGTCCAGCCGGCGTCTTCGGGCCCGGCCGGTTATCCCGGCGACGCCAGACCTCGCGGTTGGAGTGTGGATCCCAGAGGTGATGCCCTGCGCGCTGGAGAGACTGGACTAACCCTGTCCGCCAGGGGACCCCAATAACCCTGCCTGCTTGGACTCTAACAGCTGTCGGTCTGTCCTCTTCCCTGGGCAGCAGAATGTCACCAAGTAGCATCTAGGCCATGGCAGCCTCGCCAGGCTTCACCGAAAAGCAGAGGCAAAGTTGCAGAGACACATGGGTGGTTAATATTGGCCCACCTAATTAGGCACAGGGTCCCAAAGCAGGCAGACTCAGCCCCTCTCCAGAGCCAGTCTAGCAGGACAACAGTCCATTCACCTGGCCGTAGCATCCACGCCCAGTTTTTCTGTCACCTTTGACTAGATCCCTTTGGTCCCAAGCCCTGGCTTAACTTAAGTATTCTCGGGGAGGGGGCAGACACTAATTCAGGTACACCAGGCTGGCCTAGAACTGGCTACTGTAAAGAAGGACGACCTTGAACTTCTGATCCTCCTGCTTGTGTGACCCAAGTGCTGGGGATGATGGGTGTCCCAGACTCGTGGCTTGTTCAAGCAGGGAATAATTCCTTTAGCTCTTACTATGAACCTCATAGAGTGCTCTTTCGTTCAGTTATCAAGACAGCATTTTAAGGTAGATATGTTTAGCCTTTTTGTTTGTTTTTCAAGACAGGGTTTCTCTGTGTAGCCCTGGCTGTCCTGGAACTCACTCTGTAGAGCAGGCTGGCCTCGAACTCAGAAATCTACCTGACTCTGCCTCCCAAGTGCTGGGATTAAAGGCGTGCGCCACCACTGCCCGGCTGTTTAGCCTTCTTTTTACACTTATAGAAATTAAGGGTCGCCGGGCGGTGGTAGCGCATGCCTTTAGTCCCAGCACTTGGGAGGCAGAGTCAGGTAGATTTCTGAGTTCAATGCCAGCCTACTCTACAGTGAGTTCCAAGACAGCCAAGGCTACACAGAGAAACCATGAAAAAAAGGAGAAGAAGGAGAAGAAGAAAGAAATCAAGGATAAGAGAGGTGACCTAGGGAATGTTTGGTAGAGGCTGGATCCAATCCATGGCTGTCTAACAGATTCTATGCTCCCTGGCCCCCTTTTTTTAGTTCCTTGAAGTTTCTTTGGTTTTCACTGGTTTATATTTTTTATCTATTGTTTGTTTCTATGATGCTTTTTATGGAATTTTCATGCCTTTGTGAATGGTAGGCAAGTGCTCTACCACTGAGCTGTGTCCCCAGTCCGGGTTTGCCTCTAACTTGTAGCTCTTCTGCACCCAACATCCGATTCCATGTTCTAGAAGCTTCAGAGCTCCTTGGCTACTAAGGCCTTGTGGCCACTGGCCTTCCTGTAGTCATGTGGTCTTGGGTTAGTAGCCCAGACACCTTTTATTATTATCTGAGCTCTTTGGTGTTCCTGGTTAACAAGAGACACTGAATCTCATTTGGCCCCAGCTGGCCTCCTATTGCCCTACCCCCACACCATCCCCACACACAGCTGAGGAAGCCCCGTGGCTGTAGAAAAGACTAATTAACCAATAAATCAGTCTTGCTGGGTCCCAAGCTGCCTGGTTCTGCCCTCCCTTCCCACATGTCAATAATGTTGATTAGCTTCAGGGCTGAAATCTGCACACCCTGACACACCTCCTGTCTGCTGGATAGAGCACCCTGTGAAGGGCTCTCCCAGTGAAGAGGCAGCTGCTTGCTGGTCATTATGACCTGCCACCTGCTGCTGATCCAAAAGTCCTGAGAGGGAGCTGGCTTTAGCCAGGCAAGCAACTGCTTCCAGGCCCCCACACCAGGCCTAGTGTCTTCTCCACGGTCCTGCCAAGGTTCCAGGCTCAGTGGGAAAGTTCACTGAACATAGGGAGTGTACCATTATCTCTGAGTAGCATCCCCAGTGGCTGACACCACTCTGTGCCTCACTCAACATTGGTAAACAAAGGGGAATGTCTCCATTTTCAGAAGAGACTCCCTGGGCACAGGGAGGCAGGTTAATAGGACCAGGGACAAACAGAAATGAGAGATGGATGGTAGCATCATTTAAGCAAATGTGGAAATAGCCCATGTGTTTACCAGCCTCCGAGTGAAGTGTGGAGTCCACACACTGGCACTTTATTCCATAACATAAATAGGAACATCAGTCACAGAGGACAGGCCTTGAAAATAAACAATGGCTGGCCTGGCGAGATGGCTCAGCGTGTAAGAGCACTGACTGCTCTTCCAAAGGTCCTGAGTTCAAATCCTAACAACCACATGGTGGCTCACAACCATCTATAATGAGATCTGACGCCCTCTTCTGGTGTGTCTGAAGACAGCTACAGTGAATTACGCCAGAGCAAGCAGGGCCAGAGTGAGTAGGGCTGGCAGAGGTCCTGAGTTCAATTCCCAGCAGCCACACACGATAGCTTACAGCCATCTGTACAGCTACAGTGTACTCATACACATAAAATAAATAAATCTTGAAAAAAAAGGAAAGAAAATAGGCAATGGCTGCCAGGCAGTGGTGGCACACGCCTTTAATCCCAGCACTTGGGAGGCAGAGGCAGGCAGATTTCTGAGTTTGAGGCCAGCCTGGTCTACAGAGTGAGTTCCAGGACAGCCAAGGCCTAGAACCGGAAAAAGGAAAAAGAAAAAGAAAATAGGCAATGGTTGTATATATATTATAACCTGAGTTTGATTCTCCACAACCCATTCCTACATGTGAAGACCTGACCTTCACATGTGTATGATAGTATGTATGAATATGAATGTACTCTCCCTACACATACACTCATACAGACACATAACATGTTTGCATAAGTGGGACATTATGGTGCCCAACTTTAATTCCACCCCTCAGGAGGCAGAGAGAAGCAGATCTCTGAATTTGAGGTTAGCCTGGTCTACTTAGCAAATACCAGGCCATCCAGGGCTACACATATCCTGCCTCAAAAGAGAAAAGAAAGCAAAAATAAAGTAAAATTAGAATGTCATAATACTGTGCAGCCCCTGGGCATGCTAACAACATTGAAGTTTGAAGATTATATTTCATAAGTACATTTGAAGCATAAACCAAAATGGGTCGGGGACCTACTCTAGACCCAGGGGACACTTTCAGGGCAGCCCAGCATGGAAGTGTGGCTCAGAAAGCTGTCAGAGATAGTGTATACCTGCAAAGTAGAGATGAACACAGAATACCCCGGGCTGGCTTAGAGGAAGTGAGTCTAGTCTCCCAGTTGGGATTTTTCTCTAGTCCTCTATAGGTCCATGCAGGTGGCCCAGCCTTTATGAACTAGAAGAGAACAAACACTTATGGGACCCTTCACTGTGGTCTGAGGCTGTTCAACTGGTAGAAGACTGCTGTACAGCCGGGCCCCTAGCTGGCTCTCTGAGGGATGACATATGGAAGCCCAAGAAACAGCCTACGATTGCCTGTGGGTGGATACTTGTACTTGATCCTCCTGGTTGGGAAGAAAAACCTGAGCCCTGTCTGTCTGTCTCTTCTTTACCCTAAGCCTGGCTCTCAGAGAAGCCAGGGGTGGCCTGAGCTCATGCTGGCCTTGTCTGGGAAGACTGAGCCCAACTACAAAGTTAACTCCCAGAGAAGGTACAGCACAGAGACGACAAGTGTCACCCCAGCAGGGTCTGGTGGGACAGGTTAGTAGCCCGCCACTGGGGAACTGAAACAGGGGGTTCTCAAGTTCACTGTCTGTCTAGGCTAGAGAGGCCAGCCTGGGCGTTTTATTGAGACCTATCTCAAAAAGTAAGGAGAGACCCAGTCAGGGACAGTGCACACCTTTGATCCCAGCACTGGGGAAGCAGAGGCAGGAGGATCTCTGAGAGTTTAAGGTCAGCCTGGTCTACAGAGCAAGTTCCAGGAGGCTACCACTCAGTGGGAGACTGCCACACACACACACACACACACACACACACACACACACACGAAGCCCTGAGTTCAAGCCCCAGTACTGCTAGAAAAAGGGCCTAACAGAAGAGAATGCTACCACATAAAAAGCTACAACTGTCTCACACATGCCTTTTAAGTCCAGGATTCTGGAGGCAGAGGCAAGCCAGCTCAAGGAACTGCCCAATTAGGACCTCTGGCTTACACCACACACACACACACACACACACACACACAGTCATGTACAAATAAACCTTCACTAAAGTTCCCTCTAGAATCCTTGTTTGCGTTGCCCAAGGAGGCAGGAGCTTCCCTGCTGAGTAGCCTGGCTGACTTGGTGTACTTATGTAGCCCAGGCTAGCCCCACAGTCAAAGCACTTCTCCTGAGTATTGCAATTCCAGGCACGCACAGCCATGCCTGGTTCCTGAGGTGACAGGTTTTCTGAAAGAAGACAACCCAGAAGAGCCAGGGGTGAGGCAGTGAAAGCAAGCATTTACAGCTCATGTGGGAGATGTGGTGAGCCAGTAAGGACAGCAGGGAATCCATATCTCAGGCAGATTAGACTGGGCACACCATGGTTTCCCAGAGGGAAGAGGTGAAGAAGTAGGGCTCCCTCAGAAAGCCGCAGGGTTGCCATGTACAGGCTGGGAGCCCCAGTGAGGAAAGCCCTCAAGGCCCAGACTAGAGGTAGGAAATGGTTTTTTGCAGACATGACATGAAGATTGATGGCCTGCTGTTAGGTTTAGACTTGGCCGCCAGGACTCCAGGGTTTGTTTTAGGACTAATAAAGTGCTCGGAAGAGCAGGTGGTTGCAATAAATAACATGGTTAGGAGAAAGCCGTGTGTCCTGTGGAGCCCAAGGCAGACAGTGGGGGCTGGAATGGAGGCTGAGTGAGGCCAATCTGCTGCCCTCAGAGCCCAGGAAAGGCCACCTGACCCGAGGGCCCAGCCACCCTTAAGTCAAGGTTGGGATAGTCTTATAGGGAAGAAGCCCTTCTGACCTGGAGCAGGGTTTGGATTCTGTAGCCCTTGCCCTCTTGTTGGTGAAAAAGTCTGTCTTTTTTTGAGACATGGGCTCACTAGGCCAAGCTGGCCTTGAATTCACAGAGATCCACTTTGCTTCTGTCTCCTGAGTGTTGGGATGAAAGGCATGTGCCACCATGCTCAGCTGGTGCAAAACTTGTAAGGAGCAATGTGTAGCATTTACATTTGAGCACCTACTAGGCGCAGCAGGAAAGACAGCCAGGAGCCAGAAAAGGACCCATCAGCGTGGACTCCCAGAAAAACACTTCCAGGGAAGGCTTGTGCCCAAGGCCAGCATTAAATGTGCATTCACCATAGCACGAAGAGGGAGATGTGGAAGACCATTTGTAGGCACTACCGATGGCAGGGATCTGTGATGGCCCAGGATCCCCCCAGGAAGGGAGGCAAAGGTTCTGGGGACACACAGTGAAAAAGGCTGGTTTTCCTCTCAAGACTTGATTCTTTCTAGGGGCACTGAGGAGTCCTTGCACCTGTTCTGAATTTGGTGAGGTGTCAGGGGCTCTCTGCTGCTGCCAACACTGGTGGCAAGTGTGGTGGGAAAAACCAAGGGAGACAGAGACAGGGACACTGGCCAGGCTGCTGAAAATCCAGGGCTGAAGACATTCGGGACAAAGACAGTGGAAACCTAACCAACTAGTGAACTGTGTGGGAGGTGCCATGGTCAGGGTCGAGGACAGTTGAGGAGGAAGAGGAAAGAGGTACTTAGGCTTCTAGCTTGACCCCTGGGTGGCAGTGGGGATGACTAAGGGGACAGATTCAAAGGAAGGTGATGAGCTGGGTTGAGACATATCTGACTACAGGATCTATGTAGGGGATGGTGGGGTGTCCTTAGGGAAATGGCCTGCTATACCTGCCATGTTTTATTTAGTTCTTGCCCTTGACTCTGGAACTTATGTCTCATCTGGTTTGAAGAGAGAGTAAACCAGAAAGGTTGAGCACCGTGCTCTAGGCCACAGGCTCAGGTTTGTCTGATTGGGTTTTAGGCAGTCATACAAGTGGCAAGCTGGAGCTGATTGATTCCGGGTGGGGTGAACTAGAACGTGGAAAGGTGGTGGTCTCCCTGAGCCCAACCTTATGCCACGGCAGGGCTGCCTGGCCCTGGCTAAAGTGAGGCCCCTCCTCCTGCCTTGGGCTGGCAGGGACAGCATCATCTATCAACTTCGAGGCATGGACCTGGGGGAAAAGCACCAATTAACCATCCCAGCTTTCCTGTTAATGAACATCACCTCCCGTGCAGGGCTCATTTGTGAGCTGCTGCAAGATGATGGGAAGCCAGGCTGAGAGCTGGTGAAAGAGGCTGAGACTGATTATGGAGACATCTGCTTGGCAACAAGCTAAGTAAGTGGCTTGTTGTGGGGGTGAGGCTGGAATGGGAAGGATGGTACCAGGACAGGAGTACATCGAGGATCCCTCAGCATCTGTGGCTCTGGAGAGCTGTGGAGCTGGGGCAGGCAGGCACCGGCCTCAACCACTGGGCCAACTCAGAGCAGCACAGGGGAAGGGGTGTGTTTCAAACTCTGTTGAATCTCAGCTCAGCTGCTGTACTGAAGTGGGTAGAACCAGGCAGTTTAGCTGGGCCTCCACTCCAAGGCACTATCTTATGGTCCTAGCCTGAAGCACCTCCTAGGAGCCTTCCCTTTGTAGCTTACCCCTCCTCCTTTGCGGGGTATCCTCCCCAAAAATCAGCTACCTAGGCTCCTGACCTCATGACCTCTGACCATCGTCTTGGTACCAGGTACATGTCTTACCCACTGTCCACACTGTACTGGGCGCTCTGGCAAGAGAGGAGAGAGCAAGCCCTATGCTTCTGAGAACACTGACCTGACAGACCGGCACTCACTCAGTGTGCCCATCCTAGCAAGCACATCCCAAGAGCACTGCAGAGGCCGGGCTTTTGGAAACCAGCCTGGGGAGAACGCTAGGCTAGAGTTTGACACTCGGCTTATTTCAAGCAAGCCACCTTCTAAGCTTCAGTTTTCCGACTCTGTAGACCAGGAGAGAGAGTATACACATAAAGTGACAACTTTATCACAGACTCTCAAGCTATCCAGAACACGTGCTGGCACACAGTAGGCACTTAACACATACCACCACCCTCTGTGGGGAAACATGGTGAAGAGGCTCTGTTTTGGGGCATGGTATAAATGAGGTTGAGGTGGGTCTAGCTGCCTGGGTAGGGGACCCTGGCAAACCTGTTTGTTCAGGTGTGGGTGGCAGCAGGAGCAGACCCACCTCAGACCTGTGAACACGCATGGTCTGAGTAAGTGTTCAGTAAGGACTGTTGGTGTTAGGAAGGAGTCGGGCCCAGGAGAAGCCAAGAGCTTCCCCTTCCAGCCCTGCCTACAGCACCCTCTCCCCCCATCAGGAGCGGGCAGCGGCTGCAGAAGCAAGCCCAGAGGACTCCTTCAGCTATGTTCTTTCCTGCCCCCTGCCCAGGCCAGCGCCCAGGGCCCACTCATGTTTTCTGACTCACTCAAGTGTCTGAGACAGTCTATCTGGCTGGTTCTTTAGACTGATTCAGGGTTAAAGGAAATATTCTGGCTGGAAATGGGACAAGGCAGATTGCCTGGCCGCCTGACCAGTGTTGATGATTAACCTAGAAGCCAACTTCCTGCCTCAAGCCCTCCCTTCTCTGTCTGCATGGCCACAGAGGGAGTTAGCAACAGACGCTGTGCTAGGGCCAACAGTGCTCTTGGGGCCAGCCTGTGGTAACAGGGATGCCGGGCCTCCTTGTTCATGGAGGCCCAGGCTTCAGGAATCGATTGGTCCCTGTGTCTTAGAAATTCTGTGTTACCTTGGGGCAATTTTGAAGTCCCAGCACACCCTGCTCTTCATATTCAAAGCAGCAGCCTGGGGCAAGGTGTCCTTGGCATGCCCAGGAAGCCGGGAGGACCCTGGCAGCTCTTTCTGCTTCTGCTTCAAGGGCACTGAAGCTGAAATTCCCAATTTCTCTTAATGTGGACTTCTCAGGATACCAATGTACATGCCACACAAACCGTCCCCTGTCCTGAGGTTCACATCCCTTCCCTAAGCCAGAGGGCTGGTAACCAGGCCTCAACTTCTTCCAGGTGGTCTAGGGTAAGTAGCCCAGTGATGCAGTGTCTGAGAGGGGCCGGTTCCTTCCAGCTCTGCCTCTTTTCTGTCTTGGTCTCCAGCCTGCCCCAGTAGAGAGCAAGATCAAGTGAGCCCTGGGCCCCAAGCAGTGAGGGTCACCTGGAGTTGGTCAGGCAGAGGAAAAATCTGCATCCCACGCCCAGCCCTCTGTCCCTGTCAGCAGGGACAGCAGCTGCCCCTCCCCGGCCTTGAGGCTGCTCTGAAGCCCTTTGCCCTATCAACAAAGGAAATTTTGAGTTTTCCTCCCCACAGGGAGCTGGGGGTAGAAATTCCACCCAGTTCTCCCTCCAAGGTCTGGGGAATGGCTGAATTTCAGTCCAGTACCAAGCTGGGATTTGAAGACAGGCTCTCTTCTGCCAGTAGCCAGGGCTTTCAGCTTGGAGAGAAAGTGGGGCAATGCCAGGCCCAACATGGACTGGGAGCCTAGAAGCCATTAGCCAGATAAATCGCTGTCTGGAGGGGCAGCTGAGGTTTGGGCTGCCCCCCTACCTCCCACAGACACCCCAGGTATATCTCCCTCGGGATATAGGGTAGGCCAGACAAGTTCAGCAGACCAGAGACCTCTGCAATGAATCTGGGCCCTGTTACTTTCTCAGTTCTTGTTGCCACTACAAGAAGCCAACACACACACACACACACACACACACACACACACGCACACGCACACGCACACACGCACACAGAAAACCAAAAAACAACAACCAGCTTAACCAACAAATTTCTTTTCACAATTCTGTAGGCCAGAAAGAAAAACGTGTCCGGCTGGGCTTTAGCACAGCTGTCAGCAGAGCCAGTCCCTGCTGACGGTTCCGAGGGAGCCGCTGGCTGTCCTCTGCCAGCTCCCGGCTTCTTTCTCGATGTCTCACATCCACAAGGTACCAGTCACCTCCTGCTCCTCCCCCAGGGCTCCCTGGGGTGATATCCAGCTCACCTAGTGATCCAGGATCCTCTCTCCACTAAATCCCTCTAGTTATATATCTGTATGGCCTCTTGTCACAACTAAGGCCTAGAGGATCCTGGGGTAAGGACCTGGGCCCACAACCCACTATCAACCACTGAGAACTGGGCTGCAAAACAGACCCCCATTCATAATGTTTCAGAGACTGGGAGGGAAGGAGCTACAGATATTTCTTTGGGCTAAACAGGGTCCTTTCTAAGCTTGAGCAATGTCCCTCTTTTGCTCAAAGACATCTCACAGTGCAGTGTTTCCTTGAAAGTCAGGAGCAAGGCTAAACTGAAATGCTGGTATAAGGGGCAGGGCAAGCTTAGAGACCCACAGCAGCCCGGGCAGCCACAGAGTGCCTATCCAAAGCCAAATGACAGTAAAAGAAGCCCATGGCTGGGAGGAACTAGAGAGGGCTCTGAAGTGTGCTAAGGGCATAGGGAGGCCACAGGAGGAGAGTGGTGTCTGCTACAACAGCACTTGTGGCCTGGAATGTGGTGGCTACAGAGGCTGGCATTCATTCTGCAGCAGGAGCAGGGGCTGTGGTCCTGACCCAGAGAGATGATGCAGACTCAGTTCTGCCCTCCACATCTAAGGGCAAGGGCAGGGTCAAACTCCAGCGTCCCCCGGGCTTCCCTGGAGTGAGCTCAGAGGGCAGGAGGGCGGCGACACAGCAAGGAGCAGGCTCCCTTGCTACCTCTTCTCCAGACTCTGCATCTGCAGACTGAGGGAGGTGAAGCTGGCCAAGAGGTCCGTCACTTCATCCACCTGCAGGGAGACAGCAAGGCTGATCCGGGAGTGTCGCTGGGCAGGGGACATGGGCATCGCCCCTCTTCAGGGCATACAAATGCTTCCCCCTCGTGGTGTTTCAATGAGCAGGATGGGGGTTGGAGACTTTTGTGTTGTGCTCAGCAGAGTCCCTGACCAGTGAAGGACCCTGACATCAGCCTTTCTCTCTGCCTATGGGTTCATCCTGGATATCACATGTTTTGGTAACTGCCCTGGAGAGCAGCAACTTGAGCACACACCACCCACTTCAGCTTCAAGGACATAGGCAGAGGCTGGGAGGGCCATGGTGGTGGCAACACCCTAGGTCCTGTCTTTTTTTTGATACATGGTTCTGGCTGCATTGGAGCAGGGCTGGACTGGTTAGGGCTCCTGCCTGGTCCTGGGGTGCAGCTCACCTGTTCTTTGGTACTTGTCATCTGGAGGCGGGTGCAGAGGTCATCTAGCCGTTCTCGCTGTTCATGCCGCCCCAGGCGCTCAAGGTACTCCCGTAGCATGTGGATGATCTGGAAGGAGATAGGGAGCTGTAGGCTAGTGGGCAGGCACAGGCAAGTCCCCACTGCCACTGTTACTGTAACTGTTGGGCATTGGTTCTAATGCTTTGTCTTATTTCGGCTCCCAAAGCCATGCCCCAGATGCCTTTGACTGATAATAAAGAATCGCCATATAGCCAATGGCTGGGCAGGGAGATAGGGCGGGACTTTTACATTGTGTGGGCAAAGGACGGAGAGAAAGGAAAGGAGGGGAGAATCGCCGTGACCTGGAGGGTCATAGCAACATAAGTGGAAATGGAAAACAGCCCTATGGGGTAGTGGGGTGGGGGTGGGGGTACCCAGAAGGTAACAGGGCAGCAAAGATAAAACATATATTTAGAAGGTGTTAGGTGGGAGGATTAGAAATGCGCAGCCATTGAGCTAGTCAAGGCATATCGAAATTAGGTGGCGTGTGATATTGTGTGTGTGTGTTTTTCATTCACAGATACAGAGAGTTCTCGGGTGGGCGCATCGTGCTCAAGCGACAACCCCCGTCCCCCACCAGCCAAAATGGTTTAACAAATTCACTATTACACATAACAGAGGAGCAGGGGTATTGGGGTCAGTCAGATCAGGAGCCCTAAGCCAGAGGCAAGCTGTCTGTGAGCATGATACCCATCCAAGGAGGAATCACTCACCTGCTTCACCTCGAGGCGCACGGCCTCCAGGCACTGGGAATGACCCTCCTGTAGGATGTTCAGCTTCGACTTGGCCAGATGTAGGGGCGTGCGGCCAGCTCGGTCTAGGGCATCTACACGGGCCCCTGTGGGAACAGGCAGAGGAGGCATTCTGGGGATGAGATAGAGAAACGGGGCGGCGGTGGGGGTGGGGGGTGGGGAGAAGGGGCCACATACCTCCTCGAAGCAGTGTGGTGATGACAGGAACATGGTTGGTGCAGGCCGCTGTGAAAGGAGAGAGACTTAAGGACCACAACTGTGGCGATCAAGGGAAGAAAAGCTGAGTCTCTGAGTGTGGCAGTGCCATGTTATCTCCTGAGACAGTGTCACCAGGGCAGTATGCCCTACTGAGTAGGCCTCAGATCAAGTCCAGTTTTCTCCCTGTGCAGCTGGGGAAACTGAGGCATGGAGCTAGGACTCACTGTAATGGGGTCAGTCAACAGCAAGGCTGGGGCACCCAAAGTGCTCAGAACCCACTTCCTAGCAGAGCTGTCTGCAGCCAGTCCAAGGATGCACAACAACCCTGTCAAGTGCACAGCCTACTGGGAGTGGATGGCCATGGGGCAGAGGCTGTGGGGAGTGGATGGCCATGGGGCAGAGGCTGTGGGGAGTGGATGGCCATGGGGCAGAGGCTGTGGGGAGTGGAAGGCCATGGGGCAGAGGCTGTGGGGAGTGGAAGGCCATGGGGCAGAGGCTGTGGGAAGTGCACATTTGTGGTGCAGGCCCTGCTAGGATGCTAGAAGATCCTGCTGGGAACCTGCCGAAACCTAGGCTTTACATGTCAGAAGTCTAGCTAGTGGTGGCTTTGGAGGACTTACCCAGGTGCAATGGTGTGTTGCCCAGACCATCCTGTTGGTTGGGGTCGGCCCCATGGTCCAGGAGCAGCTGCACTGAAAACAGAAAAACCCCACTATACTGTTAGAGGTTCCCATCAACTACACCTCACCCCGGAGCCAGCAAAGTTTTGCTTAGAGTGTAGAGTGAAGTGGAAACTTCTGGTTCTTCCATCTCCTGTCACTAGTGCCATACACGGTCTTAGATGACCCCACTACTCAGGGACAGACCTCATCTTATTACATCACTTCCAACTACAGGGCCGCCTGTAACAAAGCACCAGGCTGAAGACCTTCGTGTCCTCTTTCATTTGGGGCTCAGAGTAGTTGCTTTGCAGACCAATATCAGTAGTAACATACTTGGTCTAATAACTATAAACATTCCTAAGTTTGAGGGTGAGATCAGGATGTTCAGTGGTAACCTGGACAACAGAGGTCAGAGGTTAGGAACCACAAGCTGAGCCAACAGTCTCATTGCTGACTGTGCCCTTCTGTCTTCAAAGAAACCAGCAATCTCCACTTCAGTGGAGTGCAGAATCCAGACACGCCTCCCCATGTTGTTGCATGTATTGTTTGATCTGTAGGGTGCAGGACTCCAAGGGTCAGGAACCAAGGACTCCGGGAGGGTTTCTTGGCTTCTCAGTCCTATCTAACTGAGGAGAAGTCTCCTGAAGGTATTTCCTATTCCCCCTGCAGCAGACGAGCTGCCATGAGAGCCAGGCATAGACGATGCTGCACTCCATGAACAATCTCCCCTCTTTAGCAGCCCTAGGCTACCTCATGGTGCCAATCACCAGCTAGAATCACCTTGATTAAGGCAGAGTACAAGGAAGCCAGGCTAAGTCTCACAAAAGAACAGAAGCTAATTCCAGAGGGACTAGTCATAGATGAGATATAAACAGTAACACTATCACGTTTCTAGAAGGAAACAGAAGGCCATCTTTGTGGGGTAGGCAAAGATTTATAAAGAGTCACACAGAAAACCCACTAACCATAGGAAAGAGCAGCATGGAACCATAGCTGGGCCTGGAGGCTCAGGTCTGTGATTCTAGGGCTGAGGCTAGAGGGTTTCAAGCTCAAGGCCTACAAGAGTTAGGTAACATGAGCTCAAGGCCAGCCAGGACAACTTATGAAGACCCTTTCTTAAAATAAAAAGAAAAGTTGGGAGCTGGTGGCACATGGCTCCCAGCACTCAGGAGGCAGAAGCAGGAAGATTTCTGACTTAAAAGCCAGCCTGGTCTTCAGAATGAGTTCCAAGACAGCCAGGGCTACAGAGAGAAACTCTGTCTTGAAAAACAAAACAGAACAACCAAAACAAAACAAAGTGTAGTAGTTTGAATACGCTTGGCCCAGGGAGTGGCACTATTAGGAGCTGTGGCCTTGCTGGAGTAAGTGTAGCCTTGTTGGAGAAAGTGTGTCACTGTGAGGATGAGCTTTGAGAGCCTCCTCCATTCTTCTATTTGTTTTTGGAACAGGATGTACAACTCTCAGCTTCTCTGGCACCTTCTCCAGTGTCTGCCTGGATGCTGCCAAGCTTCCTGCCATGATGATAATGGACTGAACCTCAGAACCTATAAGCCAGCTCCAATTAAATGTCTTTTGTAAGAGTTGCCTTGCAGTGGTGGTACACACCTTTAATCCCAGCACTTGGGAGGCAGAGGCAGGCGGATTTCTGAGTTGGGGGCCAGCATGGTCTACAGAGTGAGTTCCAGGACAGCCAGGGCTACACAGAGAAACCCTGTCTTGAAAAACCAAAGAAAACCCCAAAAAACAATGAAAACCCTAACTAAGACAACCAGGACATAGGTTAGTGGTAGAACACTTGTTAAAATGAGTGAGGCCCCTGGGTTCAATCTCCAGGACCACAAAAGAAAGAAAAAGAAAAATATAAAAAAAGTTGGCCCAGGTTTGTATACTCCTAGCACTCCGGAGGCGGAGGCAAGGGGATTAGTTTATGGTCATTCTCAGCCACACAGCGAGTGTGAGGCCAGCCTAGACACACACACACTCACCAAGCCCACCACGGTGGGATATATCTGTGATCCCAGCACTTGAGGACTCTGTTCATAAGGCTTCCTTATGCCAGACCCCTGCATCCCCTGAAGTACACAGACAGCAATTTCTCTCCCACGGCTTAGAAACTGTTAATGCCTTTGACCAGCTCTGTTGCCTCCCAGGACTCACCAATCTGGTCATTGCCATTGCAGGAAGCAAAATGGAGGGCTGTTCGGCCTTTGTCATCAGCTGCACAGGGATCCGCACCATCTTCCAGCAGCTGCTGCACTGACAACCAGGATGGAGGAGGGAGGAGAAGGGTGACAGAGCAGGCGTGTTAGCTATGCTGCAGTCCCTAAGGATGGACAATGCTCAAGGGCCCCTCCAGATAAGCCATTCACAGATCACAGAAAAGTTGGTCCCTCCTGAATGCTGGCCCTCCAGAGACTTTTAGCCCCGTGAGGAACTCTCTGATTGTAATGGCCATGGACTGTGTTTAAGCTATGTTTCTAGGGATCAGACAGAATGTCAGAAGGGACTGTCTATCTCCACAGTAGGATCTGAAAAGTTACAGTAATTGTGGCATAGGCTGTGGCTCCATCCCTTTCTCTGCTTGGATACATGTGCATTCCAGCTGGGCACAGCTGCCCAAGCTACTGGCTGTACTTACTTGGTTCTCAAGAAGTAGCAGCACTTTGAAGGGGAAGGAGCACAAGCCCCAGGGACATACAAAATCCAGGATAAGCTAAGCAAGGAAGAACTGCACAGCCATCATTGTGAGGCGGTGGCAGGAACTGGGCTGGGAACAGCACGAAGGCCTGGATTTGCAGTCAGTCACCAGAAAATGGGCAGCAGCATCTCTGCCCTGCCTATCTGCAGCACTGCTATGATGGCATAATGGCTGTGGTATTCCATCTCTGACAGCTCGAGCCCCTGTAAAGGGGGAGACATTATGCACTAATGACTATGTCCATGCGAGTGGGGAAAATTGCTGCCAGTCATTTTTGAGTCAGTGACATTAAAGGCTCTTTCTCCCAGGAGCCCGTCAGGGATCCGAGTCCTTGCAGCCAGAGGAAGAACTGTTTCCAGTCCGCGTGGCTCTCCCAAGCTGAGTCAGCCCCCTCTTTCTCTCCACACCTCGCCCATGTTCATCCTGCTCCTGAACAGCAAGAGCCTGTGCTCCTCACTGCACAGGGTACTCAGAGTTCTGACCAGCAGCATCCTCACAGTAGCCCAGCGAGGCGTCATAACCACGTCACAGGCCGGGACAGTTTGCCCATTGAGACAGCGTAAGGTTCAGGGGCCACGCTGACCCAGGAGACAAGAAGTAAAGTATATCGCTGCTGTGTTTTGTGTTCAGTCTGGGTTTTAAACTGGTTGTTACTGTGTAGTCTTCCTTATCAGCTATTTTACAGGCTTAGAGCTTTGATACAAGGCATAGTGCCCTGCTCAGTTAGTGTTGGGGACTGGCTGACTGGGTGTGGTGGCACGCTCCTATAACCATAGCACCCTAGAGACAGAGAGAGGAGAATCACAAGTTCAAGGCTAAACTGAAACCCACTAGCACAAACCCTATTCTCTTGCACGTACTAGAGACATTAAGGGGGGGGGGCATAGTCAGGAAGGCTCAGTGGGTAAAGGTACTTGTCACCAAGACTGATGAGCTGAGTCCAAGGCACAAGGTAGAAAGAGAGGAAGTACACACAAGTTGTCCTCTGACATCCACAAGCACACCATGACACTCGTTCCCCCAAATAAGAAACATTAAAAGAAATTTTTTTGTTTTTTTTTTGTTTTTTTTTTTTTGTTGTTAAAACTTTCTAAGGTGATGCTTAAACATCCTAAAGCATTCAATTTCATGGCAAACAGATCGAGCTGTGAAGTGGACAGCCCTCCTAGGTCCTGGGCCTGCTGACAACTGCTTTGCCAAAGGTAAGGGAACCATCTGGAAGCAGGTTCCCGAGGTAACCCCATGCCTGCTGGAAGCGGGTTCCCATAACCATGGGCCTGCACCAGTGTTGACAGCTTATGTTCATGGTGTATGAAAGTGTACATGCGTATGGTGTGCATGCAGAGTGCAGAGGAGGACCAGAGGAGGGCATCAGGAATCATTTATCACTTGCCATCTTTTTTATAACACGAGGTCTCTTTCATTGAGCTTGCAGATTCCTGTTCCAGTTCAGTTGCTGTCCTTTAAGCTCCTAGGATCTACCTGTCTCTAATCCCGTAAGGCTGGGGTTCGAGGGACAGGGAGCCATAACTGACATTTTCATATCGGTCCTGGGGATTTGAACTCAGGTCCTATGGCTTTTTTTTGTTTGTTGATTTTTTGGGTTTTTTTTTGTTTTTGTTTTTCAAGACAGGGTTTCTCTGTATAGCCCTGGCTGTCCTGGAACTCACTCTATAGACCAGGTTGGCCTTGAACTCAGAGATCTGCCTGCCACTGTCTCCCAAGTGCTGGGACTAAAGGCGTGCACCACCACTGCCTGATTGGTCCTATGGCTTTTATAGCAAGTGTTCTTACCCACTGAGTCATTCCCCAGGCCACCTATTATTTTTATCTCCCTGCCTACCCCAGGCTGTTTTAGAATTTGTTGTGTAGACTCGACTGGCCGTAGTTTATGATCCAACTACCTTTGTCTCCCTAGGGCTGGGACTGAGGGCATACTCCACCACACTGAGGTACGAATAGAGGAAATAATCTGAGGACTAAAAGATCTGAAATCATGAGCCCATCCTTAGGTGCTATTTTGTCTAAATAGTCTGTGACAGAAGTCTGACAATACAGCAGGCACAGTCAACAAGCACCCCACTTCCCCTGACACATGGGAGGTGCGGTCAGTGGGTTAAATCCTTAGTCTTTAGTAGTAGTAGTAGTAGTAGTAGTAGTAGTAGTTGTTGTCCTAGAGTAGTCCTTGTACCTCTGATGCTCTACCTCAGTTAGGGAATGTTTGGAAGCATCAATAGTAAGCCAGTCTCTGTGCTCTGAAGGGAGCCCCGCCCATGCTCGGCAGGTGCTCTGTAAATAACAGGCCTAAAACAGCACTTAGGAGGCAGGCAGATCTCTGAGTTTGATGCCAGCCTGGTCTACAGAGTGAGTTCCAAAACAGCCAGGGCTACACAGAGAAACCCTGTCTCGAACCTCACACCCTCCACCAAAATAAAACCCCCCACATCTAAGGACCAGTTACTGAGCAGCGAGAGTTGGCCACCTGTCAGGTGGAATGTTAACTCCTGGGAGCCACAAGTTCCAAAATGGGCACTTGTTCTTTGCTGTGTCCCGGGGTGGGGGTTGGGGGGGGAACAAAACAAAACCAGACAGACAGACAGATAGACGTGGTTGTTAGGATCAGGAAGCACACAGAATGATGAGCACTATGAGACCAGGAAAACTTCAGGTAATAGAGGAGCATGGCGAGGGAGTACCTTGCTTCCATTTCCCACAGCGACTTCAGAGTCAAGGAGTAAATATAGTGAGCCTGCTCCAAGGGAGTGAGGGTGAGCTGGCAGGCGGCCCAGGGACTGGGGGACTTGGCTTTTTTCCTTCCCCCTCAGCTCACAGGTCCGCCTGGACACACTCACCTGTTTCTACATCATTGGCATTGGCTGAGTCCCTCAGCCTCTTCAGAGCTATAAAGAGAGAAGTAACAGTTAAAAAAAAAAGAAATTCCAGAACAAAACAGAAGGCTCCCTAGCCTTTCCTCATCGCCACCTTTAGTCCCAGCAGTACTGAAGCAAAGGCGACAATACAGAACGCACTGGCCTGGCAACAAGGAGAGACTGGATCAGGGCCACAGTTGGAGAGGCCACTTTCTGTAGCAAATATGACTTCTGGGAGCCAGAGCTAATTTCTGCCACTTGTGGTAGCTGGCGACCTTGAGCCAGCCAGTTACTTACCCTGGGCCTCAGCCTATTATCTCATAAAACAAGGCTGAATTGTCCTGCCAGCTCAAAGCTGTTACAATGAAAATGGAAATTAATTTTTTTTTTTTTTTGAGACAGAAAGAATAAGAGGGTTTACTTAGTCCTTTCTGAGGTAATCAGCCAACTTATTATGTGACTTCAAGGCTGGTCACTCCTAAACGAAACTTTCCCCCTTTCAAAAGCATCGCCTCTATTTTATAACTACTCAGTTGTTAGAGAATGGCCCCAAAAGATGCAAACTAGATCTAACAATTGCTTACGTTCATGCACCACTGTTTTGTTTTGTTTGAAATTCTCTTTTTAAATTTTATAATACCAGTATACCAGGACAAACGCTGTTAGGTGTAAAAAGAGACCTTAAAACTTTCCATTCTTAGCCGGGCGGTGGTGGTGCACACCTTTAATTCCAGCATTTGGGAGGCAGAGGCAGGAGGATTTCTGATTTAAAGGCCAGCCTGGTCTACAGAGTGAGTTCCAGGACAGCCAGGGCTACACGGAGAAACTCTGTCTTGAAACAAACAAATAAAGAACTTTCTATTCTTACTTCTACACCTCATTTTCCTTTTCACCCCTAAATGGTAGAAAACAATATAACAGACATACCAAGCAGTTTGGCTGACCTGTTTTCTATGTGACTTGGAATCAAGATGACTGAATGGTAATCGCTGGACTAGATGGTAATTGCCTGGACTCACACTGTGGACCTGGAACTTGCTACTTAGACCAGGCTAGTCTTGAACTCACAAGGATCTCCCTGCCTCTGCCTCCTGAGGGCTGGAATTACAAGTGTGCACTACCACACCTGGCTGTTTTCTTGCTTACAGTACATTCTGTACAGGTCACTTCTCATGGGTCATAATGTATGTATATGTTGAAAGGATTAAAAAAAAAAGGTGGATCAAACAAGTGTTTGGCCCCTCGCAAAGGTAGAATATACGTTGAGAACCTTGCCTAACTTTTAACACCCTAGTAAGGCTGGTAGTGTATCCATTCTACAAATAGAAAACCGAGGCCCTAAGTGACTATGGGCCAAGTGTGGAGCAGTCTGATTCAGATCTGTGCATTCACACAAGGTGGTACAGCGTGGCCACTGGCTCTGGGGCTCCCTCCTTTACTAACAGAAGTATTCTCCATTGTCCCACATTATTGTCTAATAACCACCCTCGGGAGTGTAAAGTTTGTACTCAGGGATGAACAAGTAGACAAAGCCACGGCTCTCCGCAGCTAGAACTACTGCGATCACTCACAAGCAACCCCAGGGTCCCTGGCTGAGCTCACCGTGCACCTCTTTGCCCGTGGGCCCGAGCCGACGGTGGGGCCTGGCGGCACGCCTCAACCGCCCGGCGGGAATCTTGCAACGCAGTTCGTCGCGAGGCTCGACGTCCTGCTGCCACAGGACCTGGAGGTAGCGCAGCGGGGACTGGGCCCTGCCCACCGCCCGGCCCGGGAGGCCGGCGCCGCTACCCAGCGCAGCGCCGAGGTCCGCGAAGGAGAACAGGCCTCCGGCTTCCGCCAGAGGCTCCGGCGCCACCGCGCACTCGCCGTCCGAACTCGAGCGGCCCGATCGCGACTCGTCGTCGGCGCCCCCGCCGGTGGCTGCCATGGCAACGGCTAGGCGCGGGCCTGGCAGCGTCAGCCTCGTTCCGAACCGACCAACGGACCCGCTTCCCTCCAGGAGAAGCTTCGCTGTCAGCGAACGGGCGGGCGGGGCCTGCAACCAGGGCAACAGCCTGCGGGCGGGCCGGACCGCGCCAGAGCGCCGGACCAATCAGAGTTCGCACAGCCTGCACAGCCCAGCCAATCAGGTAAGGAAGGCAGACTACGAAGAGAACACTGGTTTTCGGTAGTATAACTGGCGGGTATTTAAGCCAATTAGAAATTAGGGCTGCTTTTTCACTAAGCGGTGTTGCTACCGGAGCCAATAAAATAGCGGCGTTCAGGACACGCCTTTCTTCCTTTTCTTCCTTTGTTAGCTCCGGAAAGACGACTGGCAAATGCTTTAGCCAATCAAGGTAAGATGGTCTCCAGCCAATCGGGAAGGAAAGTGAAAGAACCGAACTACTCTCGTGTAGGTGTGTTTTGACTCAATTAACTTAAAAACACACACGCGCACGCGCGCGTGCGCGCATACACACACACACACACACACACACACACACACTCTCTCTCTCTCTCTCTCTCTCTCTCTCTCTCTCTCTCTCCCCCCCCTCTCTCTCTCTCCCTCCCTCCCTCCCTCCCTCTCTCTCTCTCTCTCTCTCTCTCTGATTTGGAGGTATCACGAAGTAGGCGATAATATCTTCTAACCTAATAGATTTTTGCTTCGTCGAGTTCTCTTGCCCTTCTCCCGAATCACTGCTTTAACAAAAAGTATTATATTCTGTGTCATTATACAAGAGTAACCTTGCAGTAGGCAGATTAGCTAAGAGCCATTCCTTAGCTTGGAAAGTCCTACAGATCGCTGGTCTGAACTTGACCCAAGGGAGGTGCAAGCGCATACACACCGCGCACACGTGCGCACACACACCACACACAAAAGTCATTTATATTCTATCAGTTGGTAAATAAAATGGAAGACACTTCTTGAGAGACCAAATAAATACCTGTAACACTACCTTGTGCTAATTAAAGGACTTGGGTTCTAGTCCTGTTCTACCTACCCCAAGTTTGTGATTTGAGGGCAACTTCTTGGAGTTGGTCTTTCCGACCTGAAAGGTTAGTTTCTCCGGGTAGCCCTGACTGTACTGTAACTCATTGTGTAGCCCAGTAGTCCTCAAACTCAGAGCTCAAACTCAGAGGTCCACCTGTCTCTGCCTCCTGAGTGCTGGGATTATAGATAGATAGATGATGGATAGATGATGGATAGATAAGTAGATATTTCTTTCTCCCTTTTTTCTTTTGGTTTTCTGAAACAGGGTTTCTATGTGCAGCCTGGCTGAGCCAGAACTTGCTCTGTGGACCAGGCTGGTCTCCAACTTACAAAGATCCAACTGCCTCTGCTTTCCTAAAAAAAAAAAAAAAAAAAAAAAAATTTTTTTTTTTTACTTTGGTTTTTTTGAAACAGGGTTTCTCTGTGTAGCCCTGGCTGTCCTGGAACTCATTCTGTAGACCAGGCTGGCCTCGAACTCAGAAATCTGCCTGCCTCTGCCTCCCAAGTGCTGGGACTAAAGGCATGTGCCACCACCGCCTGGCTCCTAAAAAATATTTTTAATTGAAAAAAATTTCGTAATAGATTTTAATTGTGCTCTTCTACTCTTCCAACTCCCCCCCCCCAAGATCCTCCATACCTCCTTACTCACCCAACTTCATGCCCTTCCTTCTCTTATTAAAAACAAAACAAAACAAAACAAAAAAACAGCCCGGCAGTGGTGGCGCATACCTTTAGTCCCAGCACTTGGGAGGCAGAGGCAGGCAGATTTCTGAGTTCAAGGCCAGCCTGGTCTACAGAGTGAGTTCCAGAACAGCCAGGGCTACACAGAGAAACCCTGTCTGGAAAAACCAAAACAAAAAACAACAACAACAACAAAACAAACAAACATACACAACAACAACAACAAATCCACAAAAATGGCAAAGAACCAATGATACAAAAAAATGCCCAAACAATGCAATATAAAACAAAAGTTTGCAAAAACAAAGTTGAGTTCATTTTCTGTTTGTCAACCACTCCTGAGTATGGGGTCTACACAGAAAGTATAGTTTACTTTCTGTGATACCCCTGAGATGTCATTGAAGAGAACTGTCTTTGCAATCTGGTAATGATTGCAGATAGGAACTGATGGGGTGGAGCCTGTGCCCATTTTCACCTCTCCTCACTGGGACCCTGTCTGAGCCACAGCCTCTGTGAGTTCATTTGTCCTTGCTAAATTTGGAGAACAGTTTCCCTGGAGCTAGCTATCGCCTCTAGTTCTTTTTGTCATTTTTTTGCTTTTCTAGACCGGGTTTCTCTATATGGGCTTGGCTGTCTTGGAACTCACTCTGTAGACCAGGCTGGCCTTGACCTCAGAGATCCGCCTCCCTCTGCCTTCCAAGTGCTGGGATTAAGACCGTGTGCCACCACTGCCCGGCTTCTATTGCATTTTTTTCGGGGCCTAGTGCTGTGGGGTTGCTGGGTTCTGGTGGAGGTACATTGTCTTGCCTGTTCATATTTTGGAATTTTATGCTGAGGTCTGAGCTTCTGGAATTGTACTTTGTGGTGTTACTTGGTGTTTGTCTTGTCTTTGTCTTCTGTGGAGGGGTGCCGTGGTTTTTGGTTGTGATTGCCCTCTCTGGACCCTAGGCAGGTGTGGTGGCTGTAGGGTCCCAAATTCTGCACGTCACTGTGTGATAGAAAAGAAGGAGCTATTGAGAAAAAAGAGGCTGAGAGGCACTATGGAAAGAGCTAGATGTTGGCTACTCTTGCAACTCAAGCTGCATTCCTGCAGTGGGCAGAAATTCACTTCCCATACTTGTAAACTTAGTAAACCCTTAAGGCATGCAAGTGGCCAGGCTTCTGCTGGCCTGGCTTCTGCTTGATGAGCTCCAGCTGCTGAGGCCTGCCCCTAGACTTCCCTAAAGGCAGGATAGACTGTTTTCTAAGAGCTCTAATGGCCTTCCCAGGCCCTTAAGGCAGGAAAGTGGCTGGGCCCCACCCTACAGGAAAACAAAATCCCATTAGTCCCTGAGTTTGCCCCAAGATTGGAGCAGGTAAACTCTCCAATCCCAGGCCACACTGGAAAGCCCCATCCCTACCCTAAGACACCAACCATATAGAAACCCTGCACTCTGCCAAGGGCTCTTCTGTTTCTCTCCAGAGCCCAGGCAGCCACCCTATTAGGTTTTTCCCCTCCTCTGCTAATTTGAGCATAGGAGACCTCCACAGACTCACAGGCTTAAATTCTTGACCCATAGAGAGTGGCACTATTAGGGGGTGTGGCCTTGTTGGAGGAGGTGTGGCCTTGTTGGTGGAAGTGTGTCACTATGGGGCGGGCTTTGCTCAAACTATGCTAGTATGGTACCCAATCTCCTTCTGTTGCCTGGTGATCAAGATGTAGAACTATGAGCCGGGCGGTGGTGGCACACACCTTTAATCCCAGCACTTGGGAGGCAGAGGCAGGTGGATTTCTGAGTTCGAGGCCAGCCTGGTCTACAGAGTGAGTTCCAGGACAGCCAGGGCTACACAGAGAAACCCTGTCTTAAAAAAAACAAAAACAAAAACAAAAACAAAAAAATGTAGAACTATGCCCTCATGCTACCATGCTTCCTACCATGATGATGATGGACTAAACCTCTGAAACTGTTAGTCCCTTCTAATTAAATATTGTCTTTCTAAGAGTTGCCATGGTCATGGTGACTCTTCACAGCAGTAAAACCCTAACTAAGACTCCTTCCAATAAAGCTCTTGTGTGAGGTTTGTTGTACAGTTTGACGTTGTTGTATTTTTGAATCTTGACTACCAGGATCCCTTTCCCATCTGAGCTGTAACATTTAAACGAGGGGTAATTGATGTGTTTATAAAAAAAAAAAAAAAAACATAAAGAGAGGAGGAATATGTTTTGGTGGAGGTGTGTGGAAGGGGGGTGCCTCTGCAGGCCCCTGCTGAGGCATCCCTCCTGCCTGAGTGACCAGCCACATGAGAGTATAGTACTGAATAGAGTTTATTCAGGGCATGGGGAGGGGAGCTAAGAGGGTAGCAGAGGCAGAGAAAGGCAGAGAGGGAGAGAAAGTAAAGAAGTAGAGGCCGGCCATGAGCACATGGAGAGAGAGGGGGGAGGGAAATGGGGAGAGAGGGGGAAGGATCAACAGGGCAGAGAGGGAGCAGGAAGGAAGGAGGGGGGGTGACAGAGAGGGAGGGCTGGGGGGGGAGAGGAAAACAGCCCCTTTCATAGTGAGTCAGGCATACCTGGCTGTTGCCAGGTAACTGTGGGTCTGAGCTTAGACAAATTGCTAACAGTAATCAGGTCATCCGATAGTAGGAAGTCCCAGGGACTGGAATTGTGGTGAGAGGAAGGGCTCCTGCAAGCAGGCTAGAGAAGGACAAGTGTAAGTCTGGAGAGAGGTGAAAAGGCTACAGAGACAAATGGAGTCCCTAGTGAATAGGTCTGGGGTGCATTTGAGCAGAGGCTCCTGCAAGCAGGCTGCTACAGGGTAGGAATAGGTATAAACAAATCTTAATGAGGGACAGGTTTAAGTCCCTAGAGACACGTGAGAGACCAGCTCCTCCCCTGAGGACCCCTCTCTCAGAGTTTTATTGCTATGAAGAGACACCATGACCAAGGCAACTCTCATACAGGAAAACATTGACTTGGGCCTGGCTTACAGGTTCAGAGGTTCAGAGGTTTGCATCATGATGCATAGCGGTGTGCAAACAACAGGCATGTTACTGGAGAAGGAGCTGAGAGGGCTAGATCTTGATCTGCAGGCAGCAAGGAGGAGACTGTGTGCCACACTGAGTGTACCGTGAGCATAGGAGACCTCAAAGCCCACCCTGACAGTGACACACTTCCTCCAACAAGGCCACACCTCCTAGTACTGCCACTTTCTGTGCGTCAAGCATTCCAATATATTAGTCTATGGGGGCCACTCAACTTCCAACTGCCAGGTGCCAGGTTATAATCACAGAACCCCTCATTTGCTCTAATGGCTGGACCCAGCCACAACTCTGCAGAGCAAAAAGCCTAAACTCAGGACACGAAACTCCACAAATCTGTGAACTGACCTCAAGCTCTGGACTTGAAATCCCACCAGTCCCCACCCTGGATCTCTCTATGCTGGAAGGCTCTGTTCCCCCTCCCCTAGCTGCCACGGACTGGGATTTCTCGCGGGGTCTCTGTTCCGCGGGACACGGGATTCTGGCCAGGTGGGCACGGGATTCGGCTTTGACAAACAGACTACACACACGGGTGGTGTAAAATCTGAGTGTATTTCTTTTAAAAATGGCATGAGGCTTTTACAATCATTGCAAGAGAAATGAAAAATTTGGCAGCTCAACAGTTGAGGTACCTCTGAGGCTATCTGAAACATATTGGGTCTAAAGTAACAGCTATCTCCTCTGAACTGGTGCTGTATCCCCCGGGCCCAAGCACTCTAGGCCCGGGGGACTGTGAGAGATACACGAATCTGAGTCTTAGCCCATCTAAGTTCTAGTGTTAGTCTTGTATGTGAGTCCAAGTCCTTCTTCTTCTAGTCTTAGTGCTAGACTGAAGTCACTTAGACAAAACGACCCCCACACACCCAGGTCAACAGGGTCTGGTAGCTAGGTGTGAAACAAGAAGAAGAGGGGTGGAGCCCTCTCGGTTGAGGTATTTTTATGTTAATTCTCTGGTTCTTGTTAGAGACAGGCAGAGGAGAATCTCGACCTAACACTTTCAGCTAATGTCTTAGAGTGAGAGAAACTTTTCAATTACTCTCTAGTACTTAAAACATTAAATTAAGATAGTTAAAAACATTGGTGAAGGTTAGAAAACAATGTCTGAATTTTCTCTTGCTAGCTGTAAGAAAATGATATCTTGGTGAGTTCCTAGCACACAAATACGAAGACATATCTGGGCCACCTCTGAGTTTGGGGTGCCAGGCAACAATGCGGAGGCAGGAGGCTGACTTTGCTTGAAGTTTTCGCCTCAAATACTGCCATCACGCAAGTGTGCGTGACACCTAGCAATCTTTTGTTTTTGTTGTTGTTTTTCGAGACAGGGGTTTCTCTGTGTAGCCCTGGCTGTCCTGGAACTCACTCTGTAGACCAGGGCTGGCCTCAAACTCAGAAATCCTTCTGTCTCTGCCTCCCAAGTGCTGGGATTAAAGGTGTGTGCCACTACTGCCTGGCTCCTAGCAATCTTACATAAACCCTATCTTCTGTTCAGTTCCCTGCTGCTGCTTCTCTGAGCAGAGGCAACCACCTTCCTGGGGTTTTACCTCCTAATAAATCCCTTGTGTGAGGTTTGTAGTGCAGTATGACTTCGTAGTATTCCTTGGCTCTGGACTCCGGGATATCTTTCCTCTTCCAGCTGTTACATAACAGGAAGGGTAATGAGAATCTTTTTCCTGAGTTCCAGCCCAGTGTGGCTACTGGGAGGCCCCTGGTAGAAAATGTTTCTGGGTATCCAAGGTTGGCACAAAGAAATGGAGAGGGATTAAAAAGGGAAGGCTGAGAGGGTCAGTGGGAAATAGCTAAGTTGTATCCCTAAACCTAAATCTTAAAAAAAAAAAAAAAAAAAAAAAAAAAAGCAAGCCTTGGGGGCTGGAGAGATGGCTCAGTGGTTAAAAGCACTGACTGCTCTTCTGAAGGTCCTGAGTTCAATTCCCAGCAACCACATGGTGGCTCACGACCATCTGTAATGAGATTTGATGCTCTCTTCTGGGGTGTCTGATGAGAGAGAAACAATGTACTCACATACATAAAATAAATAAATAAATAAATCTTAGAAAGAAAGAGAGGAAGAAAAGGATAAGCAGATCTCTGGGATGGAGAGATGGCTTAGAAGTTAAGAATACCTGTTATTCTACCAGTTCCAGAGGATCTGACGCCCTCTTCTGATCTCCAAGAGCACTGCATGCATGTGGTGCACAAAACACACACAGGCAAAACCTCCACAGAGATAAAATAAAATGGGTAAATCTACAAATTTCAAGCAAAGTAAAACAAAACAAAAAAGCATCCAGACAAGTAAGTAGATTATTTATTTGTGGCTATGAATAATATAGTCTTTAAGTCTATCGTGAAAGAAAAAGACACAATTCAAGATGCAATAAGAAGACATCCTGCCCCTTCACTGGCCTCAGTTTAGGTTTTGCTTGATGAAGCCTGTACCAGAGGATCCACAATGATGCTTCGAGCTCTGACTGGTAAAGTCAAGTGCAGGCTGGGATAGGTAGGGCTTCTGAGAAAAACCAGGACAGGCTGGGATATGACTAATAACTCAAAGCAGAGAATTTCCTACCTCAAGTCCCAGGCAACAGATCAAGAGAAAAAGACAGCACCTTAGCTACTAGGCCATCTACGGCAGGAGCTCGGGGCTACTCTCTTCTCTTGCCTTTGAAGTCCTACTTTTCAATTTGCAAAGGAGCCTTGCAAAATCAAACGCCTGTGATGAAAGATTGCTTAGTCTGTAAGGGCTTTCATCTGCTCACCAGCGTTGCCTTTCTAAGCTGAGTATGTGCTGTCAAGCAACGGACCTAGTCCCCACTCAAATGCAACTGCACAGATATGGGTTTAAATGGAAGCAAGAGAGCAGAAGTAGCTATTACAGTATAGATGGAGTCCAGGACAAGAATGATGCAGATGAGGTGTCGAGATCCTAGCTTATAGGACTGTTTTTGGAAGTAGAGCCTGCAAGATTTTCAGATGGATTGAATAGGGCGTATGAGAGAGGGAGAGAAGAGAGGGATGGTGATAAGATAGAGGTTTTGAGATAAGTGACTGTGGAGGGCACAGTGTCCTTGTGCTCACAGATAAGCACAGTCGAAACCAGAAATGTTGAGCACACAGCCGTCTCTCTTCTTCTTCTTCTTTTTTTTTTCTTCGAGACAGGGTTTCTCTGTGTAGCTCTGGCTGTCTTGGAACTCACTCTGTAGACCAGGCTGGCCTCGAACTCAGAAATCTGCCTGCCTCTGCCTCCCAAGTGCTGGGATTAAAGGCGTGCCCCACCACTGCCTGCAGTCTCTCTTTCTAGGGGTGTGCATACTTGTCTTCCACACAGGAGGCTGGGAATGGATATAGTTAGTAACCTGGTGACCTTTGCTCTCTGTAAGACCAGACTTCACTGGGATCTCTCCTTTAGACTCTCCCTCCCTAGACCTTTAGCTTTGTTTCTCCGTCAATAGAACCCATCCTTAGGAGAGATTTTACATGTACCTTACAGCCTGGTGACCTCTATACTGCCTCGGTCAGAGATCATACCAGATCCTAGGCTTTTAAACTATAGGACCCATCCTCATGGTAGAGGTCACAAGTACTTTGCCAAAGAGCTTTGATCTAATCATGCTAAACTTTATTGTCTACATGGGATTAAGATAACTGTTAAAAAGGGTTGGTGAGATGGCTCAGTGGGGAAGAGCATCGACTGCTCTTTGGAAGGTCATGAGTTCAAATCCCAGCACCCACGTGGTGGCTCACAGCCACCCATAATGAACAGTCTGAAGACTGCTACAGTGTACTTACATATAATAAATAAATAAATCTTTTTTTTAAAGATTTATTTATTATATGTAAGTACACTGTAGCTGCTTTCAGACACACCAGAAGAGGTCATTAGATCTTATTACGGATGGTTGTGAGCCACCATATGGTTGCTGGGATTTGAACTCAGGACCTCTGAAAGAGCAGTTGGTGCTCTTACCCACTGAGCCATCTCTCCAGCCAATAAATAAATCTTTAAGATAACTGTTAACAGGAAGGTTCTTTTCCAAAATTATACTGTACTTAAATATGTCTATAATAAGCTCGCCAGTGTCAGAATCTAGAAGTTTGAACAAGCCCCAGCTAAGTCATGTTGAACCAGATTTCCTTTCCTGACTCTTCCCTTCCCCTTCCCTGCTGGCAGTAGCATTTGCAGGGACCCCCACAAGCAATCAAAAAACTAAAGCTCTCCTTAACTGAGAAGGGCAAACTGAAAGTCAGAGGTCAGTCTGGAGTTGTTGTTGTTGTTTAGTCCTGGCTGTCCTGGAACTTACTCTGTAGACCAGGCTGGCCTGAAATCAGAGAGCCACTGTAATAACCAGCGTGGGTAACCCCACTCTCCAAGAACCAGGAAAGAGACCGCTGCAAAAGCATGAGGTTAATTTATTAATTGAAGCTGCTATACCAGGGTCATCTCTGTAATGGTGACCAGAGAAAGACCAAGAGGAAACAAGGCTCTAAGCTTTTATACCATTTCAGAATAGAGTTTTACAACTTACAAAGTTACAATTTACAACATGGGTAGTTATACTTTATCTTGTTCATTGTTCTTTAGTTTCTATTGATCTTTCCTCCTGGTTAGGATAAGACACCTGTGACTCTCAGTAGGGGTGGGGGAGATCCTCTCTCCCGGGGAATGTCTCTTGGAAACTTGCATTCCTTGAGGATGGATGTTTGCTTGGTAAACTCTTCTAAAAACTCCCTTTGTCTTAAGGATAAGTGGACTTCCTTGCTGTCTGGTATCTTTATGGGGTATCTCGGTTTGGCTCAATTTCTACACCACCTCCTCTGCCTCTGAGTGTTTTACTAGGATGAAAGGCATGAGTCATTTTGATTGATGCTAGAGATCAAACCCACAGCCTTACACCTGCTATGCAGCCCTTTGCCTGCCGCTAAGCCCTTGCCCTGTGCTTGCTAATTTTGAGGTGCCTTTTAGATACCCAATTACAGAACCCACGATGCAGCTTCAATAGTGGGGTCTGAGATGGAGACAGAAATGGAAGGTTTACAGCCTATAGGTGGTCCTTAAGGCTATTGGACTAGGTCAGCTACCATGGAGTCAAGATGTACAGGTAGACAGAAGAGGGAGTTAGGGGTTAAGCCATGCAATCTGTGACTGGAGAGAAAAGAAGCCAGCCCAAAGGGAAATGAGAACGAGTAGCCAATGAGGAAGGACCTTTCGTGGCTTTTAGGCTTCTCTTTGGTTCTGTACCTCCCTAAGGTGTATGCTCTGGTGTGCTAGAGAGATAGCTCGGTGGTTGGCTTACAGACAATTCCACAAGGTTTCTTCCAGAAACCTTGGGACAGCAACCTAGCAACAGCTGACGTCACCTGCTGCCAGGTACTAGCCAGGTGTGGCAACTTATAAGAAGACTGCTCACTCCCCCACACTCTCTCTCCCTCCTTCACCCTCTCTCCTCTCTGTTTCATGTCTTCCAGAACAGCCTCTCTCTCTATCCTTCTCCCCCCATCTCTGCCTCTACCCCTTTCCAGGTCCCTGCTCCCCTCCCTCCCGACCCTGCCGCCGCCGCCCATAATAAATGAGCCTGTCGTATAGTGTGATTCCTCAGGAGGATACCTTGGCATGGGCCCACGAATGTATTCCCTCTGCTGCCATGTTATGCCACAATTATAGAACCTAACATTAAGAGTACTTGGCACTCTTGCAGTGAGTGTTTGGTTTCTGGACCCTGGGACTGAGGTGCATATTTTACATATCACAGTAGACCTGGCCTCCAGGGTCTCCCAGTATCCCTCAGTCTCTACCTGGAATACCCTGCCCCCAACCCTAAACTGCCCTTACCTCAGAGGCTCTTCCTTATATAATCCAGACATATGCTCACTCTCTCTCACTCTCTCTCTAGCTCTCTCACTTTCTATTCCTCCTTTCTCTCCCCCTCTCTTTTCCCCCTCCCTCCCTCTCTCTCCTTCCTTCTCTCTCCCCATCGTAACTTCACTGGGCTCTGTCCTTGGGGACAGTGAACTTGTCAAATAGTAGCTTCCCTATAAACCTGCATTTAATCTAATCTAATCTGTCTTGAATTGGCCCATTTCATATAACTTATAACAGTGGACCTGAGTTCAGTTCCTGCCACCCTGGGTAACTACTCACTACTACTGTAACTCCAGCTCATCCTCTGAGCTCTTCTGGCTTCCATAAGCATGCAAGTAAACACACAAATATATTCTTTTTTTTTTTTTTTTGGATTTTCAAGTCAGGGTTTCTCTGTATAGTCCTGGCTGTCCTGGAACTCATTCTGTAGACCAGGCTGGCCTTGAACTCAGAAATCTGCCTGTCTCTGCCTCCCAAGTGCTGGGATTAAAGGCATGCACCACCACTGCCCAGCTAATATTCTTAATTAAAAATAAAACAAATCACCAGGCGATGTGAGCCTTCATCTGATTGTTGGGAATTGACTTTAGGACTTTTGCTCTCTCCAGTCAACTGTGCTTGGTCCGATCTCGCTCTGGTCGGCCCCGCTTGCTCAGGCCCAAAGATTTATTTATTATTATATGTAAGTACACTGTAGCGGTCTTCAGACATGCCAGAAGAGGGCGTCCGATCTCATTATGGGTGGTTGTGAGCCACCATGTGGTTGCTGGGATTTGAACTCAGGACCTTTGGAAGAGCAGTAGGAGCTCTTACCTGCTGAGCCATCTCTTCAGCCCCACGAAGTGATTCTTAATAAATAACTGTAGTATATATCTGGTAGTTATAAGCAGGGGATCCAAGTTTGTGATACAGTTTGCATGAAGAATAAAAGTTAAGCCGGGGGCTGGAGAGATGACTCAGAGGTTAAGAGCACTGGTCACTCTTACAGAGGTCCTGAGTTCAATTCTGAGCAACCGCATGGTGGCTCATAACCATCTATAATGAGATCTGGTGCCCTCTTCTGGCATGCATGCAGGCATACATGCAGAGAGAACACTGTATACCAAATAAATAAATCTTAGAAATATATATACACACCTAAGATCCCAGGAATTTGTGAAGTTCTGGCTACTGAAAGCTGGAAGCCAGCTGGAGTCACACAGTGAAACCTTATCTCAAATAACAAGACAAAACAAAAACAAATGTTAAAGCTGGGTATGTTGGTCCATAAGTCCATACCTGTAATCCTAGCACTACAGAAGCTGAGGCAGAAGGATTATCACAAGTTTGAACCAGTTTAGGCTACACAGCAAAAACCAAGCCAGCCAGGCCTGCTGAATAAGAACTTGCCCCAAATCAAACAAGAACAACACTAAGTTCTCAAAACCCAAGGAGCAAATATACATTTTGATGTTCCGAAACACACATATTTTCTTTTTCTGATTGATGATTGAATATGCTGGTTTCTGGATCTGAAGCTATTTTGTGTCTTTTCTCTTTTCCCTGCCCGCTTCAGCACTGGGGTTTGAGCATAGCATTGCCCACATGCTAGGTAAGTGCTTCAGCACTGGGGTTTGAACATAGCATCGCCCACATGCCAGGTGAGTGCTTCAGCACTGGGGT
>NW_022196893.1:9768214-9775614 GCF_008632895.1 Mastomys coucha
TGAGTGCTGCAGGCCTGGGGTTTGAACATAGCATCGCCCACATGCCAGGTGAGTGCTGCAGGCCTGGGCTGTGTCCCCAGATAATTTTTTACTTTTGAAGACAAAGATTTCACTACATGGACCAGGCTGGCCTTAAATTCAGTTTATATCCCAGTCAGGCCTTGAACTTGCCTCAGCCACTTGAGTAGCTGGGATTACAGTCTTGAAGCTTCAGGCCCAAAGTTAACATTTGTCATATCTGAAAATGGTCAAATAATTGCTTCCTTTAGAATCTATTTTAGATTGAAAATTTTTTTTTCAGTCTTAAACTTGTGATCCTCCTTCCTCAGCCTCTGAAGACCTTGGCGGGGGGGGTGGAGGGGACAGAAATGTGTTGCCATGTTTGGCTTATTTAATTATTCATTTTATGTATATGAGTACATTGCTACTCTATTCAGACACACCAGAAGAGGACATCCGACTCCATTACAGATGATTGTGAGCCTTCATGTGGTTGTTGGGAACTGAATTTTCAGAACCTCTGCTTGCTCCAGTCAGCCCCGCTCACTCTGGTACCAAAGATTTATTTATTACTATAAATAAGTACACTGTAGCTGTCTTCAGACACACCAGAAGAGGGCATCAGATCCCATTACAGATGGTTGTGAGCCACCATGTGGTTGCTGGGAATTGAACTCAGGACCTCTGGAAGGGTAGAAGAGCAGTCAGTGCTCTTTCCTGCTGAGTCATCTCACCAGTCCAGTTACCTGTTTTTTATAAAATTTGCACAATAATAATTTTGCTGCGATTGTTCAAGGAAGCACTTTCTATTTGGCTTTCCCTTAGGCTATAGTACCCCCTTGTATAAGACCTGGAACCCTGCTGAAGAGGCAGAGGCAGAGGCAGAGGCAGGTGGATCTCTGTGAGTTTGAGGTCATCCTGGTCTACATAATAGACCTCAGACACCCAGAATTACATAATAGAAAAATCCTGTCTAAAAAATAAATGAGCGGAGGGGTATCGGTGCATGTCTTTAATCCCAGTGAGCAGGAGGCAGAGGCAGGTGGATCTCTGAGTTCAAGGCCAGCCTGGTCTATAGACTGAGTTCCAGGACAGCCAGAAATGCACAGAAAAACTCATTTTGAAAAATCAGTTGTAACTTCAGAGGATTGATGCCCTGTGTGCATCAGTCACTCACTCACAGAGGACTAAATAATTATCTTAAAAGTCTTTATTAAACCTGAATTCTTTCTTAAATAAACCAAAGCAACCAGCCAAACAAACAAAAGGAATAACCTTAAACCTTTTTTTTTTTTTTTTTCCCCAAGACAGGGTTTCTCTGTATAGCCTTGGCTGTCCTGGAACTCACTCTGTAGACCAGGCTGGCCTTGAACCCAGAAATGTGCATACCTCTGCTTTCCAAGTGCTGAAATTAAAGGCATGTGCCACCACTGCCTAGCTAACCTTAAGCCTTAAGGGAGCCTAAGGCTTAAGGAGTCAAGAGGAGAATGGCAATTCTAAATAGGATGCTTTGAGTAGAGGACATCAATTGGCAACACTGGTCCAGCAAACACCTGCCTTCAATAGAGAGCCTGGCAGTGATACTGGGGTAATTTATAACAAAGTCTAGTCAGAGGTAACCATGAGTGTTGAAGCCCAGAGCTGTGTACCTGGCTTTGATGAGCAAGGAGTGTTGTGACCAGGACACACGGATGCTGGTGCCCAGAAGGTACGGCAAGACAGTCGGGCAGGGACTGGAAGGCACATTTCCTTAGATGCGATTACTCAGTTACCTATGGAACCCTTAGAACTCAGATATCAGATATCAGGTATCAGTTCCTGCTGGGTTGCTTTATAACCTCACCCCTATTTCCAGAACCTTAGGGGCTTCTTCTAAGCTCTCTTGTAGGAGTTTAAGGTGAGTAACCCAGACATTCACAGTTGACCCCATCTTTGCCTGCTTTGATCCCAAAGTTGAAAAGCTGGGGGCACCTTCTCAGGACTTTCTCACTTCATGGGACCAAGTCTTAACGTTTAACTCCTACCCCTTTTTTCGTGACATTTATTTAGTGTTTCCTCAAGTGTACATGGAGGTCAGAGTACAACTTTCAAAGTTGGGTCTCGCCTTCTGCTATGTGGGGCTTCCACATCAAACTCAGGTTGTTAGGCTTGGTGTCAAGTGACTTCACTAGCTTGGTTGTCTTGAGTGTTCTCAGGTTGAATTTGGGGGCGGGGGGGGGGCGGAATTTCTCACTGCAGGCAAGCCATTTACACCTAAATCTAAGGTCAGGCCCACTACATCTTGGCAGACCACTTGAAGCTGGCAGTTAGCCATCTTTTCTGTACTGTCTTCTTCTGATTTCTCTTCTTTCCTTTTTCTTTTGTGTTGTTTTGTTTTTAGGACCTCACTCTATAGTTATATTGGCCTGGAAATAACTAATTCTGGTTATCCTCGAACTTGCTGCATCCTCCTGCCTCCTCCATCCATGAGATCGCAGACCTGAGCCAACAGGTCGGGCCTCTAGGCTTCCCCTTTATCTCTTGCCCGCCCCTATTTCTGCGAGTACACCATACTCCACAATAACATCCTTTGAAAAGCTCGTCTGGCAGGGAGGAAGAAACTCCGATAGTTTGGGAGCTCCGTCCTTCCAATCAGAGAGCTACAGGAGTTCCCGGCGACCCCGGAAAGGCTTTCCGGCAGGTTGGGCTGGGCGGGACTTCCGGTCCGGCCAAGCAGGCGCGGAGTACTGCTTCCGCTCTCTCCCACGGGCTTCTGGAGCGCCGTAGCCATGTCTTATCCCGCTGATGACTATGAGTCTGAGGTAATGAAGCGGTGAGAGCGTGGCGGGGTCCGCGTCGGGGACCCGGCTAGGTGGGATCTGTCCCCGAGGTGAGGCGGCGTCCAGATCGGGCCGGAACGTGGGGACCTTGATCATTCCGGCCCTCCGGACACCCGGTCTCCTCCCCGGTCCCTCCTCTGCCGGCCTACTCGGCGTAGGTTCCCGCGTGTAGTCGCAGCCCGAGGCTAGCTGAAGGGTGTTTGGTGCTGAGCTCTTGGCTCTTTTTGGAGAATACTGTGTTTTTCTTGTTGCACCTGTAACCATGTTTCGTGCTTGCTCGTAGTCCCTTTTCTCTCACTCATGTGATAGCGACTGGGATAGCGACTGTCTTGTCTGCATAGTGTATTTTGCCTCTTGCTTGACATGGACGCCCCAGGACGAGCATTTTGGAGTCCCCATTTGGCGCGTCTCCCTAACTCTGTGTCTTTTCTTGCAGGCTGCTTATGATCCCTATGCCTACCCGGGCGACTATGATATGCACACAGGTGAGGATCTGAATTTGCCCGGCTGTCTCAGTGCCTCCCAAGGGTTGGCACCCTTTTGAACGTCTCAGCAGCGTTGACTCCCAACAGGGACCTTGTTAAAAACTGCTTCCTGATGGCCCAAATGTGGAGTCGGCCATTAGGTCTGACTGGTAGGGTGGTGCAAGAGCCTAATAAATTAGGCCTTTTTTGTGGTCTACCTGCCCATGTCAGAAGAGGAGGATCACTGACCGGGCTAGGATTTTCTTACTTGTGGCAAATCTTATACTGGGGGTGGAACCCAGAGCCCCATGCTTGTAGACAGGCTCTGAACCACACCCACAACCCTCCTCCCTGAGCTGTTAGGTGAAGGTGAAAAATCTTCGTGGTCTTGGAGATGAGATTGGATTGGGGTCTGGTGCATGCCAAGCGCACTCTTTACTACTTGAACCATACACTCCAGCCCCAAGGAAGAAAATCTAGGTGTGAAAATAATCTTCCGTGATTCAAACCAAGTCTACATCAAATATTTTGGGGAGGCTTTTGAAATTTACCGAAATATTCTAGTGACTTTGAGATTAAGTAAGTACCAAGTGCTTGCATTGCTCGAAGTACGAGTTTTATTGACCCTTACGGTAGAGTAGTTCTACAAAGTAAACATGTTAATGTGCCTTTAAAGGTGAAATAAATAGCTTACCACGAACCATATACTTGGAAAGTGGGTTTCCTTTCTTTTTTATTTTTTTATTGGGGTTTCATTATGTAGCTCTGACTATCCTGGAACTCACTATATAGACCGTGCTAGCCTCACAGATCCAGTTGTCCGAGGGTTGGGATTTTGTGTGCAGCCACCTCCCTAGCTGAGAAATAACTTTAATGATAATTGTTCTTAAGGCACAAGAACAGTGGTATGGGATTGAGGATGACATTTGAACTTAGGCCCTTGCTCGTGCTGGGCAAGCATTCTGTGACTGAGCTGTAACTATATCCCCAGCCCTGTAGGGTGGTCCTGCCCTTCATCTCATCAGAAGCCTGCAAGCGCTCTAGCGTGTTTTGTCGTATCGTATCTCTCCTTTAGGAGATCCGAAGCAGGACCTTGCCTATGAACGACAGTATGAGCAGCAGACTTACCAGGTGATCCCCGAAGTGATCAAGAACTTCATTCAGTACTTCCACAAGACTGTCTCGGATTTGATTGATCAGAAAGTGTATGAGCTTCAGGCCAGTCGCGTCTCTAGTGATGTCATTGACCAGAAGGTGTATGAGATCCAGGACATTTATGAGAACAGGTATGGACTAGAATATTGTCTCTCTGGGTGGAACTGGCCTAGTGAAGAGGCCCTGCAAGATGATGCAGCTCCTGCGTGTGCAAACGTGTGTGTGTGTGTGTGTGTGTGTGTGCGCGCGCACGCGCGCGAGCAAAGAAGGCTTATGGATTTTGTTTTTGGAGATTGTTTCACTATGTCTTTGTGATTGCTTTGGGCCAGAGCGCTGGGACCCTTTAATACAGTTCCTCATGTTGTGATGCCCCCAAGGATAAAATTATTTTTGTGGCAACTTCATAACTGTCATTTTGCTTCTGTTATGAATTACAATGTAAATGTTTTTTGGAGGTAAAGGCTTATCAGGGGATGTGACCCACAGCTGCAAACCACTGCTCTGGTGCCGTGTTAGTTAGCTGGGCTTTGTATCCCAGAACAAATAAGGTCTAAAATAACGTGATTACCAATAATGCCAGTAGTGCTAGTGCCAGTTTGTACATAGTCCCAGGTAGGTGAAGCGGTGTTGGCCTGTGTGTTTACTATTTGGCTCTTAACAGTGATCCCATGATGGAAGTTCTATGGTTTTTCTCCTTTTACAACAGGGGAAACTCATAGAAATGAATTAGATAGCTAGCGCTGTGCATATGCCGAGTTCAGAGCCTAATTTTTGAACTGTGTAACCGCCCAGTGTATACCATCATGAACTAAGCTCCAGAGTAGTAATGAGGGGATGACCTGAAAGCAATGAATGCTAGGTAAAGACAGGTCAGCTAGGAATGAGGTATGAAATACTTCTAGCAAGGATGGGTGTGTAAATAACCAGACACCTGTTGGATCAGTTGTTGCAGGAGTTGACCTCTGTTCCCACTTAGCTGAGGGTTGGGAGTGGAGAGCTGGGTTGAGGGAAGCTGTACATGGAAGCCTCAGGCTGTGTTTCTGCTTCTGTGATCTCTCCTATGTCTGAGTCCTAGTATATAAAACTTGAGGGTTGGATCTTGAGTCCTCGTTTTGCAGTTGTGAATTGTTTACATTTGGCTTTCAGCTGGACCAAGCTAACCGAAAGATTCTTCAAGAATACACCGTGGCCTGAGGCAGAAGCAATTGCACCCCAAGTTGGCAATGGTAGGTGTAATGTAGTGCCTCGTGTGTTGGACAGCAGATGTCTGGTCTGGGCTCATCAGAAAGGGCAAGAGGCCTTGCGTGGTTTTCTTTTTTTGTTTTTTCAAGACTAGGTTTCTCTGTGTACCTGGCTGCCCTGGAACTTGCTTTATAGACCAGACTGGCCTCAATTCAGATACCCACCTTCCTCTGTCTTCTGAGACCTGGAAATAAAGGCCTGTGTCCCCACACCTGGCTCGTGTTTGTTTCACTTAGCATTTTGTTTCCCTGGACCTTAAGATGTACCTTGTTGGTGAAGTTTCACAGAGAGAAAGCTGTATGATTTGAGCTTCCCCAGATCTAGAGTCTTGTTTGCCTCCTTCGGGGGGCGGGGGATGTTTGAGTCCCTTTGCCTTCAGCTTCTTAGCCTCTCATCTCCCGTTTTCATTTTCTGTGTGGCTGAGGTCAGCAGATGTGACTTCTCTTTGGCGTGTGGTGGTGAGGATGTGACCCAGGACCTTAGCACACTAGACAGGGTAGTGTTGAGCTGTGGTCTGTTGTTTCCAAGCACAAGTTTGCTTTTTGAGTTTTTTTTTGTTTGTTTTGTTTTTGTTTTTCCAGACTAGCCCTGGCTATCCTGGAGCTATCTCTGTAGACCAGGCTGGCCTGGACTTCACAGAGATCTCCCTGCCTAAGTCTCTCAAGCACTTGGATCAAAGTCTTGAGCTACCATGTGTTGAATACATAGCTTCTTGGGGCACAAGCTTAAGATTTTAGAAGTTTAGCCTCTAAATCACCTCTGTCTCTCCACCTGAAAGGCTACAGCTTCAGGAGACAATTGGTTGGTTTGTAGACTAATGACGTACCCTTCAATCATGTCTTGCAGATGCTGTATTCCTAATTTTGTACAAAGAATTGTACTACAGGCATATTTATGCCAAAGTCAGTGTGAGTACTCTACATGAGTGTTGGTACTACCAATACTTTTGTAAAATGTCTATGTCAGTTCCATCTCTAGTACAGTCTCGTCCATGTCTAAAGATGCTTCGTATGTTTTTTGTTGTTTCTTTTTACGTTGATTATATGTATATGACTGATTGGCCTGCATGTATGTCTGTGTGCTGTGTGTGTGCCTGGTGCCCACAGAGGTCAGAAGAGGGCATCAAATTCCTTGGAACTGGAGTTACAGACAGTTGTGAGCTACCATGTGGATGCTGGGAATCTAACCCTGGCATCCTCGAGAACAGTGCTCTTAACCATGCGGCATCTCTCCAGCCAGCCCCCCACCCTACCTATTGTTTTTTTGTTTGTTTGTTTTAACTTTCTCTGAAGAAAGGCAAAATGAATTGTTTGACTTAGAAAGTTGGTGTGTGTTGTAGACTCTTGAGCACTTGAGCTTGTCTGTCCTTACTGTCTCCATCATCTCAGGCCTCCTTCGGGGGCACACATGTCCCCACAGCCCGTCACCGTTAGGACTTCCCAAGTCAGAACCATGGCCCTGCTGAATCTGGCTGACATGTTTGTCATTTCTTTTCTTTTTGATCTTTTTTTGAGACAGTACTTCTCTATATAATAGCCCTGGCAGCCCTGGAGCTCACTCCATACACCAGGCTGGCCTTGAATGCCATACCTAGCTTTGATTGCTCATTCCCTGTTACTGGCCTGCTGTAAATATTAACCATCAATGGGGGTTTCTACATGGCTTTAGGTCATTCAGTTCCAGATAAAAGGCAGAAAACTTCTTTTTTTTTTTTTTTTTT
>NW_022196893.1:9775994-9792954 GCF_008632895.1 Mastomys coucha
CCAGACTGGCCTCGAACTCAGAAATCCGCCTGCCTCTGCCTCCCAAGTGCTGAGATTAAAGGCGTGTGTCACTACCGCCCCAGAAAACTTTTATATTTATAAGCCTTAGGCAGCACTAGAGCTGGTCAGATACCCACCCTCTATGTCTTATGTCTGTTTTCTTACTGATAACCCTTGAGATATGACTTGCCATGTGGTCCACCTGGGCCACTCTTACTTCTAGTGGCCAGGCCCCAGGTCAGTTCTCACGATCCCTTACCCCCTTACTCAATGGCACCTTCTACCTCCTCTACCTTCTCCTCCCTCCACCCCCAGACAGGGTTTCTCCACTCACTCTGTAGACCAGGCTGGCCTTTGGCCTCAAACTCAGAAATCCACCTGCCTCTGCCTCCTAAGCACTGCAGTTAAAAGCATGCGCCACCACTGCCTGGCCCCTCTACCTTCTTTCTCTTCTTCTGTGGTCCTGCCTCAGACCTGAAGCCCAGGAACTGAAACTCCACCTACCTCTTTTTTGCCCAGCTATAGGTTGTATGTTTATTAATTCAACCAATAGTTCTGAATTAAGGAGCGTGGTTACATGTCATCACTTGGTGTGTGTGAGGATCTCCTCATCCCTGAGGGCAACCAGACCTTGAAGGCCAGTATTTAGCATCACAGTGCGTAGCTAAAGACCAAACCTCAACAATTCCCCTTTTGTTTCTAAAAAGGTTCTTTCTCTTGGACTAATAAACAACATACAGTAGGAACAATTACAAAATAATTATGAAAACTATTAGGTATGGGTTACATTCAAAAAGTCTAGTTTGTATTTGTCAACTCAAGAGAAAGTATTTTATTATCTCTCCTATCTTGGTGAGTTCAGAATCTAAATCAATTTCTATCCTACCATTACTAACTTAAAAATATTTTCTTAGACCTAAAACATTTTCCTAAGTGCTATGAACTTTGTAGACTTCCTGAGTGTGCGGATGAAGTTAGGGCGTTTTCCTTGCCACAATTGGAACAACTTCATCTGGAAGCTTTTGATGCTTGTTGTCCTTTCCCAAGTCGAATGGGGTATTGCTAGAAGTCAGTATGCCTCAATGTCAAAAAAGATCTTAAGTTAACAGAATTATATGTAAACACCACATTCTGTGGGTCTCTAAGGTTTTTGAAGACCGTCTAGAGAGTTAAAGCATGACTCAAATGCAGCTATGCCCCCTATACCTGTGAGCATAACAACAAGTTTAAGTGCCAGCCAGCCTGGGCTCTTCCTGGGCACTGCTCTGCATTTCCACTGAATCACAGCTCTGGATAATGGGGACACACGTCAGCCTAGGTGCACAGGTGCAGACACAGGAGACTCTGAATCGTGGAACAGCCTGGTCTGCGTAATAAAGGCAAGGTAGGACTCTTGGCTGATAGGTACAGCTGCTTGCCAACAGCAGTCTGGCACTGGAAACCTGTGGTAGCCCAGTCCTGGGTGTCTCTCTTAACTCTGGCCTTCAGAGCCCAGTGCTGGGTGTCTCTCTTAACTCTGGCCTTCAGGTCCCCTTTGTTAGGGCCACAGCTCCAGAAGCGCCTTCCCTTTCTCTCCTAGATCTACATGCTTGTTGTGTGAGTGGTGGTTGTGATCTGAGGCCATGAAACCTGGCCTTGTCCTGGTGTTCAGTCACTGTGGTACCCCCATCTTTTTCTTCTTATGTACATGAAGAGGACAGACCTCATTTACATCTGTGCCCTAACATCCTGCTCTTTTTCCAGGGGGGACCCTCCTTAGAACAGAGGTTCGAATCCTATTACAACTACTGCAATCTCTTCAACTACATCCTCAGTAAGTCTCAGATTTGGCCAAGGGAATGTAATTGATCACCTGGCTTGCTCTTCTTAGCCACATTTCAACGTGCAAGTAGGAAGAAGGGAGGTTTGGTGGTCTTTGATGAGGGAGATGTGGTGGGTACTCTGTAGCTCTCTCCAGTAGTCGGGCTCCTGCCTGGACTCTGATTCTTCCGTTATCTCTATAGATGCTGATGGACCTGCTCCCCTTGAACTCCCCAACCAGTGGCTCTGGGACATCATCGATGAGTTCATCTACCAGGTGTCTGTCCAGCCTCAGCTTTAACCTCAAATAAGTAATTCCCACAGACGGCCATGACCAGTGTTCGTTTGTGTCCCCAGCGGAGCCCTGTGGCTCTGGGCTCTAGGTTAGAGTGGTTTTCTGAAGAGAAAAGTGAAGCCTGAGAGAGAATTCAGGTGCAAACACGGAAGTCTTGGGCTTGAACTCTTCTCTTCTGCCTGGTACTTTTCTGACTTCAGGAACTGGGCTGGCAACTGCAGACTTCAGGGTCAGGAAGAAGCACCTTCGAGGCTGGAGGCTGCCTAGGGTCTCAGCTACTCACAGTGTTCAACCTTGCCAGTCTCTCATCACTCCTTGTATCTTTTTTTTTGTTTGTTTGTTTCTCTTTGTAGATCAGGCTGGCCTTGAACTCAGAGACCTGTCTGCCTCTGCTTCAAGTGCTGGAATCAAAGGGATGGGAGCCACCACTGCCAGGCTGTAAAAGAGTTCTGCATCTCGGTCCTGTGTTTCCCTGGCATGTACTATAACAGAATACAGTAGCACATCGCTTATCTAGAATTCCAGAAAATGTCTCTTGCCTTGGGGTTCTCTTGTTGAGGCTGCACTGAGAATGTGGCCAGGTGTGGAGTGGCCTGGAGGTAGAAGTTGAGGGACTGTTGACTGGCCTGGGTGTCGGCTGTGACTTAACTGCACGTGGTAGTCGCTTCCCCATCTCCTGCACGCGGGTTGCAGGGCAGATTCCTGAGGTTCTGCACATACAGTCACAAGGCAGCTCATGAATGTTCCTTATGTAGTCAGTATGGTTATGATCCTTTTTAGCTTTTATTCAGTCATCTTACAAGCAGAATATACCACCGTCCGTGGTGGCACTCATGGGTACTTCCAGGATTTGGGACAGGGAGGCAAGAGGATCATACCATGTTCCAGGCCAGCCAGGTCTACATAATGAGATGCTGCCTTGAAAAAGTTTAGAGGGAACAAAACGTTTATAATTTAGAAAAATTCTGGGGAAATTGGTGTTCTTGTTTTAATTTGCTTTGATATAGTAGTGTCTTCTATAGCTCTGGCTGTCTTTGAACTTCTAATCGTCCTGCCTCTTCTCCTGTGTCCTAGGGTTACTGGCATTCAACCAACAGAAGGATTAGAAATCAGTAGTGTTTTTTGAGCTTATTTCATAAACCAGGGAGCCCTCTGAGTGCAGAGTGTTGGGGAGTAGTGGCTGGTGAAAGCACCTTCGCCGTGCTCTCTGAGACAGGCTTCTTCCCCTAACTCATGCACTAGTACCTCTCATGGTGCAAATCTCAGGTCATGGTCACCTTGCTCGGTCCCCTGGCTTCTCTGCTGTCAGCCTCTGGGCAAAGGAGGAGAGTCTCCTGGCCAGGCTGCATCTCTCTTAAGATAAGCATAATTCCTAGGCTTAGCTGCTGTTCTTTGTTACGGGCTTTTTAGTTCCATAAAGACTAGCCACCAGGATCAGTGAGCGGCTTTCGAATTCCATAGAGACTAGCCACCAGGATCAGTGAGCGCTGGGCTTTTTAGTTCCATAGAGACTAGCCACCAGGATCAGTGAGCGTTGGGCTTTTTAGTTCCATAGAGACTAGCCACCAGGATCAGTGAGCGGCTTTCGAATTCCATAGAGACTAGCCACCAGGATCAGTGAGGGCCGGGAGTCTTCAGGCCAGTGCAACAGACACAGTGGGAGTGGCCCCCTTCCTCTGCACTCTTTTTCTTTTTTTTTTTTATTGTTTTTCAAGACAGGGTTTCTCTGTGTAGCCCTGGCTGTCCTGGAACTCACTCTGTAGACCAGGCTGTCCTTGAACTTGGCCTCTGCGCCCCAAGTGCTGAGAATAAAGGCGTGCGCTACCACTGCACAGCTTTTTTTTTTCTTCTTTTTAATTGAAACCAGGTTTTACTATGTGGAACTGACTTTGTGAACCAGACTGGCCTTGAACCCACAGATATCTGCCTTCTGCACTTAAGGCATTTGCCACCACCATTTTTGGGGGAGTTAAGTGTTTTCAATCCTCAGATAACATGAAAGTGCCTACTTGCATCAGTTAATCTCAGGGAACATTGGTACATAGGTGCTTATATGTATTTGTTCTTATAGAGCTGTCACTTAAAATAATATCATGCTTTTTCTTGAATATTTATTTTATGTACAAGTGCTCTGTCTGCGTTTCGACCTTTGTGCCAGTAGAGGGCGTCAGATCCCTTTACAGTTGTTTGTGAGCCACCATGTGGTTGCTGGGGATTGAACTCAGGACCTCTGAAGAGCAGTCAGTGCTCTTAACCGCTGAGCCATCTCTGCAGCCCTACGATATGATGCCTTACTTTACCATTTGCTGTGGCTTGAAGACATAAACTTTGTCTTCATCCCAGTGCTTAGGCAAAAGCAGGATGAGTTTGTGGTCACCTGAACCATATAGGCTTGTGCTTTCCACCTCTAAAACAATTAATAAAGCCTGTGTCACCTCACTGTGAACACGTGACTGTCACTTGGATTTTTGCCCCTGCAACATCTTTTCCTTTTTCAACAGTTCCAGTCATTCAGTCAGTACCGCTGCAAGACGGCCAAGAAGTCGGAGGAAGAGATAGACTTCCTTAGGTCCAATCCTAAAATCTGGAACGTGCACAGCGTCCTCAACGTGCTGCACTCCCTGGTGGACAAATCCAACATCAACCGGCAGTTGGAGGTCTACACCAGTGGGGGTGAGTATGGCCAGGATCTCCATGGCCAGTGGCTTCTGCTGTGTCCTGGTACTCACTCTGTAGACCAGGCTGGCCTTGAACTCAGAAATCCACCTGCCTCTGCCTCCCAAGTGCTGGGATTAAAGGCGTGTGCCACTACCGCCCGGCCATAACATGGATTTTAGGATTGAAATTAGGCCACTTGGTGTATATAGCCAGTGCTGGGCCCTTTCACCTGCTCTTCCTTCTCCTTAAATTACTGAGAACCATAACGTTCTAATTATTTATATGTCACCACTCTAGTTGTAGGTGTGAACCTGGAATAATGGAGCCTAAAATGAGGTAGACTAAAGTCTCATACAATAGCCAGCTTTATTTGGAGCATCAGACAATTTATCTTTCAAGATAGGGTTTCTCCTTGTACACCAGGCTGTCCTTGAACTCAGAGATTCATCTGCCTTTGCCTTCTGAGTGTTGAAGTGTCCCACCACCGCCAGACAGGAAACTTTTTTTTAAAGATTTATTTGTTTATTTCATATATATGAGTACACACTCTAGCTGTACAGATAGTTGTGAATCTTCATCTGGTTGTTGGGAATTGACTTTTAGGACCTCTGCTCCGGTAGACCCTGCTCGCTCTGGCCCAAAGATTTATTTATTATTATAAATAAGTACACTGTAGCTATCTTCAGACACACCAGAAGAGAGCGTCAGATCTCATTATGGGTGGTTGTGAGCCACCATGTGTTTGCTGGGATTTGAACTCAGGACCTTCAGAAGAGCAGTCGTGCTCTTACCCACTGAGCCATCTCTCCACCCTGGCAAAGAATCTTTTTAACAACAAAAGGTTTAATAAGGCTGGGCAGTGGTGGCGCGCACACTTTTAATCCCAGAACTTGGGGTGCAGAGGCAGGTAGATTTCTGAGTTGGAGGCCAGCCTGGTCTACAGAGTGAGTTCCAGGACAGCCAGGGCTACACAGAGAAACTCTTGTCTCGGAAACAAAACAAAACAAAAAAAATGTTTAACAAAAGTAAGATATTGGTTATGTGAAGTCAGCCCACGCCTATGCACTGCACCTGGGAGGAGCACAGAGGCACATTCCAAGAACAAACCAGGTTTAGAAGGAGCACACAACTGGTCTGGGTTCTCAAGATTCCCAGGCAGAGGTAATCCGTGCTATAGGGGCTTTGGCAGCAGCTGAGACTCTTACTGAGCGACATTCAGTGGCTAGGCCTAGCCTGCTTTATCTTCCCCGTGGAAACATCACAGCATCCGTCCCTCACAGGTGACCCCGAAAGTGTGGCTGGGGAGTACGGACGACATTCCCTCTACAAGATGCTCGGCTACTTCAGCCTGGTGGGGCTTCTGCGCCTGCACTCTCTTCTGGGGGACTACTACCAGGCTATCAAGGTGCTGGAGAATATTGAGCTGAACAAGAAAGTAAGTGCATCTGTCTGCTCTGCCCTGACTTCAAGAACACGAGTAGCCAGGAAACACAGAGTCCAGCCCGAAGAGTCTGCGCTTTGACGGTCTGGTTGGCTGAGGGTACTGAAGTGTGTACTCTTAGAGTCTGTGTCCTGACTATAGAACACAAGAGTGATAGCTCTTTACTAGTGTAGAATTAAAAGCTGGGCATGGAGGCTAGAGAGATGGCTCAGTGGTTAAGAGCACTGACTGCTCTTCCTGAAGGTCCCAAGTTCAAATCCCAGCAACCACATGGTGGCTCACAACCATCAGTAATAGGGATCTGTTGCCCTCTTCTGGTATGTCTGAAGACAGCAACAGTGTACCCACATACATGAAACAAATAAAATCTTAGGAAAAAAAGCTGGGCATTGGTGGTGCTTGCATTCTGGGGAGAGGAGCAGCAGGAGCACCACAAGTTCAAAGCCAGCCTAAGACCCTGTCTCCAAAAGCAAAAACAAATTCCTGAAAGACTTAGGTTTTTAATGTTTGTTTGTCCGTCTTTGGTTTTATTTTTTGGAGCCAGGTCTCACTGTATAGCTTTCACTGTCTTGGAACTTGATATAGATCAGCCTATCTCAAATTCACAGAAATGCCCTTACCTCTGCTGCCACTGAGCCCTGATGGCTTCATCCAGTTTGGGATGAGCAGGACTCATGGCTGCTGCTTCCTTCCACCTTCCTTTGCAGAGCATGTATTCCCGTGTGCCTGAATGCCAGGTCACCACCTACTATTATGTTGGCTTTGCGTATTTAATGATGCGTCGATACCAGGATGCTATCCGGGTCTTTGCCAACATCCTGCTGTACATCCAGAGGACTAAGAGCATGTTCCAGAGGACCACATACAAGTATGAAATGGTAAGAGAAGTCTGCAGCCACTGTCTTACCAGGCAGCCCACTCCTCAGCACCTGTGCCAACGGTTCTGCATAAACACTATCCAAAACTCGCTACTCTCAAAGCTACTTCAATACAGTTTAATTGGGTATACTTGTGGGATATGTGGTTATTAGATTCAGAGAGAGAAGTCGGAGCTAGGTTTGCTAACGCTTATCCTTAACCTTTTTTTTTTTTTTTTTTTTTTTTTTTTTTTTTTTTTTTGGTTTTTCGAGACAGGGTTTCTCTGTATAGCCCTGGCTGTCCTGGAACTCACTCTGTAAACCAGGCTGGCCTCGAACTCAGAAATCCGCCTGCCTCTGCCTCCCGAGTGCTGGGATTAAAGGCATGCACCACCACTGCCCGGCTGAAGCATATCTATCCTTAATCTTAATCTTTGAATTTGGGAAGCAGAGACACGTGGATCTCTGAGTTTAAGACTAACCTGGCGGTAGTGGGGAATAGGGGGTACTTTGGAGGGGAAACCAGGAAAGGGGAGAACATTTGAAATGTAAATAAAGAAAATATCTAATAAAAAAAATAGACAAAATTTAAAAAAAAAAAAAAACTAACTTTGTCTACAGAGTGAGTTCCAGGACAGCCAGGGCTATGTAGAGAGATCCTGTCTCAAAAAGAAAACCAGAATGTTTGTCATCCTTAACTATTTATCGTTTGTTTGTGATGAAAACTTTCTAACTATTCTTCAGGTTCTTTGGTTGATTTTTAGTTCTTTGAGACAGATTCCTTTGTGTAGCCCTGGCTGTCCTAGAATTTGCTTTATAGACCAGGCTGCCCTTGAACTCAGAAATCTCCCTGCCTGTCTCCTGAGTGCTAGGATTAAAAGTGTGCTCCACCACCCCACATGTCTTACAGTTCTTTGTAGATATAAATTGATATAAAACAGTGCCCCGCTGTGCTATATAGATAGAGCTCATTAATGCATTTTCAGCTTTTATAAGCCTATTCTCTGAACTCCCTCTGTCTACCTGGCTCACTTCTAGGCTCTTTATGATCTTTATCGACAGGTAGAGCCAGCTGCTGTCTTCCTGTTCGCAGCAGTCCTCCTGCTTCAGCAGCTTGGGGTCTGGGATTACAGGCCACACCACCCTTGCCTGTCCTGCATTTTTTAAGACAGTATAATGTTTTTCCTAATCACTTGAGAGTATTCATGCATGCAATATATCTTTATCATATTTGCTCCCAACTCCTCCCCTCTAACTCCTCCCAGAACCCCCAATACTCTTAACTTTGTATCTTTAGTTTGCTTATTTTTATTTTGTTATTTATTTATATTTAATAACCCAGGTAGTAGTTGTGCTGCCCATCTACTCATGGATGTGGAGTCATTGAAAACTGACCCTCTGTCAGAAGCCGTCAGCTGCTAAAGGCCCCTCAGCCAGGGGTCCGGGCCCTTGAGCTCCTCCCTGGCCCGTGCTGGGATGTTGACTGGCAGCAAACCACAGTTGCTGTCGTTTGTGAGCACAGGGACCCTGCTCTGTCCAGAGGGCACTCTGGTGTTGCAGAGCTCTTCTTCGTCTCTGACTCTTGCAGTCTTTCTGGCCCTCCCTCTCCTTGGTCTTGGGTACAGGGGATGCGATATAAATGCTCCATTGGTGGCTGAGCAGTCCACAAACTTTTCTCTGGATTTTGACTGCTTACGAGTTTCTTTGTTAACTGCCATCCATTCTACAATGGGATTCTTTGATAAAGTTGGTTAGATATAGATTTGGCGTTTTGATGCTATGCCCACTTAGCAAACTAATAGTAGTTGGTTCACCGCTGGGGCTTATTGGCTTCCTTACTGTGGGTTCTTTGCCTAATTTACAATAGCAGGCATACATTCTCTTCTGTGGAGCAGGCCTTAAATCCAGTCAGAAAGTGGTTGGTTACTCCTGTAAAAGTCATGCCGCTTTTGCTCCCATGGGTATATATTACCATACTAGTCATTATTTTAGCTTACAAGACTCAAAGCTTCTTTGTGTGTGTGGTGGTTGTGGGGGTAGGGGGCTTAAACTTAGGGTCTGGTGCTTGTTAGATAAGCAGTGTATCCTTGAGCCACATTCCCTGGCCCCCACTCAGATTATTTTGAGAGAAGGTCTCAGAAGAAGTTCCCCAGACTAACCTTTTTTCTTTTTGGTTTTTCTTTGGGTTTTTGAGACAGAGTTTCTCTGTGTAGCCCTAGTTGTCCTGGAACTCACTCTGTAGACCAGGCTGGCCTCAAACTCAGAAATCCACCTGCCTCTGCCTCCCAAGTGTTGGGATTAAAGGCGTGCGCCACCACTGCCGGGTCCCCAGACTAACCTTGCACTTAACTCTGTTGCCCTAGCAGGCCTTAAACTTGTCCCCTGCCTTAACCACTGGAATACCTTAGGACCAGCTCTTTTCTACTCATCTATACAGTTTGTTTATTTAGTTTCTGCATGTGAGAATGTGGTATTGCTTTTTGTTTGTTTGTTTGTTTTGTTTTTCGAGGGTTTCTCTGTGTAGCCCTGGCTGTCCTGGAACTCACTCTGTAGACCAGGCTGGTTTCTAACTCAGAAATCCACCTGCCTCTGCCTCCCAAATGCTGGGATTAAAGGGTGCGCCATCACTGCCCGGCTGTGGTATTGCTTTTCAACTGGATTTTTTTCCTTTTGCATGGCACGTGTCCTTTAGCAGGACTCTTTAGTACCTGCTGGCTAAGCGTTTCTTATCATGACATTTACCTTAGATTACTAACGGTTTTGTGATACGAGCCATTTAGATGGCTTTGGAGCTTAGCTTGATGGTAGAGCCTTTGCCTAGCATGATCAAAGCCTCAGATTCAGTCCTCAGCAATGAAAATAAACGACATTTGAAGCAGTGAGTGGGGGAGGATGGCTCAAGACTTGTTTCCTAGGCAGCGTGGATGGCCTGAGAACACTGGCTTGGGGGGAGATCAGTAGAACAGCATAGGCTGGGGGGGAGGGGGGTTCTGGCTTTGGTAGTCCTCCGTTATCCATGTAAAGGATTTTGTTTTCTGTCCGCATCAGAGATTTCTACTAAATCTTAGCAAGTGTTTAAGAATTGATTTTCCAGGACTCTGAGGCCAACTGGAAAGGTCCTGGGTTGGGTTCTAGAGACAACCAAAGAAGACTTGGCACTGGGTGTGAGCTTTGGGGTTGGTGTTGCCAGCTGTCTAGGAGAATACAGTGACTGGCGCGTGCGAGGCAACGTGAGATATGGTGCTGAGTGCAGGTGGGGGATGGCAGGTCCACGGTGGAATTCAGAAAGCGTATGTTTGACTTCTCCCAGATTAACAAGCAGAACGAGCAGATGCATGCTCTGCTGGCCATTGCTCTCACCATGTACCCCATGCGGATTGACGAGAGCATACACCTGCAGCTGCGGGAGAAATATGGAGACAAGATGCTGCGCATGCAGAAGGGGGACCCCCAGGTCTATGAGGAACTTTTCAGCTATGCCTGCCCCAAGTTCCTGTCGCCTGTGGTGCCTAACTACGACAACGTCCATCCCAACTACCACAAAGAGCCCTTCCTGCAGCAGCTGAAGGTGTTCTCTGATGAGGTGCAGCAGCAGGCCCAGCTCTCCACCATTCGCAGCTTCCTCAAGCTCTACACCACCATGCCTGTAGCCAAGCTGGCCGGCTTCCTGGACCTCACAGAGCAGGAGTTCCGCATCCAACTGCTGGTCTTCAAGCACAAGATGAAGAACTTGGTGTGGACCAGTGGCATTTCTGCCCTGGATGGCGAGTTTCAGTCGGCCTCGGAGGTGGACTTCTATATTGATAAGGTAAGGTATTCCCGGGGCCAGCCACCATGGTCATTCCACTTAGCCTTTCCAAGGTGTGAATGATGGGTGATATCCTTGCAGCGGATGTGTAGTAGGTTAGAAGTGTGAGTAGTACAAACAGGGAAAGGTGGTGGGGCCGCACCTCCAGCTGCAGGAGAAATAGTGGACAAGATGCTACTACAGGTGCAGAAGGGACTTCTATGAGGAACTTTTTAGCTATGCCTGCCCCAAGCTCCTGCCATCTGTGGTTTCCGTGGCGACACCTCACCTGCACTCCTGCTGATGGGCTTGTGTGTGACTTTGGATTGTTATGTAGACACGTGGACTTTTTTGAGAGATGGATGGGGTTTTGAACTTTGGGTCCTTCTGCCTCAGCTTCCCACCTGCCATTGTCTGCTTCACATAAGGCTTTTGTAAGTTAGCTATCAATGATATGTATGTAGTACATTTGTATGTATGTCTGGGTAGAGGCTGAGTTCTTTCTCAAGTATTAACATGGGAGTGGCTTCCTTGGGATAAGAAGTAGGCAGAATAGTGTTTTCTTCCTGTGACACTTTAGTGTCCTATTTAATGAGACCATGAAAGTGATTTTCTGTTGTTTTGTTGGTGCCGAGCTGAGCCTGTGCGTGTTAGGCAGGCACTCTACACTCTGCCATCTCCCATTGGAGATGGTCATTTCATTTTGTGAAGTTGCCCAGGAAGGTAACGGATAGATGGGGTTCTGAACTTTGATCCTCCTGCCTCAGCTTCCTAAGTAGTTGTGGTTATAGGTCTCTGCCACTGAACCCATTGTTTTGGTTACTTTCTATTGCTGTGACAAAACACCATCACATCACCAAGACAGTTTATGAAAGACTGTATTCAAGTATATGAACCTCTGCAGCCATTTTCATTCAAACCACCACACCCAGCCACGCTTTAGTTTTCAGTCATATTTTCCTCAGAAGCACAAAACAGTGAACATTTTATATGTCAAGTATTGCAGTCTCTCTCCCTCACCAGTTATTTCTCTTGATATATTTTATATATGTGTGTGGAGAAGCACATACATGTGGAGGTCAGAGGACATTTTGTAGGAATCCAGGTTATCCATCAGGCTTGCGCAGAAAGTGCTAACACTATGGCCCAGCTCAGCTCTCTCTGACTCTTAGGAAGAATGGTTTTAGGCTTGGAGCACGTGCTTGATATAGCTCTCTTGGGTATGTGTGTAATCGTGGAATAAATGGATCTGCTTGGGTTATCTCTTTTTTAAAAAATTATTATTATTATTATTATTATTATTATTATTATTATTATTATTATTATTAGTGTGTATATGTGGGCAAGCGACATGCCATATGGCATGTCAGGGAGGTTGGAGGACAGCTTTGTAAATGGATTCTTTTCCAGCTCTCAGTGGGCTTATGTGGCAGGTGTCTTTAATCACTGAGCCGTCTAGCTGTTCCGTAATTTGGTTTTAAGACCTTACTTGGAGCCAAGAGTAATGGCACTTGCTTTTAATCCCAGCACGTGGGGGAGGTGCATCTCTGAATTTGACATCAGCCTGATCTACATAGCAAGTTCCAGGATAGCCAGGGCTATACAGAGAAACCCTGTCTTGGAAAAAATAACAACGAAAGAGTACTCAACAAAAGACTAACAACAAAAGCCGCTCTTCCTGAGGACTAGAGCTTACAGCAGGCCCCCTGGGATCGATGTTTTTAGTCTCCTTGGCACCAGCACTCAGAATTGCTTACCCACATGCAGATACACACATCCACTCAGCATTTGGAATCATTTTTAAAGGGAGGTGGTGAGGCAGAGAGTAATAAAGACATTCTACGTCAGCCTCTGACCTGTGTGTGAAGTCCACATCCACTCAAACATGGACACACATGTGCGCACACATACCCTTCTCTACATTGTCTAGCCACTGGTTGCCCTCCCTTCTGCATTCATTCTCACTGTTTGACACATAGGTTCTGATAGCATCGTTGACTTGCTCTACCCACTCTGTCATCTCTTAGTGACTCAGCAGCTAATTCCTCAGGATCGGTTTAATAAAATGCTTCTCCCAATGTGGTCATTACAAGTCAAATCTTATTTTTATGTTTTGTTATTTGTATGTGTGATCTGTGCTGGGTGCAAGTGGAGGTCAGAGACAACTTAGTGGGTGTTGGTTCTTCCCTTCTATGGTGATGAGACAGGATCTGTCTTGTGTCTGCTCTCCTTGTGTCTCCACCTGCCATCCCACTAGGAATGCTAGATTACAGATGGTCAGATATCTGAAGCCATCTCCATAGCCCACGAGGCAGATTTTGCTGGGGCACTGTACTCAGATTAAATTAATTCTGTGTACATGGTTTAAAGGCCCTATGCCAATCATGCCTTGGGAGTGTTGAGGGCAGGGTGACCCTCTTTTATCCACCTCTCAAGTATTAGAATTACGTGTGTGTCCTGGCACTTACATGCTTGTGTTTCTCACTGCCTGCTAATGCTCCTCTTCCCCTAAACCTGGCTTTTGAAAATTAGTATAGGAGCTGAGTGTGCTCAGCCTATACTTAAGAGGCTCTGCATCTTAAGTTCGAGGCTAGCCTGCGCAGTCTGGATCCTCCCATAATAAAAAGTGAAGAGTGCTGGGGATAAAGCTAAGTACTGGGGGCAACACTGTACATGTTACTAACACTGGACACTATTGTGCTTTTCAGTTAAGTGGCTCCACACTAGGTGGCCCTCTCCTCTGTCCCTGCCTCCCGTCCACCACTACTAACCGCTTTTTCCCATAGGACATGATCCATATCGCAGACACCAAAGTTGCCAGACGCTATGGGGATTTCTTTATCCGACAGATCCACAAGTTTGAGGAGGTAAGGCATCTGAGAGTTAGCTAATAAGCTAGAAGATAGAAATGGGTCTTTAAATTTTTCCTCATCTTTATTTTTAAGAAACTTGTGATGGGCCCCTTTAACTTTCTAAGCTCGCTGGCGGCTTGGGAGCCGATTGGGCCCAGAAACTGCTGCGTCAGCCCTTTCTAGGGTATCTCCTTCCAAGATCTTGGTCTGTGGGTGGCCCTTCGAGGGGTGTCGCTCTCCTTGCCCTTCCTGGTATTTCCTAATAAGGGTGGATTTGCAGCTGCGCTCCTCCTTCCCCACTTGGGGTGTTCTCCTGCTCAGACAGGTCTGGCCAGTGTCTGGAGGCTGGAGGACTGGAAGCTGCTGCGTTTGACAGATCTGGTGCTCCGAGTCTTGTCCGTCAGGTCTATCTCTAAGCCACCTTGACCTGATACCTGGAGTCCTCTGACAGGGGCCTTGTTTCTTCAGGATTTTAACAGTCGGGCATTGTTTTTAACCCTCCAGCTGCCATGCAGCCAGAGGGGACTACTGTCTTCTAGCAAAAAGAGGTAGAAGCTCAACTAATCTAGCCACACGGTCCTGTCTGTGAAATGGGCAAAGTGGTCTAGGCTATGGGTTTGCCAAGCGAAGACAGGGAAAAAGACTGATGACTGCTTTGGGGTCCAAGGCTTTCTGTGGCCCTCCAGGTCTCAGAGGGGCTGCTGGGGAGTCTGGTTTCTTGATTGTGCACACGGTTGGGATGGGTCCCAAAGATTCCACATCTAATTTAGCTTTACTTTCCCATGTAGCTTAATAGAACCCTGAAGAAGATGGGACAGAGGCCCTGAAGATACTCACACACGAGTCAAGAACCTGTTTTGATATTTTGGACGGGAAGTATTCTTGTCACCAAGAAGCCTTACCTAAGTCAGCCATCAGCCGAATTGAAACTTGTTCAAATCAAGGACTGGATGTTTTAAGACGATCTCAGTAAAGGGTCTTTGTTGGAGCTGGGTTCGTGGTCTCATTATTACAGGCAGATCTGTGGCTCTGGCAACACTCCATTGTTTCCTGTGTATCCTGCTTTCCTGATGCATCAGACAGTGTGGAAGCTGAATTCTTTTACCCCTGTGTTTGTAACATACTTCATGCTTTATAGAACGTTCACATGTCCTGTCTGTTTTGTGCCCTACATGAGATTTAAATGATCCGCCAGAGTTTGCATAACATGTTAGTTGTGGGTGCTGTCCCCTTGAAAGAAACTCTGGGGCATCTCTTACTGTCAGGAATTGTGCAGAAAAGGCTTGGACCCCCTTCACCGGTACAGCTCAGGTTTTGTGCAGCTTTGCATTTTTTTGTTTAGAAAGTGTATCCCGATCTAATTTTATTAGTTCTTCTGTCCAGATTAGTACCTGCTGTATGTGGTAGAGGTGGGTGGGGTTTGAGACAGGGCTCTGTACAACAGCATGCCTTCACACATATCCTGCTGTCAGCTTTCCTTCTAGGATTATAGATTTTCATCATGGATTTTTTGGGGGGAAGGGGGCTCTTACAAAGCTTTACTTTATGAGTATGGATGTTTACATGTTTGTCTGTGTACTGTGTGTACAGTGCCTGCAGAAGCCAGAAAAGATCACTAGATCCCTCTTCATTGCTGAGCCATCTCTCCAGACCTTCCTGGCTTTTTGAAACATGGTCTTGATATGTGGCTCAGGCTGACGGAGCTAGCAAAGTAGCCCAGAATGGTCTGACTTGCAGTCATGCATCTTGGTAACTCCTGGTGGTTGGCAGCGGCTTTCCCTTCCCAGGTGTTAATGATGAGCGTGTTACCTTGGTGCCTTGCCTTGTAATCCTGTGCCTAAGCTTGGTGCCGAGCACAAAAGGTGACTGCAGGACAACTTGTGCTTTCTGAGCCAAGGGTAGGAACGGGCGGGATGCTGTTTATACCCATTTGTTGCCTGGCACACAGTGGATGCTCACTTGTTTATCCTCCCCCACATTTGGAATTCATAAGCGCCTCTCTCTCTCCCACTGATTTGCCTAATTCCTGCAAGCTATTAATGTAACCTTATGTGGAAGGAGGTCTGTGTGGACAGGGGTTATCCAGATGGGTTCTGATCTAGTGACAGGGATCTTGCAAGAGGCACAGTCATTGGAGTTCCCCAGCTGAGAGATACAGAGGCTCTCTCCTGAAGAGCCGACCTCCATCTTGATTTCAGGGTTTTAGCTTCCAAAACAATGTGACTTCTGCTCTAAGCCTCCGAGTGTGTTATGTGGTACAGAAGCCCTGAGGACATAGTAGAACTTAATGAGAAGAGTCAGTCCTTTATCCACAAGGAAACTGACCAGGTATTTCTAGGCAAGGAGGAGATCCATGTATGGAGAAACCAAATCCTATCTTTGGAGCTTAATCTTTGACAGGGTGATAAGTTATACTTACCATGGACAATGATATGACCTCTGGGGAATTATGGACAATGCCACAAGGGTAGTTTTGACCACGGTATGGTAGTGCATGTCTGTAATCCACACACTTGAGAGACTGAACGTGGTGGGTCAGTGACAGTTCAAAACTACCTTGCATTTTTCACAAGATGAGGGGACACAGTGATAGGGGTCCCTTTGCGCAGAACCCCGAAGGTAGATACCTGGGTAAGTGTTGACCTGCAGAGGAAACAAAGGCACTAAGGCCAGAGCACATTAGATGCTGAGGGACCACAGAAGGCAGCCAGTCGGTGCAGACGGCAGGGTCTGTCGGTGGTGGTAAGGGGGTGCAGCCTGCGTGAGGCTGGGCAGATGCCCCACCAGAGAGGTAGCAGAGCTCTTTGCCAGTTCCAGAGCTTAAGGGTGGAGTTGAGAGATGAACCCAGGTCAGCCCAGTGTTAAGTACTCTTGTCCTGGGACCCGGCTCCACTTTCCGAAGGGAAAAGGCCAAGAGCATTCTCTCCCTTAACAAGAAAAATATCCAAGCGCTTGTAAAACTCTTTGGGAATTCTCCAGGCTCTTCATCTGTGACCTTGGCGGAGCCTAAGACTGGAGCAAGGATCTGCTGGACTCCATGCCTTCCTGTCCAGGGCTAGTTCCTGGCTGGGGAGGGGATGCGCTCTGGCTCCTAAATATCTCCTGTTGTTCCTCCAGAAGCCCTGGCACTGGGCAAAGGTGGCTCCCCTGGGCTAATCTTTTCCCTGTTTTGTTTTGTTTTGTTTTGTTTTGTTTGAGACATGGTTTCTCTGTATAACTCTGGCTGTCCTGGAACTCACTCTGTAGACCAGGCTGGCCTCAAACTCAGAA
>NW_022196893.1:9792991-9804967 GCF_008632895.1 Mastomys coucha
CTCAGAAATCCGCCTGCCTCTGCCTCCCAAGTGCTGGAATTAAAGGCGTGCGCCACCACCGCCTGGCTCCCCAGTTATTTTTAAAAATCAGTTTTTAGGGCTGGTCATGATGGCATTACATCACTTGGGAGCTTCTCCCCATCCCCCCAGATTTCTAAAAATGTGGTGCTGCACACCTTTAATCCCAGCATTTGAGAGGCAGAGACAGGTGGATCTCAGGTTTTTGGTTTTTCAAGACAGGGTTTCTCTGTATAGCCCTGGCTGTCCTGGAACTCACTCTGTAAACCAGGCTGGTCTTGAACTCAGAAATCCACCTGCTTCTGCCTCCCAAGTGCTGAGATTAAAGGTGCGCGCCACCTCTGCCCGGCAGATTTCTGAGTTTTAAGGTTAGCCTGGTGTACAGAGCAAATTCCAGGACAGCCAGGGCTACATAGGGAAAACTTGTTTCAAATAAATTTTTTTTTAAATTTGTTAGGGAAGCACCTGTGTAGGATGGTTTCTGGGAATCCTACTATATGGGTGCTGGGATTGAAGTTTTCAGGCAAGTGGCAAGTACTTTTCGTACTGTCCCTTGGGTCAGCCTGACAGCTAGGACGACTATACAGAGAAACCCTGTCTTGCAAGCAACAAGAATAAACATAGTCCCTGGGCTAACACTGGAGTTGCAAGTTTTCTCTTTCCTATCTCACGCTGGATCAGGGACTTGGAGAGATGGCTCAGTGATTAGGAGAAAATACTGTCTTAGAATCTAGGTTCATTTCCCAACACCCACATTAGTGGCGCAGAACTCCCTGTAAATCCAATTCCAGGGGGTACCTGGCCATCTGGAGGCACATGTCACATATAAACTAAAAGCCTTATACATATACATAAATAAAAATAACAGTTGAGGGCTTTTTTCCAGATCAGCAGTAGGCTGACTGACATGGCTTCCTGGCCCTGTGCTTGCCTTACCCAGGGTCACACACACACACACACACACACACAGTGTGTGTGTGTGTGTGTGTGTATGGCTGGCTCCAGGTCATCCCTCAGCCCAGTGGCCGTCTGTGCTTGGCAGCCAGCAGCTCCGGTGTGGGGCGGGCACAGCTGAACTCTGCCTGGCACAGTGAGGAATGCAGTGAGCTGAGCAGCTGCACCCAACATGCAGGGGCTTGGTTCTGCCTTGCCCGGAGCAGAGCAAGCTGGCTCAGAATCCTTCCATACATGGCCAGAGCAAGTGCTTTGTTATCAGGGAATGAGAGTTCTGGGTGGAGCTGGTTACCAGAAGGTTGTGAATCAGTAAGAGAAGGCAGCACAGCAGAATGTGGTGGTGGCCAGGTTTAAGCCCTGCCTGCCACTCTAGCTGTGTGATTACAGCCCAAGTTACTATTCACTGCTGTAGTTTCTCGGCTATAAGATGGGAAAGGCACCACCTGCCTCACGATTGTGCTGATGAGCAAATTACATAAAGTTCTTAGAACGGCCCTCACTATGTAATTAGGAAATGAAAGCCATTATTAGCATCTTGTGAACTTGACAGTCATAGACTAGGCAGAAAGGTCATGTGTGCCACAGCCAGGCAATGTCACGGTAGAGCAGGGACCCGAGCCCTTCCAACAACACCTGAGGGCTTTTCCCAGTCTGTTTCTCCAAGGACCAGATGGAGGACCAGGGCACAAACGTAGCACATGAGGAGACTTTGGGAGACTCTGGGTCCCACTTCCTGCAGTAAAGGAACTGTGGGTGCAGAGGCCAGGTCACCAAGAGGCTGGGGCACTCGCTGGAGCAGCTCAGCAGCCAGCAGGCACGGAAAACTTCAGGGAATGTGGATGTTACAGGGGACAGGGTTTCACTCTAGGGACTGCTAGGTGGGAGAAGCCCAGTTTCCTGACTCACAGTGAGGTGATAATGAGTCTGATGAGGAGGCAGGAATAGCCAGAGGGAAAGTAGGGAAAGAGCCTGTGTGAGCCTAGCAAGGTGCCAAGAGTGTAACAAAATGGAAAGAAGGAAGCCAGTGGTGATGGCAGTGCACGCCTTTAATCCCAGCACTTGGGAGGCAGAGGCAGGCAGATCTCTGAGTTCAAGGACAGCCTGGTCTACGGAGTGAGTTCCAGGATAGCCAGGGCTACACAGAGAAACCCTGTCTAAAAAGAAAACAACAACAACAACAAACAAACAAAAACAAAAAAAAATGGAAAGAAGGAGTCAAAAGCTGGGATTAGAATCCCAAGCTCTAGACACCCCCTTAACCCCCCAGGTGGCTAGAGCTGGCTCCTCAGCAGCCTCTGAAGGCCTTGGGAGCCTTCAGGCCTCAGTGTTTCTCCTCCTTTTTTCTTTCCTCACTCTGCCTCTTCCACATTGTACTGTGAGCCTAAAATAAGAGTTAACATACTGTTATCAGTCTAAGTGATGGTGTGTGCCTAAGGCCTGCATAGAATGTAGAGTCATAGAGCAAGAGCCATAAAGGATAGTGGGATGTCCTCAGAAACCAAGCCTGCCTGCCTGATCAGTGTCAGTGGCTGCTCGTTCCCACCCAGCCTGCGCTGCACATAGGTCAAAGCTGGCCTTCCGGGATTTTGAGAGGTTCCAGGAAGCAGCTGAGATGCAGGCTGGGGACCTACCAATGTCAAGGCCCAAAGCCTGACCAGCAATTTCCTGAGGTTTTGCTGGAGGGGGTGGGGATGGGAACCAGTAGTGTCTCCCAGCAGGCTCTACATTCCTGTCAGCCTGTTGTGAAGCCAAGCATTAGCTGATTTCTGGCTCCACCCTAACCCTGGCCAGGTTCTTTCCTCCTGAATCCACTACCCAACCTCTACAACTGAACTGGTGAATTCTGAGCTGAGAGGTGACTTCCTCTTCCGATCAGAGTTGGGGACTCGGAACCTGGAACCTCCAGGGTCCTCATCCTGGTACAGCCCCTTCAGACTAGGAGACTTGTGCATTCACTTCGCAGAGCCCCTGCTATCTCTACGCAGTCAGTCAGTTGAGCCCCCCAACTCTTGGCCTTTCTACCAGCTCCTGTCTCCAGGGAAGGTGACATAGCTCTGTGTATCCTTCATATCCCACCAGTGAACTGGTGTCCTGGGTAACCTGGGGCTGAAACCCACCCTAACTCCTGGATCTTGGACAGAAAAGTGTCACTTTTTGTTTGTGACAGGAAGAACTACTGGCTCCGTGCTGCGCAGAGGCAGGCAATTGGGAAACAAACAAACCCTTTCCTGTGTGTGACAGTCCTTTCCTTGTCACCTAATCTTCAGAGAGGCCACCTTCCTGTATCAGGAAAGCTCGAGAACCATTTCCGCTCTGCCCGCCTTTGGCTTACAGAGGGGCCGGCCTCACTCAGAGGGAGAGGGCTCCCCTGTGCAGCTGCTGTGCAGACAATGCTAAATCAAGTCCTTCCACTCATTCCCCTCCAGGTAAACGTCCTAATGTACTGCACACACAAGTCGGCTTCTAGGGCCGTATGGGGCCATTAGCACATATGACTGCCGAAAGTGGGGAGAGAAGCTACTAGAAGGCCTCAGTTGGAGGTTTAGGGGATGTCAGCCCAGGCTTGGCCTTTGACACATCTTAAGGCAGGGCCTCCATGTAGCCTCCATGTAAATGGAACATCCCAGGGGGACTTTTTTTTTTCTTTTTTTTTTTTTTGGTTTTTCGAGACAGGGTTTTTCTGTGTAGCCTTGGCTGTCCTGAAACTCACTCTGTAGACCAGGCTGGCCTCAAACTCAGAAATCCACCTGCCTCTGCCTCCCAAGTGCTGGGATTAAAAGCATGCGCCACCACTGCCCAGCCCAGGGAGGCTCTTGTTCAGTAGCATCCTGGAAACTAAATCTGAATGGTGACAAGCAGCTCTGCAGCTCTCCAGTAGGGACTTGGACACAATGTCTGCTCTGGTTTACCAGGAATACTTTTTTTTTTTTTTTTTAAGACAGAGTTTCTCTGGGTAACTCTGGCTCTCCTAAAACTCTCTCTGTAGACCAGGCTAGCCTCAAGCTCACAGATCTTTTTGCCTTTGCCTCCTAAGTGCTGGGGTTAAAGGTGTGTGTGTCACCATCACCCAGCTACAATGAACTTCATGATGATGTTTTCACAGTTGTATGTGAAGTATTCTGATCATATTCACCCTCATCACCCTGACTTGTCCCCTATCTGACTCCTGGTCACCTTCCCAGCTCCCACCTTGTCCCCTTCTCTTTCGTGTATGTGTCCTGTAACCCTGTGAACTTGAGTAGAGTTATTTACATGAGCTTATGTAAGGGGTTATGTCCTAGAACATGGGCCCCTCACCAATGGCTACACCTTTGAAAACTTCCACTAACTCCCCAGGGGTGTGTCCGATGACAGGTCTCTGACCCCAGAGTCGTTATAAAGTGCAGTAATATATGTTAGCAGTGTCTGGACTACACTTGATGCCCTATAGTTTGGCCGCTTGCATTATTTAGCATCTTTGTCCAATGGGCATACTCCTGTGTACAAAAAGTAACCCAGTGTGGGCGACCACTGAAATGCAACTTTAGGGTTGACCCTTAGTCTCCTGCAGAAGTGAGAGGACCCTCAAATCCTTCACCCATTTTCTCATCATATCCCTCATCATCTTTGTGTGACAGTTGTCTGTAACTGCTTACAGATCTGTCTTCCACACTGTCAGTTCTCCAGGGTAGGCGTGTGGAAATTCCTGTCTGATCTCAGCACGAACATTCCCTTTGGGGTCCTTCTCATTCGGAGGGTGAGTTCTGCGAGAAGACCTGAAGGCCTGGCTTGGGAAAGCAGCAATGGGCATCTCAGAACAGCCTGTAACCTCAACAGGAGTCTGCCGCATAGGAGAGGGGGTTGGGCTCCCATGATGAGCACCCTGTGCCTCTGAATAAATCTCTTCTCCCTTTGCTCTGTTCAGTATGTCAGGGGAGCTTGCTAAATGTTGGATCTTTCAGTAGATTCTTTGACTCGGGGCAATCCCAGAAAACAAAGCTTGCTCAGTGACAGACAGCACAGGGTCCACTCTTCTCTCCAGAGCTTAGTTCAAGGGTAGCTCCCTTTGTCCAGTCCCAGGAAGATTTTCTAGAATGTGGTAGGTAGGGGCAGGATGGTCTCCAGGCCAGGCCTATCTGGCATTCCAGGCATCAGGCTTCCTCAGGGCAGGCTAGCAAGTGTCCTAGCAAATCCTGGGCTGCACCCAGAAGGATGGAGAAGGGGAGGGAGCTGCCATCCTGCTCCTGGGCATCCCCCATGCCTGCTACTGGCCCTATCCCTGCCCTGCCCCAGGCTCTACAAGGCTCCCATTGTCTATTGCTTTGCCCTGCTGACTCCCAGGGAGCTCAGAGTCTGGGGGACAGCTTGGGTGGAAAAACTGAAGATCACACCAGAAGAAGCTATGGAACTTGAGGAATCCTAGGCTAAGAACCGGGAATCTGAGGGTCAAGGCCCCTTAGAAATGCAGTACAGATTAGGCCACAGGTGGTCTGGCTCCAGTCTGTCCACCCCAGAGAGATGGTTGTGTGCACACAGCCAGCTCCCTCCTCTTCCTTTACCTCCCCCCACCCCCGCCTCTGTCTTTCTCTGTCTCTCTATGTGTGGTTCTCTCTTTGAATCTCTCTGTCTCTGTGTTTCTGTCTCCCTGAATCTCTTTCTCTCTCTCTCTCTGAGCCCCTCTTCCCCCATCTCTTTTTCTTATGAAGCTGTGTTTGCTCCTGAGTTACTCACCTTCCCAGTGATTTGCCTAAGGCCCTTGGTTGCTGAGTGGACAGATTTGTGTGTCCTTGTTTGGGGCTGGCTTTATTTTCCAATCAGAGCCTAGGCATTGGGAGTGTGCTTGAGTAGAGGGAGGGCCAGGGTGAATCCTCAGCGCTGCAGGAATAGTAATAGCAACTATGAAAAATGCCTGCTTTCCTCCCAATGATGTGTAAGCAGTGCTATATTGATAGGGAAAACTTAAAATGGCATTTTCCTGTGTATGTGTGTACTGTGGTCATGTGGGTTTGTGTGTTTTGGGGGGTGCTCATTCACATGGGCGCAAGGCCAGAGGTCAATACTGAATATCTGCCTTGGCCACTCTCTACATTGTTGTTATTGTTTGTTCATTTTGTGTGTAGAATGGGTGTGAATGCTACAGCACAGATGTGGAAATCAGGACAACTCAAGAAAGTCACTTCTCTCCTTCCATTGTGATTAAACTCGGGCTTCGTAGCAAGTGCTCTTATCCACGGAGTCATCTCCCTGGCTCTGTCACATCTCCATATCTATCTATCTATCTGTCTGTCTATCAGTCTTTCATCTATCTAGCTTTCTATTACCTGTCTATCTGTCTGTCTATCTATGTATCTATCTATCTGAGATGGAGTCTCTACATAGCTCTAGCTGTCCTGGAACTCATAGCGATCCTCCTGCCTCTGCCTCCGCCTCCTGAGTGCTGAGATTAAAGGTGTGTGCTAACACACACACACACACACACACACACACACACACACACACACACGCCTTATTTTAGACAGGGCGTCTCCCTGACTTTGGGTAAACTGGCTGACCTATGAGCTCTAGGGAATCTCCCTGTCTCTGCACATCAGTGTCGATGTTATTTTTGTTGTTAGTTTAGGAGGCTTGAACACAGGGCCTCATGCTTCAGGATCCAGCACTTTGCCTGGTCTGAGTCTCAGGATGTAGTTCAGTCTGGCTGTGAATGTGCAACCCTCCAACCCTAGCCTCCCACATAGCCAGAACTGTGCCTGACTTCCCATAGCATCTTTTGAAGCCACTGTGTGTTTTTGTATCAGCCGGCTGGGCTGAAATGTAATCTGAACAATCAGCTCATTTTCAGAGCTTTGCTTTAGTGAAGATCAGTGCTCGTACAGGAGCACCTGGGATATCTCATTTGAAAGTCAGTCCTAGAAATCGGCCTGCTGTCTCACGGGTGGGGCACCCTTGCCTTTTACTCAGGCTGATGTCAAGCCTTGCACAGGTGACATTTTATCCAAGGTCTTCCAGGAAGTCCCAGCCAAGAGAGCAGTTGGTATGTGGCTGTGCCAGACAGGTACCTGTTCCCACACCTAGAAACACAACACACAAAGCTACCCATGGCTCTAAGATGGAAGATGCTTGGGCCTCTGAGCAGCTGCATTATCATGTGGCTAGGTTCAGAGACCAGAGGATCCTGGGTGGCAAGAATGTTCTGTTTTGTTTGTTAGGGTTTTATTTATTTTTTAGACAAGGTCTCACTGTGTAGCCCTAGGTGGCCTGGAACTCACAAAGATCTGCCTGCTCCTCCTCCGAGGTGCTAGACTAAAGGCCACAATAATATTCATTGCCCCTCGGCCCTCTCTAAAAGATCTACCATGTGGCTCCTTCTTGGGGGAAGGAGGAGGATGAGGGACCGGCATTGAGCCTAAGGCCTTCTGATTGCTAAGCAAGGGGTCCACCTTTGACTTACCATCTGAAGTCCATTCCTCTCCTTTTCATCTCTCTGAAACTTATCTTGACACTTGTGTGCGCAAATAAATGCGAGCCCTGGGAAGTAGGTTATTAGTTCATTCCTTCTTACCAGCGTTAATTAAATGTTCCCCTCTCCCATGCTCAGTAGGGTTTTGGCTGTTCTTTCTGATGGTTGGTTTTCATTGCCAATACACAAACACCTGGCAGACATGCATCTGAGCCCTTCTGTGAGTGGGAAGGAGATGTGGCTCGAACTCAGGTGGTACCACCTCTTTTAGTCATCCTACTGCTGAAGAGACACCATGACCTAGGCAACTGACAGAAGAAAGCATTTAATTGGGGGTTTGCAATTTCAGAGGACTTCCCATGGTTGTCACAGCATGGAACAGCAGCTAAGCACTTACATCGGATCCACAAGCAGGAGACAGAGAAAAACGAGAGTTTGGGCCTGACGTGGACGTTTGAAACCTCAAAGCCGACCCTTGACCCTCGATGACACACTTCCTCCAACAAGGCCACACCTCCAAATCCTTCCTAAATAGTTCCACTAACTTGGAACCAAACATTCCAATGTAAGAGCCTATGGGGGCCATTCTCATTAAAATTACCATCCCATCCCATACAGCCCAGGGCTGAATGAAAAGGGAGAAATGAGGCTGGGGAGATGGTTCCATGGGTAAGAGCATTTACTGTACAAGCATGAGGACCAGAGTCTGCATCACCATGAGAAACTGCAAGTGTCGCCACAGCTGCCTGTAACCTCAGTGCTATGGGGATGTGGATGGAGACAGGAAGATGACTGGAGTCTGCCGGCTGCCAGCTTAGTTCCAAAATAAGGAAGAGCCCGTCTCTAAAGACTGTGGTGGAAAGGGATAGAGCAGGGAGGGCACTGGCAGCCTCCCCTGGCCTCTGTGTGCGTGTGTGCACATGCCAGTGTGTTACATCACACAGAGACAAAAGAGAAGAGGCAGAAAACCAGCAAAGCACCCACGTCATCACTGTCAGCCTCCTGCTCAGGACGCAGCGGTAGCAACTCCTCACGTTCCTGCAGCCATCACACTGCGAACCAACAAATGTTCGCCCTTCCTTCCTTAAGCTGCTGAAAGAGAAAGGAATACACTATTGCAGCTATACATATACATATATATATACACAAAATTATTTAATGTATATTGTAGCTGTACTCAGACACAGCAGACAGAAGAGGGCATCTGATGGTTGTGAGCCACCATGTGGTTTCTGGGAATTGAACTCAGGACCTCTGGAAGAGCAGTCAGTGCTCTTAACTGCTGAGCCATCTCTCCAGCCCCCTGTTGTAGCTTTTAAAACCTCATTCTCACCAGGCAGTGGTAGCACACGCCTTTAATCCCAGCACTTTGGAGGCAGAGGCAGGCAGATTTCTGAGTTTGAGGCCAGCCTGGTCTACATAGTTAATTCTAGGACAGCCAGGGCTGCACAGAGAAACCCTGTCTCAAAAAACAAAAAAAACAAAAATAATAAAATAAACAAACCAAAACCAAAAAACCCTTATTCTCATCATCCTTCACGGCCCTTCTGCCAAGCAGGTTGACTGGCAGAATGGTAAACAGAAGGCACAGCCCCCAGTTCCTGCCCAGTTCAGCCAGAAACCGGCTCTGGCTCTGGCCACTCTACCCACATTGCTCACTCTTTCTCTTAACCCCACCCACCCCCTTTGAGTCTGGGAATGTAACTCAATGCCTTGCACATGCTGGGCAAACATGATAGCACTGAGCTGCATTCCCAGGCTCAGTGAATGACATGAAAAATAAGATGACATAGCTCATCTGGTAGAGTGCTTGGATAGCAAACACACAGGGCCCTGGATTCAGTCTCCAATATGGTGTAAATAGACTAAAACACATACATACATACATACATACATACATATCAAAAGTGCTAGCTAGCTGTGGTAGCTCATGCCTTTAAGCCTGGTGCTTACAGGGCAGAGGCAGTCAGAGCTCTGAGGCCAGCATGGTCCATAGAGCAACTTCCAGGACAGCCAGGACCATACAGAGAGACCCTGTCCAAAACCAAGCAAAACAAAACTGCTAAAGACCCTAAGTCCTAATCCTGAAATCATGGCTTCACCTTAACTTTGGCCGAGGGGCCAGCCCTGCTTATCTGTCTGTGGCTCCTGAACCTCACCTGCAGACAGGGACTCAGCCTCTACCCACACGATGATTGACCGTCTACACTGCATTTTTACCACCATTAACACACATGGTTACCTACAAGCCTGGGATTCAGGCAGAGCAAAGATTACTGTCCCTGCCTTTACAGGGCAGAAATTGGGGCTCATTGGGCTGAGGTGTCTGGCCTGCACTGGTCCATCCTTCATGACACAGCAAGCTGACTCAGGCAGTGGGTTTATGAAGCCCACAGATGACTGTTGGGGGCTAAGAGCTGAGCTGTGTACGCTATCATTAAAGCAATGGAGATCGAGGTCAGATGAATGGCAGTGGGTGACCTAAAGGCAGCCCTTTAGGACAGCAGTACAGCCATTTCTGGGATTTTAAATATTTTGGACAGGGTTTTGCTACTTAGCTGAGGCCGACCCCCAGAATCAAGATCCTCTTGGGTTTTTAGTGAGGATCCTGGGTGATGTTTGATGAGGCGGAAGAAGCTAGTTTCAAGATCCAATCCTAAGTCTTTGAGTGTGTGCAAGTGCTTGGGACCCTGATTCCATAGGGGACCGGCAGGAAATGGTGAAGGCAAAATGCTGGTCTTTTAGCTATAGACAAACTCAGAGGTGTGAAGCTGGCCCACGCAACTTCAGGCCCTGTATTGTGAAATGTGATTCTGTGGGCTTTGAGGAAGCAGAATTCAGCCTCTTTGGTGATTGACAAGTTAGGTATAAAAGTTTCAACCCCTTTCATATTATTGAGTCCTAGTATCAATTAACTCATGGATGTCAGGCATACATACATTACTTTTTTAAAGGTTAATTTTGAGCGGGGCAGTGGTGGCGAATGCCTTTAATCCCAGCACTTGGGAGGCAGAGGCAGGCAGATATCTGAGTTTGAGGCCAACCTGGTCTATAGAGTGAGTTCCAGGACAGCCAGGTCTATACAGAGAAACCCTGTCTTGACCCCCTCCCCCTCCAAAAAAAAAAGTGTGTGTGGGTGTTTTGCCTGCCTGCATGTCTGGGTACCACATGCACACAGTGCTTGTGGAGTCAGGCAGTGTCCCATCCCCAGAACTGGAGTTGCTGGCCAGTTTCAGACTGAAATCCAACCCAGCAGACACAAGAGCAGCAAGTGCTCTTAACAGCTCCATACATTTATTTATTCTTGTGTCCACAGTGTGTTTTTATGGTCGTAGAGGCATTGTGTGCCATGACACCTGTGTGGAGGTCAGAGGTAAGCTTCTTTGAGTTGGCTTTCTCTTTCCATCTTGTGGGTGTAGACAATTGAATTCAGATCAGCAAGTTCAGACTTTACCTGGTGAGCTATCTGACTGGCCTTATTTATTCGGAGACAGTCTATAACCTTGTCTTGGAACTCACTATATATCCAGTGGGCCTCCAACATCCAGAGATCCCACTGACTCTTTTGTTGTTTTGTTTTTGGTTTTTTTGAGACAGGGTTTCTCTGTGTAGCCCTGGCTGTCCTGGAATTCACTCTGTAGACCAGGCTGGCCTCAAACTCAGAAATCTGCCTGCCTCTGCCTCCCAAGTGCTGGGATTAAAGGCATTCGCCACCACTACCCAGCTTCCACCTGACTCTTGATTGTTGGGATTAAAGGTAGCCACCATACCAGGCTCCAATTTTTTTTTTTTTTTTGGACACAGTTTTAGACTGTAGCTCAGGCTAGCCTGGTACTATTGTAATGGAGGCTATCCTCAGGTTCTTCCTGCCTCATGCCATGTATGAACACTTGAGCCATTCTGCCCAGTTTTATTTTTGAAACAAGTTTCTTGTAGCCCAGGATGGCAGGCACCTCTTGGGTATAAACTAGAAGGCTCTCTCTTCATTTTTAAGATATGAAACTATAATTCAAGGTGACCCAAGATCACATGGCTGGGGAGTGAGGGAACCAGGATTTGAGCCTGGGTTGATAAAACTCCAAAATCCTGTTCCAGATGACTAAGACCCTGTTTGTTCCCTCAAGAGGGAGCAGTAGACTCATTCCTACAAGCTACACATAGGTCAGAGTGATGTCACCGTCCCTGCAGCCCGATTCATCAGCCTGAGTTTAGTTAGGAAAGGTCTCTGGGGGAGGGGTCTCCTGGTGGGGTCTTGAAGAAACTAGCAAACCAGACGATGAAGGGGGGAAAAGGGGGGACCAAAGCCAGCTGTGGCCAGAACACACCATTAGACTGAGTCGTCTGTGTCTGTTTCTAAACCAGCAAGAGCCCAGCCCACCGCCATTCTAAAAGTTGAAGAGACAGAGCCCCAGAAGGATTTATGATCGCCTAGTTTACACAGAGACGGGGAACCATAAAGAACCAGCTTGGTTATGGGATCTCCAGCCTGTCACACTACATAGCTTTCTGGTCTAGTGGTAGTAAAGGGTTTTGGGTTCCCTAGGCTGATGGTAAATTAAGGTGTT
>NW_022196893.1:9805045-9811592 GCF_008632895.1 Mastomys coucha
GGAGGGTGATCGGAGTGTTGTAGCGGGGTGGGGCATGGAAGAAAGCTGGTGGCCATCTGGAGGTTTGGATCTGTGGGGAAAGTGCCTCGACTTTCAGACCAGGCGTGGGTGTGGTCCAGAGAAGTCAGTGAGGAGAATTCTGAAGGTTCTTTCCTAAGGGTGAGCTTGAGGCAGGTTCGCCGCAAAGAGTGTCCCGCCTCTTGGGGTAGGAGGGCCTGGGGAGCCTGCGGGGTGGCGTTGGGGAGGGGCTAGCCAGCGAGGAGTTGTCCTGTCTTCCAGGAGGGGCTCCCCACGGGAAGGGTTGACTCGGTCTGGAGGATAGGGACTATGGTGGGGTGTCCGCCCTTCCGGGGAAGGGGCTCGACGGCGGGGGCGGGGCCGCAGGGTGGGGCCCCATCCTCCTCGCGCTCCCCCGCGACGCGGGAGGGCAGGGGCGGGGACGGAGGCGGTGGGCGCCCGAGGCCGGCCCACAATGAGCACAGCGGGCCGCGGTGAGTAAGCGGCGGCCGGCCGGGCCGGGCCACGCGGGGCGGAGGCTGCGCGGGCAGGTCGGGGCAGGCTGGCCGGGCGGGGTCGGGAGCCGAGTCCTCAGCCCTAGCCGCGCCGGAGCGGAGCGAGGACACCGAGGCCCCGCCCCGGCCGCCGGTGGTGCCCGGACCTCCGAGCCGCGCCGCAGACACAGCCGGAAACTGGCCCCGCCGGAGCCCGAGACCCAGCCTAGTGCCACCTGACCCCGAGCCGGAGCCACACGAATCGGAGCCCGAGTCCGAGCCCCAGTCCGGGCCGTCCGAGCCCGGCCTGGCATGGCGGGGCCGCGGGGCGCGCTCCTGGCCTGGTGTCGCCGCCAGTGCGAGGGCTACCGCGGCGTGGACATTCGCGACCTGAGCAGCTCCTTCCGGGACGGCCTGGCTTTCTGCGCCATCCTGCACCGGCACCGGCCCGACCTGCTGTGAGTGCCTGGGGCGAGCGAGCTAGCACGCGGGGCTGGGGACCGCCGCCCCCCTCAGTGACGCGGTGGCACGCGCCGCCCTGAGAGGTCTGGGACCTCACACCCGCCGCCTCTGAGCGCGGAGCAGGGCCACCGAGACCCCCGAGAGCGTGCACCCCCTCCCCCACCTCGGGCCACTGGTGTCAGGCTCTGACCTCTAAGAGGGAACTCTGACCCGTCCTTAGGGACGTCCCTGCTGTAGGCTCCAGCAGACATACTGAGCCTCTCTTCCTCCATTGGCGGTAAAGCGTAGTAGCCCCAAACTTGACTGTAGGGGGATGAGACTATGCCACTCCCCCAATTAGGCTTCCTTTAAGTTCGAGCTGGTGAGAGCAGATTCCGGGGTGAAATTTACATCTGTAAGGGCAACCTACCGGAAAGGGTCCTCAGAAAGAATCCTGCGCCAGATCACTTCCTACCTGAGAGAAGCTGCCAGGCTTCGGCTTTATTCACTTCCCCATCCTTCCCTCCTTTAGAAGCCTAGCCCCATCCCTTTCTATATATAAGCGTCTATCATCCGACATGGCAAGTCCCATATTTTGTGGGACTCCCATGGGAATGTAGGTCATTAGTTTTAATTCTCTCCTCAGCTGGTTTGCCATTTACATTTAAAGCACAAAGAACCTAGAGGGATGGAGGAGGGAAGCTTGTCATCTGTAGGGCACTAACCCCGTTTCTGGCACAGGGCTCCTAGATAAATGGCTGTCAGGTGACTGCGGGCACACTATTTCCCCAAACCACCTCGACTAGGAATCTGTCTAGGTGTATGCCCCCCGCGGCTCGGCTGTTCACAGTGGGGCACAAAGATGGGGTGGGGAAGACTAGTACAGCTGACACCCGCCAATCTATAGCTTCCAGCTGGAACATGGGTCCCTCCTACCCGAGCTCCTCTGAAGGGTCTCCTCGGGAAATGTATTCAGACCCTCAGAACAACTGAGGGCGGGCTTCTACTCAGCTTTCTTCCCATAGCCCCGGAACCTCTTTCATTCGTTCATTTATATATTCATAAAACAGAGTAGTAGTTCATCTAGTGCCTGTCTTCCTTTTGCTCCAGGTTTCAGTAGCAAATCTCATAAATCAAATAGAACAGTTGGTCCTGTTGTATTTACAGACCCTGGGAACCTCCCCACCCTCACCCCCTCACTTGTTTCCATAGGACAGGGTGTGGGAGGGCCTGAAAGCATTGCCCAACTCTTAGTTGGTTTGCTGTGTTCAGTGGTACAATGTTCCTAGGGCCCTGGAAGATGGAGTTTTGAGAATGTGGATGCAGAAGAGAGCCAGGTTTTAAAGCCATGGGACCCGGTGCTAACAGATTAGGGTAGTGGGGCTTGGACCTTGGACTTATAGTAATGGAGGATGATGCTGGGCTTGGCCCTGCCTTGGAGTTGACTCTGTGGTCTTCTGTTTTTGTTGGGGCCTAACCCTGAGGGGCGAGGTTAGGATGAGGCTCGAGGGAGGAGACTTGGTGTCAGGCTGCTAGATGCTGAAGCCCAGGCTCTAAGTGCTAGCTGTCTGGTGCTAATGTTTAAGCCCTGGAGAAAATCATCAGTTCTCTGGGCATCTGGGTGGTGGGGTTGGTAAGACCTACCTCACAGCCCTGTGGTGAGGATTTTAACTGAGGTAATAAGCATGCAGTTACGTGTAACCACTGGAAGAGGTGCTATTAGGCAGGGAGGGCTGGGAATGACTGTCTAGCCCCTTTAGCTAGTAAACAAGTGTGCTTAGAGTCACTGCTTCCCCACACTGGGGTTGGCAGTGGAGATCTCAGCCAACAAGGCAAAGATCTACAATCTAGCAGAGTGGTGGCGCAGCCCTTTAATCCTGGACCTTGGGAGGCAGAGGCAGGCGGATCTCTGAGTTCCAGGCTAGCCTGGTCTATAGAGAGAGTTCAGGACAGCCAGGGCTACACAGAGAAACCCTGTCTCCAAAAACAACAAAACGCCAGCTTCTTGTAACACACGTGGGCCTACTGGGAGCCTTCCAGGGGACACTTCAGGGAGAAAAGGGAAAAGACAAGAGAAGGCTCCAAGGCCCCAAGGCCCCACCTGTGGACTTTCAAAACCTGCAGGTGTCCAAAGAGGCAGGTGGGAAGGCTGTTCCCTCCCAAGCAGACTTCTAGACTCAATCCAGTCGTCCATTTGCTGGGGCCCGGACCATGCTAATTGCATGAGAGGCCTGGTCCCTCATAAAGCACCGAGAAGGATAGAGAATTACCTGTCCTCTATTTATGTATTTATTTGTTAGAGATTGCACCCAAGTCCATGAGCATGCTAGGCAAACTCTCACCCACTGAATTACCCCCTCAGCACTTAAGGGCAGATCTGTGTAAGGTTGGGTGACTGCCAAAGCCATTTGATAAAGTGGTTCAAGCCTCTGAGGCTGCCAGTGCTGGCCCAGGCCACCACAGTGTGTGTGTGTGTGTGTGTGTGTGTGTGTGTGTGTGTGTTGGGGCGCTCTGCTGTGTTGGTGAGAGGCCGGACCATGTATGCCATTCTCTCTCCTCCAGGCTTTTCTAAATCCCTGTGAGATCAGATCCCACGTGGCATTCATTCCCGTGCTTTCGTTCCGCCCAGAGACAAATGGAACTGTCTCAACTTCTGAAACTTCTCTGAAAAGAAGGATCTGTGTTAGCCAAACCCAGATGTTATTCAGGGACAGGGATGGAGTGGAAGGAATTGAGGGGAGAGAAAGTGTAGGAGGTGTGTGTGTGTGTGTGTGTGTGTGTGTGTGTGTGTAAGCTAAAGATTAGCCTCAGGTGATATTCTCCCTTTTTTTTCTTTTTTTAACATTGAGACCAGGGGCTTGCTAACCTGGCTCTGTTGCCTGTCCACCCAGCCTCAGGGATCTGGATTAGCACGTACCAGCATGCCTGCTTTTTCCACGGTGCTACTGCTTGAACTCAGGTCCTTGAACTCAGGCAAGCGCTTCACACACCTCCCCAGTGAGCCGCCACCCCAGCCCCAGTTACCACGGTTTTACAGTTCTTAGTTTATATTCTTTCAACAAGCATTGATGCAAGATCACTTCCCAAATACCCAGAAGCAGTGGGGACAAGCTATGACCCTGCTTTCTAGAGACACTGCTAAGGAAACCAAATAGAACCGTGGAGACCAGTTACCTTGATCTCAGTGGTTCCGGAGGATCCCCCTCCCTCTCCTCCATGTTGGGCACCAGGAAACCGAGGTACAAGGAGGGCAAAGTAGCTGGCAAAAGGTCATCCCTAGGCAGTGGCAAAGCTTGTACACTCTGCTGTAGCCAGGAGGCCTTTGCCACTCTCAGATCCTGCTGGCCCTCACACCATCCTGGGAGCTGGGGCTGAGGCTCTCCCGAGTTTCCAGGGCAGCAGAGGCTGGTAGGGTTCCTGACTTGCCCTCAGCAAAGCCTAACTTAAAGGGCGGACCCACAGGTGCCCTACCTGTGTATGCTCCAGCCCACTGGTTTCCACAGATGGATGAAGCCAGCAGGCACCGTGTCCCCCACACTAGTCTGTGGATCTGTCTTGCCATCACTCACCTGCCCCACTTCAGAAGCTGAGACGCCCCTTACGAGGGAAATAAGATGCCCACTCTAGAGAGGCTGGCTCCAGAGCTCACTACCAGCTCTGGATTATGTTCCTTTCTACACTGCTTCTAAGTTCTTCTATTTGAGTCCCATTAAGAAACATGTGGGACCTGGGAGGGCGGTAGCTTCACATGCTACCCCAAACTCTGAAGGCAGTTCAAGGCCAGCCTGGTCTGCAGAGCAGGTTCCAGGACAGCCAGAGCTATACAGACAGAACCCTGCCTCCAACAAACAAAAACAAACCCAAACCAATCCAAAACAAAACAAAACAGAACAAAACAAAAACCCCACATGTAGGGGGCTAAAGAGTGTGCTCAATTCTCAGCACCCATGTGTCTGTAACTCTAGTCCCAAGGAACCCCATGCCCTTTTCTGGCCTTCTTGAGCACCAGGCATGCACAGGGGCATAGACATACATGCTGGAAAAAGTCATTCAGAAATAAACAAGAAGATATATCAGCACCCATACACACAAAATAAACAAATATTATAAATGAAACAAGAGAACAGGAAAGGAAGCATTCCTCTTGGAGTTAGGTGGGGTTTTGGATTCCCAGCTAGGTGTGGTTTGTGTCTGTGACATTCAGTGGGAGTCCAAAAGGTACAGCAGGCTCGCACAGCTGGCTGGGTCCCCCTCTTGAATCTCAGCACCTTCTTCTGTAGAGTGAGGTGAACATCTGTCAGATGAGTTGCTGTGACCTTTAGGCTCCCATACATGGGGATGCCCACATTGCAAGTGAGCATGCTTGGTTGGTCCTCTTAGCCACTGACTGAGAAGGCCTCCTGGAGAAGAGTTGGGAATCCTGGCAGGGAAGCCATCCATGACTTAGTAGCTTCGCTTGAGCCCACACCTTCTCAGTGATTTCCCAGGCCTTGCTTCGGTACCTCCAAGGGCTGTAAGCTCACTCTTTGTTTCAGATTAACAGCCATAGTTCTTCAGGAACTTGTAGGCTCCCTCCCCAGACTTGCAGAGCTGAGGTCAATCTCCCCAGTCCCTCCTGACTCTGCCCTCTTGTCATCACATTTCTTGATGGGTCCTCCTGTCTCTTGCAGTGACTTCCAATCACTCTCCAAGGAAAATGTCTTCGAGAATAACCGATTGGTGAGTCCTCACACAGATGGAAGCACTTGTGGTGTGGTGGAAGAGGGCAGGAGTCACACATGAAACACTGCATTTGGTGAGGGGCTGGTTCAGGTCCTAGAGGAGGCCCTGGTTCTCCTCTCTCCTCAGCTCTTCCCATGGATGCCCTTCCCTGAAGGAGCAGAGCTACTCTTTCAGGCCACCATGTGGGGATGGTACCTCTGTCACCCTGTCTCCATTATAATGAGCCAGGGCCAGCCTGTGAAGTATTCACTAATGCTGCCATCTCTGTCCTCTCTTCCCTGTGGCTGCTCCTGTTCCCACCTTTGTACCTGCCTCCACCCTAGGCCTTTGAAGTGGCTGAAAAGGAGCTGGGCATCCCTGCTCTCCTGGACCCCAACGACATGGTCTCCATGAGTGTCCCTGACTGTCTCAGCATCATGACCTATGTATCCCAGTACTACAACCACTTCACCAGTTCTGGCCAAGGTGAGAGGGGACCCAGCCCTTCAGGGGGGCTGCCTTGAGCTGTTTACTTCTTTTCTGAGCAGTAGAATAGCCAGGAAACAGCCAGTCATTCAGTCACTGACTGTGGGTTCGCTAGTTCATATATTTATTGCATTAAAAGATCAGTGGCTTAGGTAAGGTGCTCACACACGTAGTCTCCACACTTGGGAGACTGAGGCCTTCACACTTAAGGGCAGCCAGGGCCACAGATTCAGACCCTGTGTGCTTTGCCATGGGAGGGGAGACAGGCGATGAAGCCCAGGTGAGCTCATCTGTGAGTTCACCTCCCCTCACCCACTGCACTTCCTGCCTGCTGTTTCCTGTCTTCACACTTCCCAGGGCTTTTCTTCCTGGTCTCTTCAGGGGCTGTTCACAGCATCATTGCAGAGCCCGCCCCCTCAGCTTGACAG
>NW_022196893.1:9812123-9833195 GCF_008632895.1 Mastomys coucha
AGCACGATGCTTGCTTATAGGCATAAAGCTCTGGCTGGGTTGAGTGCGCAGTACCACATAAACTAGTGGTGGCGGCTCACACACCGGAAACCCCAGCATTTGGAGAGGGACAGGCGCAGGAAGATCAGAAGTTCAACATCCTGTCAGGTACACAGTCTGGGAGATGCGAGATCTTGCCTTTAAAAAAATAAAATCACAGGCAGTGGTGACACATGCCTTTAATCCCAGCACTTGGGAGGCAGAGGCAGGCAGATTTCTGAGTTCGAGGCCAGCCTGGTCTACAGAGTGAGTTCCAGGACAGCCAGGGCTACACAGAGAAACCCTGTCTTGAAAACAAAACAAGAACAAAAACAAAAACAAGAAAATAAAAACAAAAATAAATAAATAAATCAAATCGCATTAGGTTTTTGAGATGGCGCTCCTGCCAAGGCTGATGACCGAGTGCAGTCCTGGAATCCACATGGCGGAAGGAGAGAGCTGACTCCCACCTCTCCCTTCTGAGCTCCCCTTGTACACTATAGCACTTTCAAGTCCTGTCCACCCCTCCGCTCCAAGTAAATAAATATAAAAATGTTAGTGTGAAAAAATAAATTAGGGGCTGAAGAGATGTCTCAGCTGTTCACACACACTGGGTTCAGTTCCCAACACCTAGGCCTGGCAGCTAGCTCACAAGTGCCTGTAACTCTGCCTCCAGAGGATGTGGTGTCCACAGGCATTGCACTCATGTGCACAAACCAACAGGTAGGCATGCACACATACACATAATCAAAACGTAAGAGAAAACCTTAAGGTCTTAAATGGTTGGGGAACGGAGGATGCATACAGCTGACTTAAGCATAAATCTGCACGTGCCAAGGACAACTGCATTGGAAGACCCCACAGTCACTGGCAGGAGGGAGGGAGTCTGGCTCCGGTGGGGATGAGCGCTTGGCCTCAGAACTCTCCTTTCACTTTTTCAGTCTGTGAGTAAAGTGAGCCCATTCCTTAACTTCCAGCCTCGGTTTCCTCTTTGCGGTGGGGTTGTGCACAGAGCCCACCTCTCAAGAGTGAAAGGGCTTTGTGCAGAGCATGTTTGACCTTGTTAGTTTAGGACTCGGGATACTTGGTATCCACTTGTCCCCTGCTTGGTGTGGCATGGTTTCGTGACTGTGACTTTCACAGTCTAGGAAACAACTGCAGTGTACTGCCTGTTGGTTTACACAAGATGAGCTGCAGCCTGAGGGTGTGTTTGAGTTCTGATGGTCGTATTAATAGAACAGCATTGTGTCTGTACACGTAGCTTGCGTAATAGTCAGGAACCACGAAGGGACTGTGACCCTGATCACAGTTCTGTTTCCCAGGCTGCTCTGCTCTGCTCTGCTCTGCTCTGCTCTCTCACCCCACTCCTTTCAGATGGTCTCTTAATGTAGCCCAGGCTAGCCTGAAATTTTGGCTGCTTCTTTCTCAGGCTTCTGAGGCAGGGCTACAGATGGGTGTGGTCATGTTGCTCACTTTATTTCCCAGTGGTCTTTGTGGGCAATCATGGATCTCTTGTATGCCTTTCCTTCCGGGAGGACCCTTCCTAGACTTGCCTGCAAGGTGCGGGTGTGTGGTGGGGTTCCATTGATAAAGGTAATGTTTGTATCTTTTATGTCAGCCAACCCCTAGACAACCATTTTTATCCCATTTGCCACTGCCATGGTGTGTTCCAACCGTGGGAGCTGTTCCCTCCCCCAGGTGGTCCTGTGTTGTACTCTGTGTATGTGTGTGTGTGTGTGTGTGTGTGTGTGTGTGTGTGTAGTGTATAGCCAGTTCTTTCCTGTCTGTACAGTAGTTGTTGCCATGTGCTCCAAGTAGCCTCTTTCTTCTGGGGAACATACAGAATATACTATGTGTATACAACCCAGGGCCTTACACAGTGTAAGCATGCACCCTAGTATGAGTCCTTGTCCCAGCCGCCATCTTCCTCCTTCCCCTGTGGACCATCTCTGTCTGTACAACTGTTGCTTCAGCACCTGACACTTTCTCATGCTTTAGCAAGTACATTTAGAGTCGTTGCTGTGTGCCAGGCACTGTGTTGGCTTTTGGGAAGAGAGGGAGTTTCAGAGACTGTTGTATCATGCTGGAGGATGGGAAAGAAAGCATTTAACAGTACATTTCTCAGGAGCCGAATGAAGGGCAGAGTGTACGGGGAGAGCAGGGAGTGGCCGCTCTCCTCTGGTCTGGGAGGGCCTTTGCGGTGGGATTTGAGGTGAGCAGCAGACAGCCTGGGCAGCTGTGAAGATTTGGGCAGGCAGATGGCAGGCCAAAGCAGAGTGGGTCTTGTGCTGCTGGGTGCCAGGAGGAAGAGACCGCTCTGAGAGAACCTTGGCAGGAAGCTGCCCAGGCTGCAGAGTTTCCAAACTCTGTCACATGACTCACAAGAAGACTTGCATTTCAGCCAGGCATGGGGGCCCAAGCCTTTAATCCCAGCATGAAAGGGGCAGAGGCAGGCTGATCTCTGAGAGTTCAAGGCCAGGTTGGTCTACAGAGTGACTTCCAGGATAGCCAGAGTTATGTAGTGAGAGCCTATCTCAATAAAATGAAGCAAAACAAAAAGTAGATGCATTCTCTGCCATACTCCCAAGGCCACACACGTGTGTAAGTGACACAAGCTTTAGGAGTCGCTCCTTCCGCATGTGACATGATGGCCTTTGCATTGAGCAGTTGTTTCTCTCCTGTTCCATTGCTCAGCTTACCGTCACCTGCCTTGTCTCCTCAGGGTGCCATTAAGGCCTGGGATTAGAGGTTTGCTGAATGTGTTGCTGCAGATGTACATAAGGAACTTGTATTCAATGAAATTGTATTATCATCATTATAAATATTTGTTTTGTATGTATGTGTATGTGTGTGCCTGAGTGTATGTCTGTGTATGTGTGTTTAGTAGCCTGCAGGAGACCAGAAGGGCATTGGATCCCTTGGAAGCAGAGTTACAGGTAGTTGTGAGCTGCCATGTATGTGCAGAAAACTCAAGCCAGGTCTTTTGTAAGAGCATCTTTCAACCACTGAGTCACCTCTCTAGCGTGTCTTCGTCGTCGTCGTCATCATCATCATCATTATTTTGGTGTTTTTGAGACAGGGTTTCTCTGTGTAGCCCTGGCAGTCCTGGAACTCACTTAGTAGACCAGGCTGGCTTTGAACTTAGAAATCCGCCTGCCTCTGCCTCCCAAATGCTGGGATTAAAAGTGTGCACCACCACTGATAATTGGCTCTTAAAATTACCACATAGGAACCATTCTGTGATACACAGTTCTCACAAAATTAGAGGTTGAGTTTTGTTTCATTCCTTGGGTGCAGGAGGTTCTCAACTGACAATAGCCAATGGAGGAGGGAGATGGTTTGGGGGAAGCCACAGTGTCTGTGTGGGGTTTCTGCTGACTCCGGGCCATATCTCTCACTTGGAGACAGGGAGGTGACCTCTGTGAGTAGGCCACCTCCTTCAACTCAGGCCACCTCCTTCTGCTTTAGCAGGAAGGAAGCTGGGCTCGGCCGGCTGTATCCATGCCCTGTACAGTGTGAATCTCTGGCTCCGTTTTAGGGAGGCTTCTGAGTGGAAGTGTTCCCTGCTCTGTGTTACATGGAGCCCCATTGGAGCCGGTACTCTGCCCGGAAGTGCTGGCCGTAGAGCTCTGGGTGGGTTGGCTCCTCCCAGGGCTCTGCTCCAGTGCCTGCCTCAGGGTCTTCCCTGTCTTGTAGCTGCTGCCTCACCACCCAAACCAGGAAAGGACCCAGCACCCCCCTCCCCCACATCCACACCACCCGCTGTGCAGCCAGGACAGGAGGCTCAGGTAGGCAGCCTTCTTGGGTGGGAGAATAGGTGAGGGGCACAGGGTCATGACAGTGACCATCGTGGGAGGAAGCTGGTTGGCTCTGCTGACATTCAGAGGGTGTTCTCTGTTCTTGTCCTGTTGGGTCCCAGGGCCAGGGTGCCAGCCCACAAACCAGGGTGCCAGCCCGCCAGCCCCATTTTGTAGCTGGGAGCCGGACTGTTTTCCCCAGAGTTTGAGTGAGTCAGGTCCATTACTGTGACTGAATGGACAAAGCTCATGCTGTCCTTGCCATCATGGGACTGTCAGGAGATTCATGCGTAATGACGCACAGTGATGCGAATATTCCCTATACTCTGTGGAGTCCGAGTTTTGAACCACTCAGGGTGATTTCACGGAGGCCCCTCCGCAGCAGCATCTCTTAGGCCCTGTCGATCAGATAGGAAGGAAACATTGGCTCAGGGAGGTTTGGTCCTTTGTCCAAGGTCACTCAGTAAAATAGTAGGGGTCACCTTGCTAGTCCCACCTCCCAAGGACATCAGCTTTTCACAAGCTTTAGAGAGAATGCCCAGAGAGTGTATTTGAACTGAGACTGATGGGTAAGCTGATGGAGAACCAAGGCCCAGCGGCCACCCAGAGAAAAAGAGGGTTGGCTAGAGCAGCTACCAAGAGGAGCAGTACACTGAGTTGCCTTCTCTAGGCAGGGGCCCTTCCTTGGAGGCCGGAAGTCTGGCCTTCACTGTTTCCATACTGGCTTGGGATGGTAAACAAGTCGCCCTTCTCCGGGCGTTGGCTTCCTCGTGTTGGAGAAGGTGACAGTGTCCTGTCCTCTGCTTCCTCCAGGATCCTGATCTTCTTGTGTTAGCACTATGGGGCTTTACGTACATTTGAGGGAGACATGGCTGTGAAGGGAGGGGAAGGGGACAGACAACCAGGAGCAACATGGCTGCTAACTGTATCCCGTTCCCTGCAGGGTGATGACCTCTCCCCGGACAGCCTGTCCGAGCAGGGCAAACAGCAGCCCCCCAGCAGCGCATGCGCGGCCTGTGGGCAGCGGGTGCATCTGGTGCAGCGGTACTTGGCGGAGGGCAGGCTCTACCACCGGCACTGCTTCCGGTGAGTGCTATGGGCAGGGCCAGGGCGTGTCTCCTGCCCCTGGGAGGGAGCTCCCCTGGGGTCAGCACCCACTGTGCCTGGCTTCTGGCTGAGTACTCAGCTTATCCTCCCTTTCTAGAGGAACAAACTACATCTTAGAAGAAAAAGGCCTGCCCAGTCACAGGATTTCCCTCCAGGTCTCATTTTTGAAGAGTTCTTTATTTGTACGCATGCGTATATGACTATGGGAGCCGCGCCATGTATGGGGATGCCCTTCGAGGCCAGCTGGAGTTACAAGCAGTTGTGAGCTGCCCGATGTGGGTGCTCAGAACCAAACTGGTCCTCTGCAAGAGCAACAGGTGCCCGCAAGTGCTGGGTCGCCCCTCCAGCCAGAGCCTTTTCTTTTCTGAGGTGCTAAGGCTTGAACCCAGGCCCAGGCGCGAGATGGGCACGCATTCCACCACTGTGCTTCGTGCCCAGTGTTTGGAGCTCAGGGCTAAGGGCTTGCGCTACATCTTCAAGCTCCTGAATGTAACTACCTGGTGCTCACAAAAGGATATGTACCCTATGCTGTTGAAACAAGAAAGGCTTTTCTTAGCCGGGCGGTGGTGGCGCACGCCTTTAATCCCAGCACTTGGGAGGCAGAGGCAGGTGGATTTCTGAGTTCGAGGCCAGCCTGGTCTACAGAACGAATTCCAGGACAGCCAGGGCTACACAGAGAAACCCTTGTCTTGAAAAACCAAAAAAAAAAAGAGTGCCAGGGATACACAGAGAAACCCTGTCTCAAACAATCAAATAAACAACAAAAAACAAAAAAACAAAAACAAAAACAAAAAGCATGTGGGGGGCTGGAGAGAAGGGTGGGCAGTTAAAGTGGCTGCTCTTTCGGGGACCCAGGTTCCATCCCAGCATCCCCATGGCAGCTCGCAGTTTTCTGTAATCTAGTTCTGGGGCATCTGATGCCGCCTTCTGGCCTCGTCTGGCACCAGGCGTACATGTGCATAGACATACATGTAGGCAAAACACTTAGTCCTACACATAAGTAAATCTTGATGTTAACTAGATGTAAGTATATGGTAGGAAACTTGTGTCAGTAGATGCCTAGCCTGAACAAGAGCTTCCTGCAGCCCGGTGATACGGAGTCAGTCTGAGACATTGTATCTTATTCTATTATGTATGTATTCATTGAAAACAACCCAGCCGAAGACTGGGGAGTGACCTGATGGTAGACTGGTTATCTAGTATTTACAAGACACTGGGTTCCATCCGGAACCAACAAACCTCTGACAGCTGCCGTGTTCTTTTTTTCTGGGAAGTGCAGGGTAAGGAGCCAGGATGAGCCTGGTAGAGGAAGTGGAAAATTAGGGGAAAACTGGTCTCTGAAGGAGGCCTAGCCAGCCTGCTATGTCGTCTGCAGATGTCGGCAGTGTTCCAGCACGCTGGTCCCAGGCTCTTACAGTAGTGGGCCCGAGGAAGGCTCCTTTGTGTGTGCAGAACGCTGCACCAGGCCGGGTCCCGGAGGCCGGTCAGGAACTAGGCCCCTTTCACAGCAAAAGCAGCAGCCTGCTGCAGAAGCCAAGGATGCAGAGGATAGTGACCCGAGCCTGAGCGTGGCTGCGGTGGCCGAGGCAGACGGGCTCCAGGCCAGCTCCGAGGTACAGCCCCACACCCTGAGCAAGCCGCCTCTTCCCAGCAAGCCCCAGGAGCTGGCCAGTCCCCCTGTTGGCCGGCCCACACCTGCCCCCAGGAAGGCTTCTGAGAATTCAGCCTTAACACCCCCAACACCGAGACCTCGGTCTAGCCTGCAGCAAGATGGCATGGTGGAGCAGAGTGTCAGCAGTGGCCTTGTGAATGGTGAGTGAGGGAGGGCACAGCTGGATGGGGCATGCTGGCATGTAAATTTACATGTGGGCATGTAAATAGCCAGGAACGTTGTCAGCCAACCCTCCCCCTTTGTTAAAGATTTATTTTATTTTAAACTCTCTGTGTGTGTGTGTGTGTGTGTGTGTGTGTGTGTGTACGTGGGAATGTGCTTGTGAGTGTTGGTGCCTACAAAGTCCAGAGGCGCTGTGCACATTGGATCCCCTGGAGCTGGGGTTATGGGTTGTTGTAGGCCGCCTGATATGGGTGCTGGGAACGGAACTTGGGTCCTCTGGAAAAGCAGCAAGTGCTCTTAGCTGCTGCGGCATCTGTCCAGCCCCATGGAGTGCTTTCTGAGCCAGTACCTGTGTGTGCCGTGTGATGCCGTTACCTGTCATCTACCTTGTACCTTTTCATGCCACTTTCTCCAAACCGGTACAGCTTAAACCACAGGCCCACCCGCACTGTCTGTTGCCTATTGTTTCTGTCTCGTGGTTTGGAGTGTGCACACGTGTCCTGGGTCTCTCTGAGACAGTGCGTATTGATGTCAGTCATATGTTTCCTTGCCCCCAGGCACGCTCTAGATAACCTCCTACCCCCATCATGCATGTCTGGTGTCTGTCCAGGGCAGTGGTTTTCAACCTGTCACAGGAGGGTCACCTAAGACCATTGGAAAACACAGATAATTATATTATGATTCATAATAGTAGCAAAATTACAGTTATGAAGTGGCAACAAAAATAATTTTATGGCTAGGGGTCACCACAACATGAGGGACTGTATTAAAGGGTTGTGGCATTAGGAAGGTTGGGATCCACTGGTCTAACCAGCTAAGGGCCTGGGGTCAGGTGGTCTCCTGAGCTTATCTGGACTGCAGTGGAGACTCGTGGCTTGCTGTCTGCAGGATATTTTTAGATGACCTCCATGTGTGGTGTGAGCTTGTGGGATCACACTCTGGAAAGCTGAGATATGCTAAGCATTCCTTATCAGTCAGGGAAGGCAATGTAGGCCCAAGGGGGAGAGAGAGCACCTGGGGACTTGTACCAGAACATTCTGTGTGTTTGAATCCGCTCAGCACTTCTGGAGGCTGGCTTAGGTTTGGGCACCGGGGACACAGATAATGTTTGGATCTTACTGTGTTTTCTTGGAGGAACCAGTGTCCAAGGGTGATAGGCACGGGCAGACATACTGCTGGCATGGATGGAAGTAGGAGTCAAGGGAGGCTTCCAGGAGAAGGTGGCACCTGGGTAGATATCCTAGTAGAGGAAGTGACTGAGGGCGTTCAGGTTGGGACTAGGCTAACATGCTAAGTCTCTGGCCAGCCTCTGACTGTGACTGGTCAATCTCCCATTCAACCTCCATCTTATCTAGTCTCCTTGAGCGCTGGGCAGGGAGGGGCTGTGGTCACCCTAGTCTGTGACCTGCCAGTTAGGTCACAGCACCCTAGCTGCCATGAAGGCCTGGCTCACTGCTCTTTCCTATCTAGGGAGACTACAGGAACCGCCTATTCCCAAGCCAAGAGGGACACCCAAGCTGTCAGAGAGGTATGCTGGTCCCCTAAAGGCCTTAGTCAGGAAGCGGGTATTTCTAGGGCTCAGGTCCGGAAAGGATTTCCTGGGCCCACAAGGAGGCTCCTGTGTGGGTGAGGAAGGAAAGCCACATCCCCGACGTGGGCTCCAGGTGGAGACAGCCCTTAGTGTTACTCCACCTCCACAAGCCTGTGCTTCCTGCATAGGAGTCTAGGCCTCATTCATAGAGTACCGAAAGGCCTGGAAGAGCTTAGTCTGGCTCTGGGGAGGCCATGCCTCCTCATCAGGATGGCTGCCCCGTGAGGGGCTACAGCGTACTACTGGCGAACATTTGCGCCACTCCTGGTGTGTGACCATACTCAGAGGAAGGATGTAGAACCCTAACCACTGGACCCTAATCATGGCCCTGTGAGACAGGGAATGTTAGTAATGTCTCTGTGGAACAGATGAGCTTGAGGCCTAGGGTGACGTCACTAAATGTCACATAGTCCCCTTTGGGGGCTGGATTAACAGTAGCTGTGTTGTTGAAGGTTTGTCTTCTCAGGATCTCAGGGTGCCCTATTGGGATGTGGGTACCATAACCCATTTTAGCTTTGTGCTTGGCCTGACCCTGGGGCTGGGCTTGGGAGAATAGAGGGCTCAGCTTCTCCTGCTCCCCACTGGCACAGACTGAAACTTCCCAGAGAGAAGGCTGAACCCTTGCCTTGGCCTCCCTCTAGGATGCCAGCACCAAGGAAGGACCCCCCATGGATCACATTGGTGCAGACAGAACCAAAGAAGAAGCCAGCCCCACTGCCCCCCAGCAGCGGTCCTGGGCCACTGAGTCAGACCTCCAGACAGGTGGAGAATGGAGGCCCGGAGGAAAGGATCCAGAAAAGCCCAGGAGCTGAGCCAGAGCCCAAGCCCTACAACCCATTTGAGGAGGACGAGGAAGAAGAGTCTGGCTCAGCAGTACCCAGCCCTGCTCCAGCCCCACCAGTACCCAGCCTTTCCCCAGCCCCATCAGAGGCCACCCCCAAGTCCCTGCACCCCTGGTATGGCATCACCCCCACCAGCAGCCCCAAGACGAAGAAGCGCCCTGCCCCGAGAGCACCCAGTGCTTCCCCACTTGGTAAGTGCATGGAGCTTCCTTACCTGTTTGCACACTGTGGGGTGCATGGTCTCCCATCTCATCCCAGAGCAGGCTGGGAGTGGGATGGTACGACTGCCACATCATAGGGAAGGCTTGGCACTGAAGCACTGGAGGCAGAATTTGAACCCCAGCTTTTAGCATGTCCTGTTAGGCTAATTCAGTGGGGGCAGTCAGGGAAGTGCATGGTATGGCCCTGCACTGGGCTTCTGAAAGGTACAAGGCCCAGTTAATTTGAACCCCGCTTCCCTGGGTCTCTGTTTCTCTAGCCACTGAACATCATGGCGCCTACTTGGCTATGTAGTCTCCTCATTGTGGGGGGTCAGCTCCAGGTGCTATGCCTCTCCTGTCCCTTTGGCATAGTATACCATATATGTGGGCTTTACTTCTGATTTGTCTTAAGCTCTTGGTCCCCTTCCCACCCCTAGGCTGTGGCTGCCTTTTACAGCTTCAGTGGGACCCAGTGCCTGTTAGGAGCAATTACAGGCCAATGCTCTCATGGTCTGAGTCCCCTTGCTGGGTGGGTTTGGGGTCATGGGGGCGTGAGCTCTGAAGTTGGACAAAAACAGGTTCAAAGATGACCCTAGCTAGAGAGAATCCTTGGCTGAGTCCGTGGCTTCCTCCAGGAACTATGATGATGGCTGTGGAGGTGTAAAGCTGAACCTGGCAGTGGCTGGCCCAGCACTGGTTGAAGCAAGTGTTAGCTCTCCCTCTGCTGGTGCCTTCCTTCCAGTCTCTGTTCTAGAGGCAGAGGCCACCCTCACTCTCCCTGCCTTCCTTCTACTAGAGTCTCCACCCGCCCCAGCAGCTGTGGGACAGGTTGGGGAGTGGAGGCAGCTGTCTAGCTGGATGAAAGGTTAGGTTAGGACCAAGCATGGTGGCGGTGGCACATGCCTTTAATCCCAGCACTCAGGAGGCAGAGGCAGGTAGATCTCTGAGTTCAGAGCCAGCCTGGTCAGCAGAGTGAGTTCCAGGACAGCCAGGGCTACATATAGATGTGCTATAAGGTGGCCCACTAGAGCATCAGGGAATCCAGGTGGGTCTGAAGGTGGAGTGGCTTTGTAACATGGGTCCTGGCATGAGTTTGGTATTCTCTGGCCTAGTGCCCATCCAGATGGGGAGGAGCTTGGTGTCCAGGGATCCCCTCAGCTCTGGAGCAGGGTGTGTTGGGTCAGGACAGAAGTCCTGTCCACCTCTTGATTTTGCTGGTTTACTCATTTCAACAGCTATCCACGCCTCCCGCCTGTCACACTCAGAACCTCCTTCAGCTACACCGTCACCAGCTCTTAGTGTGGAGAGTCTGTCATCTGAGAGCTCCAGTCACACTGCCAGTGCAGAACCTTTGGAGCCGCCTGCTGTACCCAAGAGCTCCTCGGATCCTGCTGTGCACGTGCCTGATACCCCTGGCACCTCTGGGAACTCTGTCACCCCCTTAGCCAACTCTTCCCTATCGTCTTCTGAGGAGCTAGGGCAGCCTAGTGGTGAACAAATGCCACAGGCCAGGACAAAGGGCAGCACTGGTACCCATTCTACCAAGCCCTTCAGTGGTGCCACCCCCACCCCCTTCTTGTTGGCTAGAGACCGGAATCCTGCACCTTCCGTGGGGAACTCATCCCCACAGTTGCAGATCAAGGTGAGTGCTCTGTGGGTGCCAAAGGCAGCTTTCCTTCTAGCTGGTGGATGTGTATCTGTCACAGGGCAAGAATGCCCAACTCTAGCTTGAGTGGACATAGCCATCATTATCTGTGAGACACAGATCCGTGGGACTCTTCACCCCCAGCCTGCTTACTGACTGCTCACCAGCCTGTTCACTAACACAGCAAGATCGGTCCATCCTCTGCCCAGCACCCACACCTCGCACTCACTGGCTTCATTGATGCCATGCCTTGGGCATGTTGCCTTAAGTTGCTGTCCTTGTCCTCTCTGGGCGCCCAGTGTACACACAGAGACAGGCATTTGATTGCTCTAGAATGCAATTTTGAGTGAAGCACAAATAGGAAAGATGTCTCCTTCAGTAGTGACTGCACCTCTTGCTGCCACCTCCTGTGTACGTGTGACACCTGGGCTTGAGGGCACACTGGTCTCTGTTCTTGAGGGGCCCATTGTGTGGCTAGCAGGTTCTGAAATGACTCATTTGTAGTCACACTGCTTTGTAGAAGCCAAGGGCAGCACCTGTCAGGCTCAAGGGCTCAGGACTCGCCTCCCGGGTTCCTCTTTTATGGGATATGGGGGAGTGCTTATGGAGGAGGACAGACCAGGCCTAACCCTCCACCCTTGTTGGTCTCAGAGGTGAAGTGGGCATGAGGAGGGTCGCTCTAGGCTCCTCTCTGGGCATCTGGCTTTTGGCAGGTTCTATAGTTCTAGGTTCACTTGTTTCTCAGCCCCTGGGCTTGTCTAGTCTTACACATATTGTGGCTGGACAACACAGGTAAGGTGACTGTCTTTGTAGCTGGCATTGTTGGCCCAGCCTACCTATATGCCTGTCCCTCTCTGGGCCTCTCTCTCTGTGTCTCTGCTCTGCACCACACCTGACTCACACAGAGCTGTTTTCACCAGCCATGGCCTGAGCAGAAAGGCGTGTAAGGTGTGAGAGCTGGCTCCAGGAAGCAGTCTGGAAGTGAAACCATTTGCGAATGAGTGTGGAGAGTTGGAGCTTGGGGCATTTCGTTCTTTCCTGAGCCCTCCCTTCCTGCCACTTGGGTCCTGTATGATCAGACTTCTCCGACTTAACTATCTGTCGTGTCTACCTTTAGTCTTCCTGCAAGGAGAATCCTTTCAACCGGAAACCATCTCCCTCTGCGTCTCCAACCGTAAGGAAGGCCACCAAAGGAGCCAAGCCTGTGAGGCCACCTGCCCCCGGACACGGCTTTCCACTCATCAAACGCAAGGTGCCAGCTGGCCTGGGCCAGTACCCTCCCCTCAGCAGCCTTAGGCTTTTGTGTGTGGTCCTATTGGAAGGCTGAACTTAGCCTAGGGATCCTGCATATCCAGGAGCAGTGGGTGGGTGTTTGTGTCTAACCGTTCAAGTGCAGAGAGTGAGCGTGGGAGCAACTTGTGCTTCTCAGAAGGGAGCCCCCAGGGTTCTCCATAACCTGTTCTACTAGCTCACTGCCCAACAGAGAACCCTTCTGAGTGACAGGGCAGAGAGGGGTTCTGTGGAGCAGGGACATAGACGTCTCATGGGGAGTCTGTCAGACCTTGACATGGAGGGTTCCTGGCCATCCCACTCTGGTCCCTTCCCCACACCCATGGTGCTTTGTCATGCTCCTTGGGGTCAAGACCTGGGTTCCTAGAGTGTACAGTGGCTAGGGGACCCTGTGAGTTGGAGGAGAGCCGATGGAGGGGAGGGCCACCACTCTTTAGGTGACAAGAATATTGCTGGGCAGGTCCAGGCTGACCAGTATATTCCTGAGGAGGACATCTATGGTGAGATGGACAATATTGAGCGCCAGCTTGATGCCCTGGAACACAGTGGGGTTCTGTTGGAGGAGAAGCTGCGTGGTGGAGCAAATGGTGAGGGAGCTGCAGAGAGGAGCTGGCTGAGGGTTGTGGGTTGAGGGGAGCCCCTCAACCTGGGAGTGCGGAGCTGGGAGGAGTGCCAGCTCTGGCCTTAGTGGAGATCTGGCTTCCAGAGGGCAGCGAGGACGACATGCTGGTGGACTGGTTCAAGCTCATCCATGAGAAGCATCTACTAGTGCGGCGAGAGTCGGAGCTCATTTATGTGTGAGTCTTGACAACCTTGCCTGCTTCCCGCTGGGGTCTGAGGAGAACTGGGAATTGTGCTGTCCGCCATAACAGCACTGCCTGCAGATGAGCACTTAGCGGAAGTGTTCACCGCCTCTTCCTTCCACCCTTCAGCTTCAAGCAGCAGAACCTGGAGCAGCGCCAGGCTGATGTGGAGTTTGAACTCCGGTGCCTTCTCAACAAGCCAGGTGAGCCTGGGACTCAGAGATTTAGGAGACCCTTGGCCAGCCCAGGCCACATGAGCCTCTTAAAAACTGAAAAATAGGGGTAGGGAGGTTACTTAGTAAGTGCTCTGGAACTCGCTCTGTAGACCAGGCTGGCCTCAAACTCACAGAGATCTACCTGCCTTTGTCTCCCAAGTGCTGAGATTAAAGGCGTGTGCCACCACCGCCTGGCTGATTTTTTCTTTAAAGATTTATTTATTTTTATGTGTATGAGTACACTATAGTTGTACAGATGGCTACTCGCTCAGGCCCTGCTCATTCTGGCCCCGCTTGCTCTGGTCTGCTTGCTCTGGTGTAATACACTGTAGCTGTCTTCAGACACACCAGAAGAGGGCATCAGATCTCATTATGGGTGGTTGTGAGCCACTATGTGGTTGCTGGGATCCGAACTCAGGACCTTCGGAAGAGCAGTCAGTGCTCTTATCCGCTGAGCCATCTCTCCAGCCCCCAACTCTGATTCTTAGAACCCATGTATTTGTTGACTCTGGGCATGGTGGGAACCTTAGGTGGTCGAGGGCTGAGTTAGGAAATGGAGTAGAAGAGTGCTTGACTTGTCCGTGGTTGTGGCATGTACTGATTCATAGCTGCTGGTAGAGAGAGACCACAGAACCATGGGAGGATGCAGGGCTCTGACCGCTTTCCTATGTGGTGACATCATCACACACCGATGCCATTTTACAGCTGGGGTTATAGAAAAACTGGCTCAGAGACTGGGGTTTCTTCATCTGTGTAGGAACTGCTAGCTCTGTCTCTGCCCCATGCCTGTCCTCACATGGATTCTTACCGTCTCTGTGACTGAAGTCTTGCCTCTTCATTGACTTGGGAACTTGGAAGGCTGGAATGGCCCCAAGTCACAGAAGGTCCTTGGCTTTTGCCAACTGTGAGTCACTCAGAGTTTCACCTCAGCAGGAGACTGGGGGTATGGCCACCTCTCAGGAATCCAGTGTGACTAGAGTGGGTATGACTGCTATCCTCAAGTCAGCTTGCCCCTGACACTGCTTTTGAAGATGAGGCTAGTTTATTGGGACCCTGAGGGAGACGGACCCATAGATGCCACAAAAGGCCACCATGTAGGTGGTCAGGCAGCTGGGTTCAATTACTGGCCTTATTTTCTCTGGTCAATGCTGGCAAAGGCTTAGTTTTCCAAAGCTTCAGTGTCCCTGCACATAGACTAGGAGCACAACCTACCCAGGTTCCCCATGTGAGGACACAGGAGGATTGGAATTTGGGTAGTGGCTGTGAAGCCATATGCTGTCCCCAGGACTAGGCTGGGTTTCCTGCCCCTCAAGGTGAGGTCCTAGGGGGATGGGGTAGTTCCTGGTAGCTTCAGGATGCTTAGCACACGAGGGGCATCAGATGTGGGCACCCAACCTTGGAGTGGAGCCCACAGACCATGAGAGAAACCCAGACATAGGTGGCCCCTGAGGGTGGTTCTGTGAGACACTGAGGGGCCTGGAAGAGGGAAGAAGCTGAAGGGTAGCAAGTGTTAGTGACATCAGAGAGCCCCCAGCTGGGCTCCTGTCCCCAGTGTCCCTCCAGGTACTCTCCTCCATGGCCTTGGGAGCATGTTCCACTGTGTGACTTCTGCAGGTGGACCCTTGGGAGTTCCCTGTCCTTCCTATGCTCGTCCATGGCCAGTCCCATGTTGCTTCCCTCAGAAAGCCACCAAGAAATGTCTGTTGCAGGAAACCTTTGAGGCTTGCTGGCCCTGCAGGGCATCTCTTAAAGGGTATTTGGTGGACAGCCAAGTGTTCTTGGTTTTCTTCTAGAACTACCTTCATTTTCCTACCAGCTTGCAAGTGGTACTCTGGGCCCTTCTCAGTGTCACGGAACGGATGGCCGCTGTCTTCCCTGGACTCAGGTGGTGTGCCCTGTCCTTGTGAAAAGGAGGTTCTCACCACTCACCTTGACTTTCTCCTTTGGCAGAAAAGGACTGGACAGATGAGGATCGGGCCAGAGAGACGGTGTTGATGCAGGAACTCATGACCCTCATCGAGCAGCGAGATGCCATCGTCAACTGCCTGGATGAGGACCGGCAGAGGTGCCATGCCTAGAACCCCATGGGGGGAGCAACTTCCTGGCAGGGAAGAGAGCTTGCCCTCATGCTTGCTCAGTCCTGTGGGGCCTGGACTTGGAAGGGACCCACAAGTGACCAGGTTCCTTCCTGCCATGGACACTCAGCTTCTCTTTTCTACCCAGGGAAGAAGAGGAAGACAAGATGTTGGAAACTATGATCAAGAAGAAAGGTGAGGCTCATCCTGAGGAAGGGCTAGCACCTCCCTGTGAGCTCCAGCCTGTGTTTGCAGCCTGACATGGAAGGTTGTGCAGCCCCATGGGATGCTTGGCTGTAATGCAAACTCCCAGCCTCTGGAGGGAGGGAGGCCAGTCCTAGCCAGGAACTTCTTTGTGTCCACAGGATGTGGTCTACCAGGGGCCTAGGCCCTGAATGGTTTTGCCCTCTGCTCTTCAAGCTGGCTTGGGGGTCTGGGAAGCTAGAGCCTGCTCAGCATCAGAGTACCTAAAGTGGCTAAAAGATGCAGCTCTGAGGGCTGGGGCTTGGCGTTTGACCTCAGTTCCACCTGTGGCTCACTGTGGTTGTGTGGCCAGGTGGCCGATGTTGGAGCTAGGCTGGCTTCTGGTCCCAGCTTGGGCACATGAGCTGAGTTCCTGGGCCAGTTCCTTCAGGCCTCACCTCACCTGTTTGCAATGGCGCCTCTTCCTGGTGTGGCTGAGGGGTATAGAACTGACTGAAAAGCACCAGCCTGAGGTTAGGCACCTGTGAGCAGTGTGGTCAGTGTTGATTCTTTTCAACGGCACACAGTTTCCTTGTGAAAGTTTGAGGTTGAGGTGTATGGCGTCTGAGGTGTCCTCTAGTCCTGACAGTCGGTGTTTCTGTTGTAGCCTATAGAGCAGTGCACCCCAGTACAGGTGACCTGAGCTATTACATAAAAAGTGGGCTACCCCTCAGAGGTTCCACATTGTTCTCGCAGATGTGGATCTCAGGGAGAAAAGGGAGACTGGGTATATTGGCCTAACTCGGTGCATGGATGGTTGCATACCTGCTCAGTGACACTGGCCACTGCCCCATCCTATCCAGGTTGTCCCCTCCTTCCCTCCCTGGCTGAGTGTCTTTGTTCTCTGCTGCAGATTTCCAGAGAGAGGTGGAGTCCGACAGTAAGAAGAAGGGCAAATTCAAGACCATGAAGGTGCTGAAGCTTCTGGGAAACAGGCGAGAAGCCAAGAGCAAGGCCCCTGGGGACAAGAGCTGACAGCAGAGGAAGCCACCTTTCCTCTCCTGGAGCCTTGAGGCCAGAGCAGCACTCTGCTGCCCGTGGACCTGCCAAGGGGGACGATGACCTTGGGAGGGAGTCTCTGGGTGACCTTTGCCCTCCTTAGTGGTCTCCAGCTGGTCTGGGCTAAAGATTTTTCCTTCTTCCCTGTGTCCCAGGCAGCTCTGACTTAGCACTGCCCACTTGGATTCAGACCCCAGATGCTGTGATGAGCCTAGGGGCAAGCAGGGATGCAGGCTCCAGGCAGAGGAAGTGGCTCTCCTTGTTGCTCCCTGAACCAGGCCAGATGGGGTCTTCACCATCATCAGTCCTGCTCACAGCAGGCCCTGGCTAAGGGCTTGTGGGCCTTGCAGCAAGGTTGCCTGCCTAGTTTCTTCCTTCCCAGCCCTGACCCTTGGTCCCTGCCTTCCTATCCAGCACAGATGCCCTTGAAACTCTGTCACCTCACTCAGGAGCTGTATTTTTGAAGTCTCAAGTGCAGCCCCTCAGTGAGTGCTCTGTCTTGTGTCAGAAGGGAATGAAATGGGCTGATGACAGTTCCGGTTCCTGTCCCTCATCCCCCTTGCTCTGTGGGAATCCTTGTCTACCACCCAGGGACCTGCTGGCTGTGCTGGGGCAGTGACTCAGGTCAGCCCAGGAAGGGATGCTTTGGTAGGTGTCCTCTCATTCAGGCTTCCTGCCCACCCCATGCCCGGGGGATGGGCCCATTCCTTTTTGTCATCAGTGCAGCCTGTTCTGTTGTCTTCCCTCCAAGGTCTGCTGGCCAGTCACCCCTGAGTGGCTCTGGGAGAAGTGATGAAACCTCTTTTCACTGGGAAATGTGCCAGGCAGCTTATCATCTTGGGGACTTCAGAGTCCCTCCCTCTGCATCCTGGGAAGGAATTCATTGTATCTCAATTGTCAGCGCCCTGCAGCTTTAGGGACAGCTACGTCTGTGCCCTCTTGCCTGTCTGGGCTATCAGTTGAGAACTTGACCCATGTAGCTGTCCTGGAGCCAGCCCCGCCACCTCAGAGGTCTTTCAGAGGAGCCCTATGACCCAGTTGCTATAATCCAAGAGAGGGCTCTACCAGGCTGTCTCAGTGTCAAGGGAAGTTTGTACCTCAGTGGAACAAAGCAGCCTTTCTCACAGTTACCTGCGTCCTGTAAACATGGGCCTTGTGAACATGCCAGATCTTGCTCATTTTTCAGAATAAACCCAGAATCCAGTTCTTCTACAGGCATAAGTTGTAATGCTGACATCAAAGTTGAGTTTGTCAACTTGCTACACTTGTCCTGGGTTTTCCATTGTGCTAGACCTGCAAATTAGAGGGCTTGCCTCTACTGATTGAACCCTTATCTGCTGGCTTCTGCATAGTAGACATGTTTATTCTATGACAAGAACACAGATCATATGTTCTATTAGAATTATGGGGAACTTCTGGCAGGTGCAGGAAATATTTTCATTTATGGGGACAGAAAAATGACAATATTGGTGAAGGTCAGGCTGCTCAGTGTCAATAGCCTAAAGAAGGGACACTGATGTGCAGTGTACCAGCTGTGGAGCAGGTGGTGCACCAGGTGGGGAGTGGGTGTACCAGGTGGGGAGCAGGTGGTGCACCAGGTGGGGAGTGGATGTACCAGCTGGGGAGCAGGTAGTGCACCAGGTGGGGAGTGGGTGTACCAGGTGGGGAGTGGGTGTACCAGGTGGGGAGCAGGTGGTGCACCAGGTGGGGTGTACTAGGTGGTGGAATAGGTGTTGAGCAGGACTGCTTTCCTTATCAGGTGCTGCTTGACCTTCAGGCTAGGGCCTCAGGGACACTTGAAAGGAACTGTGGCATCTGCCAGTGCCATTTCAGTAAGGATTCCTCCATTTACATTTTTCCCCATAGTCTCTGTTTGGTGGAAGCCATAAAGGTGACCTTTAGGCCTGAGTGGGCTACTTGTCTTGGTGAACTTGAGTTTTCACACTGCAGTCCTGAAGGTTAGCGCTGGCTGCAGGCTGCTCAGGAACCTTGTTTCCCCTTTCTTCTGGAAAGTTGCAGACAGCAGTTAGATCCCATCTGTGCTGGACAGGTTCTGATTCGGAACAAGTACGCATTATCCACAGGGATACAAGGTGGCACATGTTATGGGCAAGTGAAATGTGTTTTATTGGCCAGTTAATCATTGTGGTTCAACATTTGCCCAAGGCTACAAGAAGGCAAAGATCTAAGGGAGGAAAGAGTCATGTTCACTGTTAGGTTGAGAAAGGCAAAACAGAGCACCTGAGGCCAGCTGTGACATCAGGAAAGCCAGAGGGAGGGTGCCCTTAGGCACATGTCCAAGGGGGTGAGCCATGGTGTGTCTGGGGCTTTCCTCTAGAGAAACACAGTAGCTGTGACAGTTACTCGGAAGTCCCACTGAGGCCTCTCCATCCTCAGGCAGTGACTAGGACACTGTCTCATGCCCCAGGACAGTGCCATGTCATGATCTGGCATGGCCCCTGTGGGTGGACCCTGCATGACAGAGTGAAGGGCTCTGGCTGTTGTGCTGGGTTTGTGGTCTCACTGGGCAAGCCCGCCTTTGTCTTGGGTTAAGTGGTGGCGAGGGCCTTCCTAAGCTCCTTGCTCCTCTTGCGATCAATGTCCTCCATTTCCCGTAGTTTCTGCAAAGAGCCACCAGGAAGAGCTGCTGTCATGGCAGGACATCTGAGACACTAACTATTCTAGTGCTGGCTGGGGCTCCTCCCATTTCATTCTACTCTTCCTCTTTGGTGGGCTCTCCTACCTGGGAGATTTCAGCCAGGATGATTCCTCGGTATTGCTTGCTCTGTCCCAGAGCCTCCATGGCAGCCAAGAATTCTTTCCTGTCCTGGATTTCCTTCACCACTGCACAGAGGAGAGGGGCCATCAATACACAGGGCAGTGGACGTACACAGGATCTCAGGCCATGCATGGTCTCTGAGCCCTATCACTTCTACACACACACACAGGCTCACATTCATCAAACCGGTCCAGCTCTGGAGCTGGGTCCTCTTGCCGCACGTGGGGAACCTTTTTCCGTTCCTCCATGTCCTTCCCAGTGGCAAAGATATTTTGGAGTCTTCGTTTCTCTTTCTCCAGATCTCCTGTGGGGCCCAGAAACGATTTTGCTAATGTGCAGGCAAGGCCTATTCAGTGTTCCCATCAGCCGTGTGCACTGCGGGTGTCTGGGTTGTGAGGCGTAGGGCTCTGCAGATCCCGTACTTGGCTGTTCCTGAGCAGAACATGTCAGGCTAGCAGTGGAAACAACCAAGACCAAGCACCAGTGCAGAGCTAGTGAGTAACCCAGAAACACAGGCCTCCGGAGTGGCCTGTGTGTAAGGAACTGTGGGGATGTTAGTGAGTCTGGGCCAAAGGCAATGTTAGAGGAGGAGGGGCTCCCAGATGTGGGCTCAAATACAGAGGAGATGGACTTGAGGGAACAGGAAGGTAAGCACATCCCTCTGGGATTGGGAAAACTGGATTAATTTGGAAAGAGTTCTGGGAAGATAAAGAGGGTCACCTGACTGGTTTCCCACCTGGGTTTGTTACCAGCTTACTTGAGTGATGCTGTCTGTCCCAGGCTGATGTGACCCCAGAAGAGAGCCCTAAACCCACCACTTACTGGTGGCCTGAGGCTTGAATTGCTCGCGACTGTATGCCCCATTGGCTTGACACAAGCTGGCGGGCCTGAGGTGAGAGTGGGTGGCCAGGATGGGAGGCAGGTAGACGGCTGAGGCTACCTTCTTGGAGGGAGAGCCCCTCTGGCTGGATGTCGGGTTGCACTGCAGGGGCAGAGGGGCTCCTCCTGGGAACACAAGGAGCAGGGGGGCACCTGTGGGGCTTGCTTTTCAAAGGAGGTAAGGTAGCTGCTTATCAGGTGTTCTTGAAGCTTCTAAAACGTCCAAGGAGGTTTCATTTGGTATGTACAAACGTGGTTCTCACACTGGATCATACCATATGGTCAATAACATCTTTTCCACTTACCAGTTTATCATGGCCAACTTTCTATAAGCACATTCATACGTAACTTATTTTTTTTATAGCTATGTACTAGTGGTTAGAATGATTACATTATTTATTCACGCTGCTCTACCCCTGGATATTCTTGTTGTCTCTGGGTGTTTTGTTTCTTTTTTGTTGGCTGGATTTTTACTACTTCCGACAATGCTGCAATAAATAAACATTCTTATACACTGAAGCTTCAGCGTGGGCCTTTATTTCTGTATTTTTAAAAACATTTTGTGTGTATCTCTACCTGTCTTTAACTAAAATCTACTGTTGTTAAAGAAACCCAGTCTCACCGGGCGGTGGTGGTGCACGCCTTTAATCCCAGCACTTGGGAGGCAGAGGCAGGCGGATTTCTGAGATCGAAGCCAGCCTGGTTTACAGAGTGAGTTCCAGGACAGCCAGAGCTATACAGAGAAACCCTGTCTG